>NW_015548309.1:3379449-3473562 GCF_001515605.1 Sinocyclocheilus anshuiensis | reverse complement strand
CACACACACACACACACACACACACACACACACACACACACACACACACACACACACAAAGACACTGTAATGGTCTGCCAAGGTTATAACTCACCTCTGTGTTGCTCGGCCATCCCACGTCCTCCCAGCCAAACCCCCGGCAGTGGTGGTCAGGCCATCCGGACCCCGGAGGAGGGGGCTGAGGCCCATACAGAGACCTCTCATACTCAAAAAGTGTACTTAAGTACAATACTCAAGTAAATGTACTTAGTTACTGTCCGCCTCTGCATAGCAGGCATGACTGAAGCATCTGCAGGGTCACGTTACAGCCAGGAACTCTCGGCCACCTGCATAGCCCTGTCATTTTTCCATCTCTGAGGCCCATGGTGATGACATCGTCCCTTAGCGCAGCACACAAAAGGGTCACAGGTCCGTAAGGTGAGAGGAGAGGATGCTAATAAAGGGATATTGCAAATGAAAGGGAAAGTTTTTTTAGAGAGAGGGTTTCTTTTGTGTTTCAGAGTGACAGCAGGTGCAAGTAACACTCACTCAAAAAATTATTATTATTTTTTTTAAATTTTTTATTTTGTCGGGTTGTGTTGCTTGCATTGTGATTTCAGTTAGGTTATGTTTTAAAAATAGAAACCGAAACAAGAGACAATTAGAAGTTGATTTGTAGAAAATGTTTTTGAAAGAAGTCTATCATGCTCACCAAGACTGCATTTAATCAATCAAAAAATACAGTAAAAAAACAGAAATTTTGTGAAATATTACTATTTAAAATAACTGTTTTCTTTTGGAATATATTATAAAATGTAATTTATTCAAAAGCTGAAATTTCGGCATCATTACTCCAGTCTTGTGATTTAGTGCTCAGTTATTAATAGTGGTTCTTATTATTATTGTTATATACTGTATAATAGTTGCAAATAAATCTTAATTTGATGCAAACACAATAAAACATTGTGAAAAAATGTAACTTTTGTAGCCTTAAAATATAATGAAAACACATTTTTAATACAAAATCGGACCAAGCTGAAACTAAATGTTTGGTTTAGGCTTTATAAACCAAAATAGTAAAATAATAATAATAAATTATAAATCTGTTCTGTTCTTGGAAAAGCATTGCAAATAATAATACATTGCAAAATGATGCGTGATAGCAAAATAAACAGGCTTATCAGCTTTTAAGGAGGAGAACATGCTTACCATATCTTTGTTATTGATGTCAAAGGTTGTGCATCTAATCAAACTCATTGTTTGGGCACAATGTCGTTTGGTAGAAGCTAGCCAAATTAGCCAGATATAATCCTGAACAGGCTGCATGACATGCTATCATCCTTGAAGAAAATGAGCAAAACTACACAAGGTAGAAGAAAATAAGCCAAAAGTGATATTAAATATGGATTCAGTTGCAGTGAGAATAAAATTTACTGGCCACAATATGTTTTGTGTGGCAAATTATTGGCATAAAATCATCAAAACTCAAGAAACATTTGTAAAACCAAAAACTTTGAAGACAAGCTTGTTGAGTTTTGCCAAAAGAAAGTAATGAAGTTATAAATGTTACACACACACACACACACACACACACACACAAACATTATTAAAATAATATGGATTTGCTATGTATAAAATTATAGCATAACACAATTATGTTTGCTGGGAAGTGTGTGATAAGAGATAAAAACGGGGAAAAAAAATGTTTCATTTTGATTGCAGTTAGGTTAGGTCACAGTACAAAGCTTGACGTGAAAGTAATGAAAAGATTTTTGGGGCTTACCTTCATTATATACAACCAAGTTACAACATTGTGAACATATGACAATAAAAATGTTTCATCTTAAGGTGAAAATGTTACATAATTTTCACAACATAAAACCCATAAGGGTGCCTGCTGGGAAGTGTGTGATAAAGAGCGAGACAGGAACAGTCAGTAAAAGAGTGCCGGTGAAGTGTTGAGGTCAGGTCAGTATATGGGTCACATACTTTGAGCTGATTTATTACACTGTTGCAGTTCCGCTTTGATTCTGTTCATGAAAAGGTGAAGCAAACATCTGTATAGTGGCTACCTTCCTCTCTCTAGAGAGAGAGTGTGTGTGTGTGTGTGTGATAATACAGATATATTTTAAGGACAAACTGTCTCTCGAAGTTACTTTTGTAAATGCATCCATGCATTTTGATCTATTTTTAATGTGCTACATGATTACAGTAACAAAGCAAAAGCTAATGAGATCAGTGTGCGTTCAGCCTCTCTGTGTGTCTTCCACTTGGAAGAAATCAGATACTCAACGCTCTCGGCGCAGCTGATCGCATACCGCCCCGTTTCAAAGCGTCCAGATACAACCTGAACCCTGGCCGCCCCCCTAAAACGCTTTATAACCTTTATAAACACACATGCACACACGGACGCAGATTAAAGCCTGTCAGTCAGACCTCGAGTCACCGGGACACAAATGTTTGTAGTTGCAGTATGACTCCAGAGACATGCACACAATGCAGCTGACTGGAAGATCTTTCTCGTTGTTTCTAATGCACACACATTGGTCTGTTTCAGTTGAGACATTTGATATTTCAATATGTGCTGTCTATGGTTTAACTGACATAAATGACATAACCTCACAATTAGAATTCTGTCATCATGTTGTCATGCACACGTGTGTTGTTGTAGTGACAAAATCAGCAGTACCAGAACATCCTGGACACACAACACAAATAAACAAACAAACAAATAAAGCTTCCAAAAGAGGGGTTTTCGCGGTAATGTCATAGAAGAAACATTTTGATTCCTCTAAGAACCTTTCAGTGAACAGTTCCTAGTGTGAAGAACAAAATCTAAAGAACCTATTGTGAAACGGATGTTAAAGGAATAGTTCACCGTTATCAACTGTTTGGACTCTCATTCTGACGGCACCCATTCACTGAAGAGGATCCATTGTTGAGCAAGTGACGTTATGCTATATTTCTCCAAATCTGTTCTGATAAAGAAACAAACTCATCTACATCTTGAATGGCCTGAGGGAGAGGAAATTGTTTGCAAGTTTCATTTTTTGACTCAAGCTCTATATTCCAAGTCTTCTGAAGTCACATGATAGTTTTGCGACAGGAACAGCCCGATCACAGTCGTGATTCACTGAACATCTTGCCTTCCACCCAGCTTTAAAATCCACGTTCAAACCTGATGTGATTCAAGCAACATGAGTCTGAGTACATGATGACAAAAAGTTCATTTTAGGGTGAACAATCCCTTCAAGCAATTTAAGTTTTCCTTCCTTCCTGCACTTCTTGCTCACTGTCGAATATCAACAAACTAGTTTATTCATGAAAACCCGTAGCAAATAGTATTGTATATTGGGGTATTATAGTATTATAATATTGGGGCCGAAAGTAAATTTAGGTGAACATAGACCTGGATTTATAGATTTATATACCATTTTTACAAATGAGGACGTCCCTAAAAAGAGATTTTGACAAATTTGTCCCTAAAATATTGTTAAGTAGATACACAAACAAACACACACACACTACAAAGTTCTTTTATGAGGCATCACACTGTATATGGTGTGCTGTAAACATTCATACTCTGTGTAGGAGTGTTGTGTACGTCTGATTTCACGGAGTATACATTAACATTCGAAAACACTTTATTTCAACTGGCCGTTCACTAAACACATAAACACATAAACACATTTCCCTCTGCATGTGGCCGAACAATATATAAATAAAAAAAAAGTGTAAGAAGTGTGCATCTCAGCAACTGCCCAAGCACAGATCCCTCACTGCATAAAATCATGCGTTTCCACCTGCGACCCCAGCATTGGTCTGGAAGCAGCCATGTCACCTCAGGTAAGCTCTGATAAGCTGTATCGCTCAATGTTGATTGATGTCACCAGTGCTTTAATGGTATAAAAATCTGAATCACGACACCTACAAGCTTGTAGATATTCCTAATGCTGACACAAAACGGCTGGCTACTTTGATTCAGCTAAACATGTCATGACAGACTCTAGCTTGCTCATTTGGTAAAAAAAGCAAAAAGAAATCAATGTGAAAAAAGTGCAAGCTGATTAAGGGCTAATCTATGTAATTAATTATGAGCAAAATATTATAAGCAACATGGTGCAAATAACTGAAGGATTAGTGAGGAAAATCAAAGCCCTGTCCTGGGAGGCAGGACCGTACATTTGAAACCGGCAAGACACATTTAAGTCAAAATTCACCCCAAAATCAAGAAAAAAAAAAAAAAAAAAAAAAATGTAAATAAGTATTGAAGCAAAAGAAAGCCTATTTTTAGGACCGTGTGTGTGTGTATTTGCATTTTCATTTTTTCATGACAATAAATACACCCCATAATTATAGCACAATAAAAATACATATTATTTAAAGTTTACATTATTAACACATCATGGAACACTGATAAAATATATAATTTGACTATTTATTTTAATATTTTATTATATTATTTTGTTTTAGTTTCTTGTAAAATACACTGCAATAATCTGTTTTATTTGCAACTTATTGATTGATTGAATTTTACAGTGTAGTACTTTAATTTACTTTAATATATGCTGATTTTAATACAAATTATTGAATCCAGACAGGATGAAGTGATTATTGTATTAAAGTAGTCAGAATCATTCAATTCAATTCACAAACGAAAAATTCTCAAATTCTCTTCCAAACACAAATGAACATACGCATGCACATAAAAATGATGAGAGCATTTTTTTTTTTTACTATTAAAATGATTTCAATCACCTTTAATGTGGGAACCCCCAAACACAGAAACACTGGGGTCAGCTCAACCCTCTGAGGAGACACTGATCAAGTCAATGATTTTAACAGCCTGGAATGAAGGATTAGATGGAATATGTGTGGAATGCCTTAAACTGGTCTCATAGCAACACTACAGACTAATCACTCACTAACACCCCATCACACATGAGAGGGAAATCAGACAATATACCAGACAATAGCATGTGCTAAAGAGTCCTCTCAGCACACACACAATATTACACACTGTCACTCAAAGAAATAAACTCAGGCCTAAAACAGATCCAAAAACATACAAACCTCAAAAAGACTTAAGAGACAGTGAGAAGTTTTTTTTTTTTTCAATTTCTTCTCAAGCACATTGCTTCCTTTTCTCTATTTTACTCACTAAAGCCAAAATAGTTAATGATGAGTCACACAAAACAGCTTTTCACGCTGCACTTAATATCTTTTAAATGGAGTTAAAGTCACTTTTAACCATTTTTCATGGTTGGTTAGAACCGTTTTTGCACTAACATTTTATGGCGAGTTGTTTAGCAACAGACAGTAAACTGTTTCAGTGCTTTTCATATTAAATATTCATCACACTGTACAATTGCACAGACATTTACACACACTTTGTTTAGTTTCAGCATCTAAGAGGAAAAAGTAAACAGTGACTGACCGGCCAACAGGAAACATTCTCAGAACGTTATGGCAAGTTATGAACAAACATTCTTCCAGTAACATTAATAGAATGTTCGTTTGAAGTTATCTGGTCTTTAATAATGTTCTCTAAACAGAGTAGTAACAAAGTATGAAAGTGTGGAATAAGATAACCCAGGGCTTCATGACACTGAGCTTTCAATTTCAGGTGTAACAAGCCTTGCAAAGACTTGAATATACACGGTAAACTCAAGAGTCTCAGAGATCCAGCGAGTATAAAGAGACACACAAGACAGCCTAAAGAAAGCCCGAGTGTTTATTTCAATGCAAATGAGAGAATTAGTCTCTGTGTGTTTGTGTGTGTGTGTGTGTGTGTGTGTAGACGACTGTGTTTAGTCTTGCAGATGTTGAATGAGTGTTCACTGGTTGTTTACACCATTTCCAAAATGTGTGATTAAGAAAAACTGCTCGTTTATCTTTGGTGTAAGAAAGACGGGGAAGGAGAGAGAGGTTCAGAGGCCAGATACAGGGAAAATAAGCATGACTTGCTCATACTTAACACTCACAGTAAGATGATCAGTCCTGGGCTTCTCTCCACACTGGAGTCATTTCACAGATATGTTCCATGCCTACATCACATTTGACCAAAATTCCCTCATCAGCTTAATGCATAATAATTATCTTCTTAAACAAAATTCAGAGGTTGGAGGAGAAAAACGAACACATTTTCAAAATTAAATATGAAGCTTTTCTGTACCCATTGCATTGAAACCCAGGTTTAAAAATATCAAAAATATCATAAAAAAATATTAAATATAGCCATGTTTTATAGGATTGATGACTTAATGGTGGTTAGCAGTATGTGTGAGTGAGCACACACCTAATCTGATGCTCTCTCTCTCTCTCTCTCTCTCACACACAACGCACCTTATCTGATGCTCACACACACACACACACACACACACACACACACACACACACACAGGTGTGAGACATGGACAGATGAGTAATGATGCCATTGAACGACTGTATGTTCCTGACAGAGTGCACGTCTCTACTGTAGGGTGTGGATTGCCTCTGATTTTTAAAGACTCAGACCTTGGTCACGCCACACTGTTGGAAACGAGGGTAAATTCCAGTTTATTTTCAGCGACATGACAATTACACATGGCACCAATTTATGACCGCTTACTAAAAAAAATCAATGTCAAGATGTGTAAGACTGTGTATATATACAAACATATATATATACATACATATATTCACATACACATATATACACACATATATATATATACACGTATATACATACATACATACATATACATACATACATACATACATACATATACATACATATATTAGATAGCAACTTGTCTTTAGAAAGTCATATTTCCCATGTTACAAAAACAGCATTCTTCCATCTTAGAAACATTGCCAAGTTACGAAACATGTTACCTGTTTCTGATGCAGAAAAGCTAGTTCATGCATTCATGACCTCTAGACTGGACTATTGTAATGCACTGCTAGGTGGTTGTCCTGCATCTTCAATAAACAAGCTACAGGTAGTCCAAAATGCAGTGGCTAGAGTCCTTACCAGGTCAAGAAAATATGATCATATTACCCCAATTTTACAGTCTCTGCACTGGCTACCTATTAAGTTCCGTATCAGTTACAAAATATTATTACTTGCCTATAAGGCCCTTAATGGGTTAGCTCCTGCGTACCTAACTAGTCTTCTACCTTAAACATAATGTTCTTTTTAGCAACGTCATATGACCCCTTTAAGCAGTAATTAGGAGTTTATTGAGGCAAAAGTCTTCGTTTGTAGTTAGTTAGTTAGTTAGATAATAGCCAGAATTGTTATACTCACTTCTTCTGTAGATGAGGCTGGATCATGAATGATTCGCGCGAACAGATGCATTTATGTAGATCGGGGGCGCATTCCCTTCAAAACCAATGTAATCCACTGCAAGTTCAGCGGCTCAGATGTCGGGAGTAAATGACGACTGCTATGTTCATTATTACATCCAACAACAGAACACCTCAATCGCTTAGGAGTCATTCTTGTCTACATCTGCTCCAGCAGTGAAACAATGGCGGACTGATGACAGCTCACTCAGGGCGGAGCTAAGATAGACGCCAGTCCAGTCTGTGCTGAAACGCTACTGTCAATCAAACTATCGTGGGAGGGGCCTGTCTGTGTGACGTCACACAGACAGGCATCTGAGATCGGCTCGATTTGAGAAAGGGGAAAACATTTAACCAGATTTAAAAAAAAAACACTGGGTGGATTTTTATCATTATAGGGTGGTTGTGTACACACACTGCCAACACACATTTCAGTTCAAACAACTTGTAAAAGTGCATGTAGCAAAATAAAGTGTGACAGATACTTCTGATTTTACAAATGTATTAGTATATGTTGAAATTCATCAATAAATGCTGTAGAAGTACTGTCCATTCTTAGTTCATGTTAACTAATGTAGTTAACCTATGTTAACAAATGAAACCTTATTGTCAAGTGTTACCAAATACCATGACTAAGTGCAGTATCTAGTTCATTATATCAGTAACAAGTCATGGGGACATGGCAACCTTTACTGAGAATGAACCTCCTCCTCACTGATTGGACAAAATGCATAAAAAATCTGGGATTTAAACCTGCAACCACCCGGTTCATGCCATTTAACTCTAAGTTAAACTGATGGGGTAAAGTTCACTGGTAGATCCAACTAAATTGACGGTTTACATGGGAGACGTGAACCTGCCAGCCCCAAATTCCTCCTCTAATCACAGCTTAAGTCACTTACAACATTCTTGGGGTATTTAAGCGGCCGAGGGGACTGTGTAGGTGGGGGGAGGGTGGCAAGAGGATTATCTTATATTTCATAGGTAGTGCAAAGCTGCTGCTCTTAAGTGCTTCACGTGGTTATATTATGTCAAACATATCGGCTAATCTAGTATGAGCGAAGCGCCGCTCAGGCTAAAATCAGCTGTTTCAAAACAAACACTGCAAACTGTTCCACAAACCGCTCTTAAACCTAAGCCTCATTAACACTGATCTACTGATGGCTGCCGTTCTGATGATCACATGGACCTGTCGGCTCAGGTTTAGCGAGACGGATGGGACATTTCTGGAATGGTAACGGCTAGTTGAACATTTGTATGTTTTATAGAGTTCAACAAACCAAAACATTCCAACATAATGTTCTCCGAGACTGAACTGAAACACGTGGAGGACACATTCTGAACAAAAATATAGTTTTTAAGTGATGCAACTCTAGGCCACAACTAAAACAAATAATAAAATAATCAATCATTGTTTTTAGGCCTAACAGTGATATGCATTTCTTGACTTAAGTGCAATATATAAAGCTGTTCTGAAAACTTTTCAGCATGTATCAAGAAATTTAGCAATTATTCCTATTTATAAAATAGGGACATGCAGGAGCATCATGCATCCGTTTTTTTGGGAACAGTTTGAACTGAAAGGGCAGATGATGACAGTTTTCATCTGATTCAAGGTGGCTGGACCTCAAGATGTAAAAGTTTACCTACAAGAAATAAGGTCAGATATGCTCCTGAATGCCCATAATGCTTCTGGAGTAATGAGTTAAGGCCCGTTCACACTATATTATTCACACCAGCGGACGATATCATCTGTTTATTCTAAGCACATGCTTGTCTCGATTGATTCTGATTGGGCGTCAATCTTTTATCGTTCATCAGCTGGAAAAAATCATTCTAAAAGTGATTCCAACAATATCGTTTCCCTGTGCCTTTATCGTTATAGCTGTGGTGTGGACTCTGCTATTCTTTAATATTGAGAGCGATTTTTAGAACTAGTCCTTATCGTTATCTTTATACTTATCGTCCTTGGTGTGAACAGGCCTTTCCTCAAGAATACTGTCTACTTCTGAAATCTGTAAGAAATAGCTGGTTGATAACTTCAAAAGGAACCTAAACACTGAATACTATATTGCAATTAATAAATACTAACCAAACCAACAGCTATGCAAGGTGCTTTCGTGTAATCTTAACACATCAAGAGTTTAAACAATTTTATAGAAAAAGAGCAATATAATTTGAAAATAAATATGCTGTACTACATTACACAGACACAAAAAAGATGTTAATATTCAACATATTTACATAGAGTAAATAAATAATGTAAAACTCCAATCAAGTCAGACCACATCTGATCATACTGTTTCAGCTTGTTAGATCTTATAGTAGAAGTAAATGGTGATGTGGGTTTGGCCTATATTTACATTTGGCTGCTATATTGTTATTCAATACGTATGTCACACTGACATCAGTACTGTTTCGCCAAAACATACACATGCACGCGCTCAAACATACACACACGAAATCACATTTACACGGTTTGTTTGTTAGAGATCACACGGCACACACACATCTGCAGCAAGGCGGCAAAGTCAAGGCAGTTGGCAACACAACTCACTGATCAGTATTAGGAATGTTTCTCTGTTCATCTACGGAAAATAAAACAGGATGAAAAGCTTTTTTTCACTCCGGACAGCCGTGGAGGTTTGCAGACAATAAAGGGCGAGAAGATCCATCTTAACATAACACTGCACATAAATAGGTGAAATTAAATACAAAGAGATAGAATACTGAAAATATTCTAAAAAATCATAAATTACTGAATTGCTTAAGGGAACAGATTTGGACTAAAATTCCAAGACTAGCTGAACGACAACGAAAGACCTAGCACAAAATCGTCATCTTAAATCCCCAGTAGTGTGGAAGCATGGAATCTAATCACACGATCTACACAAAGTGGTTTCCAAACATGTCAAAGAATTAATATCCCTTTAAGGAGTGAATATGACCAAAATCCTCTTAGGTTTGCCTTGTCAAGGTCAGAGCTCTGGTGCAAACATTTACCACAGCGGCCAGTGGGTTTCCATGGCAACTTTCCAATGACAGAATCAGTTCAGTCTTCCGTCAAAACTCCAGTCATTTGTCCATCTCTAAAAACACACGCATTGTTCTCAGTGTTCACGTACTGGGAGGAATGATTCCACAGCGCATAGTGGATGCTGGCGAATTGTTGCAGTCCTCCAAACATTTCATTTGCGCTTTAGATTCACATGAAAAACTGCACAGCAGACCCAAATCCAGTGATGTGTTTCGTTGAGTGATTTCGAGTACGACTTTACGCACGCCAGCCGAGATCAGAAACTATTACGCAGGTCTTTTCCGAAGACCATTTAGCAGCAAATCAAATCCTGTGCTTTTAGTCTCTCGCTTCGCTTAACACGCACACACGAATATCATGAAAATATACAGAGAGAACATTTAATTGACTATTAGCCCTCCACCTCCCCCAAACCCCTTCACTTCATTCGCTCAATATCTCCGGGACGGAAAAATTAGACCAAAGTTCAAAGCTGAAAGTTCAAAGTGCTGTGAATTATTGTGAAATATTCCTTCATGTCAGAGTCCATTCTCAAGTCGGTTCGGTTCACCTCCTTGGTTTGTCACATCTGGGAAAGTAAGTGGAAAAATCACAAATGAAATCTCTATAATATTCCAATTATTCACCCTAGACAGGAATATTAAACCTTCGCTCAAGGTTTCTGCCAAAAAGGTTCCTTCTCACAAAGTATCTTCTATAGTTTCAGAAGAGATGCATCAATGTCTTAAACTGAACTCGGATTTAAACAACTCCTACATTTCTCATGAAATTGTATCTTTACACTCTTTTCCATACATAAACTAAACTAAATTTAGGAGAAATTAGTTGATATTTAAAGAAGCAGCAGTTGTTTGTATGGAAAAGGGCAACATGAACATTCTACCAAACATCTCCGTTTGTCTCCAAAGTGCAACTTTTGAGCAACACATCTTTTGTCAAGGGATGCACATGACAATACAGAAACAGGAAAGCCAGTCTTGCACTAACGTGTAGATACACAAGAAAGTGTAGATTCACAAACACACCTGCAGGTCCTTTCGTTGAGTTCTAGTTGTCTAGACCTGCAGTCGGCTTCAGAGTGTTTACAGGAGCACTGACACGTCTCGGGGTCTTGAACAAACAACCTTCTTTTCCTTTCAGAGCATGTAGAACAGCAAGGCTCACATTGACTACTGAAATGAGACAGAATGCGAGAAAAGGAAAAGGATTGGGGGAGATTACAGCTGACACATAGTCATGGCAAATATTATTAAACACTTTCACTCAAACACACACACACAAGCACTCGGTAAGTCAAGCAGTACGTTTTTTGAGCCACCCTCGTCTGGTACAACGGGGTTTTGCCCCTTCTGAGGGTCCGAGAGGGTTTTATAGAGTGTGAATAGCTGACATTAGGCAGAAAGTGGCCATGCACCAGCAAGCTCAGTTGATGCAAGAAAATAATGAAAACAACAATAATCTGTTTCAGAAAAGCATAATGGAATAAAAGTCAGAGAGAGCGCAGTGCATGAAAATCCAGTGTTTCTGTTTATTGCTGTTTGTAGTGTTGGATCAGGGTCATCGGGACACATGTACAGTAAAAGACGCTGGACTCCAAGAGGAAGATTCACACATATTTGAGCCAACTGACCTTATCTGAAGCCAATATTTCTCTGAGGACAGGCTTATCAAAGCTACAGTCTAAAATTCTACATTTAACCCTAACTTCAATTCACAGCAGTGTTAAGACCTTTTTACACAAAGTATGAACGTTTGGCATGAAAAACATGCACAAGATTTTATTTTACACATTATAAATCACAACCCACATAAGCATCTCGATGTTCTGAGCATTAAGTCACAGCTCTGGCCACAATAAGATTTTACATCCAAATTTGAAATCCAAATCTTCTTGGGGAATGTCAAAAATTCAGTGTGAATAGTTGTGGTGCAAAATAACTACTTTCATGCTGTTTTGTCTAAACAAGCCTCAAATCTAATTTCACTTTTTATATATAAACACAAACCCCAGCCCTCAGAAAAATACTGACCTCAAAAGCATCAGTCCCACAGGAGCAGACTGTCCCCATGTTCGTATTTCTTTGCTCTTTCATTCTCATTGAAACACAATTAATTTCCCAATTACTGGGAGAAGCACCAAAGTAAACAGGCTGTTTGACTTTCGTAATGCTGTGCGGCAGAGCTCACTAAGCACGACAAGACCAAACTCACAGCAATTAATTAAAAAAACCATCTCACACAATGCTTCTCATATGTCAGAGAGGACATAACCGATGCGAGGATGACGGTAAGTCCTAATACAATTGTGAGAACAAAAAACATTCCAAAAACAGGAAGCAGCACAAACAAGTTTGTGATTCCAACACAAATATTGCAATAGATTAGTACCATCGACTGAAAGCCATGCTGGGTGGATCGGGTGAGTTTGTATGTCGGCTACCTCCTCACTGCCCACCTCCTCCAATCATAGAGCTTGATTTATTGGGCACAACCTATAGAGCTCAACTGTAGGGTTCCAGAAATAGAAATCCCATTCATTTTCTCCATTAAAAAACAGACAGACCTATGAGCTCACAGGCTGTTAAGGGGTGGTGCTTTTGCAGATGGTGCATTTGCGATTTTTCATTTCTGAATTCCCATGAAGCGCTGCACTAGTTACAATCCTTAAACGAGATCATGAGAACCTGAAAACCAACCTTGGAAATGAGAACAAGTCTCTTTCAAAAGATAGCTTCTGAGACCCCTGATCGACAACTTCCATAAAGCACTGCTAATGATGAAATCCAAGAAGCTTCTACACCCGCAATCAATGTATATATTTGATTATTTTGCAACAAACATCTCATATAAGATGAATCGTCTCTGTATAATTTATTTTACGCTTGTATTCACTGACTTGTCAGACTTGTTAGTGTATTGTGGCTATTGTTTGGATTACATCATTCACAACGCTGCATGGAATGAATTGTTCATTCTCTCAGAAAAGACTACTATTTTCCAAATACTTTCTTCGTTCGAATCAAAAGTTGTAGTCCTGTGATGGTTTGACGGGAAGAGTCCCGTCTTGGTTTGGTTGAAGGCTTAGCAATCTTTACAGATGAAGTTTTTGAAATGCCCAAGGAGAATGAATAGAAAATTAATGGGAAAATAATTCTGACTGAAAAAGCGGGTGGATGCGCTCTACTCGATTTGTACCAAAAAAAGTCCTAAACAATTTGACCAAACTTGTCAATGTTAATGGTTTTAGCATGTGCTTCGGCGTTAGTGAGTCAAGCTCTGTGAAAGCAGAGATCGGGCATGTGGTTTTGTGGGATGGTCAGTTTTAATTAAGTGGCGGAGGAGCTGATGGATTAATGGCAATTAACAACGTCCGACAGGAATGCACTGATTAAAGGAGGCATAAAATCTCCTCCCAAATTAATTTGACGACCAAGAGTGCCACACTCAGGTGCAGGTGAAAGGAGGCGAACGCAGAGGTGACGTACAAATCCCGCTTTTTTTCACGGTTTTTCTTTCTCTTTCGCTTTTGGCGTTTGCCCTTCCGGGGTTTTCTGTAAAGGGAACATGACAAACAAAGAAGAACATCGAGAAACAAAATCTGAATCGGGGTTGTTGCAAAAGATCATCCAACACAGCTTGCAAAGAACGTAGTGCTAAAATGATCCAGATGGAAACATTAGCAAACATGTCTCTTCTTATACTTGTATAAGTTCCTGACACAATAGCAAACTCCGTGAGACGTGAATTAGAAATTAAAAGCCAGCCAGGCTCTGGGGAAATTTGTCAATTCTTCACATTCTCTCACGCGAAGACATTGCAATAAATAAGACGTTAAATCTTCAAAAGCTTCAGTAACGTATGAAGGATTCCAGGCAAACTGATTCATTCCGAACCAAAGCTCAACATCTACTGGTGAGTTTTAACTCTCATTTTAGCGACTTCTAATCAGAATACTGATCAATCAGCAAATCAACACAAAGTATTGGCGACATACGCATCCATTTATCTTTCAAAAAGCAGAGGATCCTGGCATATCACGTCAGACAGCAAGAATGTGAACCTTCCCCTATCTCACAATCACAGTACGAACTGAAGTACCGCGGTTCAGTATATGGTGATTTGCATTAGTGGTTGACCAATACAGGTTTTTCAATGCGCAATGAAAATAACTGAATTGCAAGATGTCCAATAGAGATGCAATTGAGACTATGAAATGATTCATAAAATTAAGTCAATGCTTTCAAACATTTTTAAAGGCGTCTCTTACAAATGTTACGAAGTTGAAGCTCTTTAAACAGAACATCAGGACTGTACCGTTGACACATCAGGCGGGTTATTATCTATGATTACATTTATTGTTTTCAGAGGTCAGATTCAATCATGTTATGAGGCAGTTGTCTTTGAACACAGTGAGGAACAGCTTCTGTGTCAAAGGGCCACTTGTTTACCAGAACCAGAAAGCATTTCAACTTTTTAACCCCCTTGAGATAACCTCTGACCCGTAACACATCAGCCACAAGATCAACACCCTCTGCAATAGCGTCAACTTCAGTAAACTTTTTAAACACTTCGGCCCGTATTCTCTGGCAAGAGGGAGTCATCAGAGAGGGGTTGACTGACCGCTGCGGTATCTCTGACGAGTGGAAACGGCCTCGTGAGCAAACGCACAAAACACTGTCTTATCGCCTGACGTAAAGACACTTCAGAGATGACAAATCCCTCTCTTACCTCAGTGAACCTCAGATCATAAAGCAGAGCTTAGAGATGAATGTGGGGCGAGGGCATTGAACTAGCGGGTGAAACTCGCACACCTGTTCACGCAGCTCTTTACACACCTGAGGTGCTGAATTTACACCCAAGAACCCAACGTGCGATGACATGAAGACATCAAACAGGAAGTGAGATCAGACAGTAGTGTAAGGGTCAGAGAGTATCTATAGACGGTTGCATTAAAGGGGTCATATGATGCTGCTAAAAAGAACATTATTTTGTGTATTTGGTGTAATGAAATGTGTTTATGCGGTTTAAGGTTCAAAAAACACATTATTTTCCACATACTGTACATTATTGTTTCTCCTCTATGCCCCGCCTTTCTGAAACGCGTCGATTTTTACAAAGCTCATCGGTCTGAAAAAGCGAGATGTGCTCTGATTGGTCAGCTATCCAGTGCGTTGTGATTGGCCGAATTCCTCAAGCGTGTGACGGAAATGTTACGTCCCTTACAATATTGTGATGCCTGCGGCAACCACATGTGACGACCCCGGGCTGGACTCCGCTTTGTTCACGGTGAAAGCCGATCTGGCGATTAGAGCTTGTAACACTCCAAAGAGAAAGAAAAAATTGAAATCGCATCATATGACCCCTTTAACAAAAGCAGTAGTTCTGGTCTTGTGCTAGGGATGGGCAATATAGCTAAAAATTACATCTGTATATAATAATAATAATATATATTTAGAACTGCAATAAAAAAAAAAGTCAGAATAGTAAGATAAAAAGTCATTAACCGTTTTTTATTTTTTATTTCATGGCAGAAACAAGACTTTATTTTTTTCTCGCAATTTTCACAATTCAGACTTTTCTTCTGAGAATTGTGAGTTTATATCTAACAATTCAGAATTTATATTATTTATAAAGTTCAAATTGTGAAGAGAAAAAGGCAGAATTGTGAGATAAAAGTCACAATTACCTTAAGTAAATAAGCTTCCATATATTTGTTCTGTAAAGACTTTCATAAAGTGGAGCAATCATTTCAACTAAACAGCCATTGTAGTTGTAAAATACAGTAAATACATACTTTAAAATAAACAAGGCATGTTTACCACACAATTTTTCACTAAGTAAAGGCTATTTAGGAAGAATGTATATGTATTATTATAAGAGATAATAATTTAACTAAATACATTAAAGCACTGAATGCATTTATTTTTTGAGTGATAAACAAATGGCTGAATCAGAGCTGAACTGATTCACTGAAATAAATACTTTTGGAAAAAATCTTTGTCTAACCCCCGGTTTCACAGACAAGGCTTAAGCTAGTCCCAGACTAAAATGCATGTTTGAGCTGTCTCAACTGAAAATATCTTGCTCTGACTTAACTTAAAATGTGTCAGTGTCGTTGTTCTGTGTCAAGATGAACACCTGTAATGTTTTCTTCTAAGGCATTTTTGTAAAAGTTGCTTAAATATCTTAATTTAACTAAGACCTAGTCTTGGCTTAAGCTAAGCCCCGTTTGTGAAACCGGGCCTTAATGTTCTCAAACTTGGGAACACACAATGAGAACTTCTTTAGAAAACATGACGGTCAAATAAAAAAAATATTCACAATATTATCTACATTTATATTGCTAGCAAAAATATTGTATACTTTCTCTCTCTCTCTCTCTCTCTCTATATATATATATATATATATATCACCCAGTCCTAGCTTTTGCTTAGCTTTAGTTTGACAATTGTGCCACTAATGATTTTCCAGATCTAAATCACCTGTTCGCTTGGTTCAACAACAATGAAGAGCTCCACTGTTCTCTCACGATCAGATTTTATGGCTTTATGTAACATGAAAAGCAGGGAGATGAGATGAAAGGACCAGGAAGAAAAGGAAAACAGGAAGGAATACACCTAGCTGGAGATAAGGGTGACTGAGATAAAGGCAGAGAGATTGATGGAGGGGAAGATGACAAAATAGAGCGAGAGCAAAAGCATGCACACACATACAACATCACCACACGAGAACAACAACACTCACTTTTCTTTTTTCTCCAGAACATCTTTCCTCAGCCTGAAAGAGCAACAAAAAAGCATCCCATTACCTCAGTGAACGTTTGTTTGTGTGCACGCAACAAACACACTTATAATTAAAGACCTGCACACAGAGGTGGTCAAACGTCCACTTACACCCCTCAGTTATATTAATACAGCTAGAAATACAATTATAGAGCAGATAATAGCAGACCAATAATAAAAGACAAAAGGAAGTGGGTGAGTTTATAAAATTGTCCCCAAAGGTTAAATCTGACAGCTTTTCTTTGGTGACAATCTTCCTTTCAGTAAAAAGTCTTCATTTTTGTTCAAGAGTAACAATTATTTCTAAATAAAAATAAATAAAATAAATTCTAAAAATGGAAAAGGTTTTCTTAAGGGGTAAGAACATGATTTGTATTTGTATAATTAGCTATAAAAAAAGTATCTGTGTGTATGTATGTGTGTTGAAATGAGGCTTCTTACCGACACTGGCATTCACTGTGTTCTGCAAAACTCATGAAAAATTCACCCTGATGACGGAGCTGTTTCAGTCTTTTAATCTACATAAGAAAGCAATAACACGTTAAAACAGCACATCATAGACAGTGTTACGTAAAACACTACCTAAAAATTGGCTACTCTTATTGAGGAGAAACCCTGTTGGCTTGGCCAAAAAGAGAGAGATAAAGGGTTTGAGTGTGGGAGACAAAGCAGAGCAGTGTAGGGTTTCCAAAAAGTAGACTTAACAAGATTCAGACGGATAGCGGAAGAAATAAAATAGAGAGAAAAAGGGAGCAACAGTCTGGAAGTTAGGGGTCTCTGACCTCCAAGGTAATGTTGTATGTGACGGTAGGGGTGCATTCCATCATCTCATCATTGCAGCACCCAGCACAGCGGGTGAGAACCACACAGGACGGGATGAAGATATGCTCTATGTCATCAGGGTATTCCTGTTGAATTTCCACCAGCACTTCCCGAGGACGGCAGAGAGACTTGTTATACACGTCCATGAATGGCACCACTGCAAGTTAAAGAAAAGGGGAAATCAGTCTCTTTTTTTGCCAAAAATGTAAGCCAAGAGTTGCACCACTGAGAGCGAGACGGTCTTTGCTCTTATCCAAGGCCAACACGGTTTGAAAATTTGGGAGCCCTTCTAGGAATTTGTTACTGAGTGGTGTCCATTTGTACCATGTACATTCCTTGTGTTGCGCTCTGCGAACTTCAAAAAAACAACACCCCAAAACATGTTTAAGTAGCCTGTGTGTATGTTCTGTGCAGCTGTGTGTCTGGTTCTCTGAGTTTAGCAGAGATTGAGCAATGAGAGGTCTGGCAATGCTTACTCCAAATGATCCCTTGGAGGTTTGTGTGTTGAGAAGTATTACAAACCACAGTGGATTGAGAGCTTCTAATAAATACTACAAATTTATCCGAAACTATGCAGTGTCAGTTTGATTAAAGGCATAGAAGCGTTCCTTCACCCGTCCACCAGAGGGCGCTATACTCAGTGAATCTATACATGTCCAATCTCTGGATGACACCATTGAGTGCCAGAAGAAATTTACCATCATATGTGCTTCTGCCTCCCTCCCTGGGTATGTAGGCACTCTGTGGTAAAAAAAAAAGAAGAAGACATTTTCGTCAGAAATTTATATTTATACAACTGTACAGTTGTACATATTAATTCATAATTGTTAGTCACATGAGTCCCAACGGGTTTGACTAGTTATTAACCACCGCATTACCACAGGTTTAAGATGATGCAACAAATTACCTAATTTCATTTCAAAGTCAAAGTTCATCATAAAATTTAATAATGTTAGCTATCACAAAGAATTATTCTTTTCTGGCTTGTGTATATAGTTAAACATTGCATTTTTAAAATATAATGTAACTCAAGTAAACCTATCAACAACTCAAGTCTGAAACTCAGACTCAAGTTAACTCAGGTTAAGTTGCAAAACCCTGACATTTAAGAAGTTCACTAGAGATATGACTTTGACTCCTAATGAGAGACTAAAGATAACAGATAAAAAGGTGCCAATCATGAAAATAACGTGAAAGACAAATTGAGCTTTCAGATATTTTTTTTTTTTTTAATTGTTGTGCAACAGGGTTTCTAACACTAATCTATAGAATACAGAAAACTATCAATTATTGAAAGACCCTAGACTTGATTTAGGCTTGGCCTTGATAGTTTTCTGTCACTTGGACTCTGCATTAGCGAGCTGTGAACATTTCAGATCTCAGACACTTCAGATTTCGCAAAAAGCTCCATGGAGAGACCGTGTGCATTTCTCAATGAAGCTTTTTACTCACTTTAACAGACCGGCTTAGCTTTTTCTTGGGTTTCATATGGTTTAACATATTTTTTCACATTATTCCATTGCATTAAGTACAAACTTCTCATCAAACTGCATGGTTAACTATTTGTATTTATGCATGTCCTTGAATATAACACTTCAAATTTCATCAAGAACAAGTCTCTCTGGTTAAAATGTTCTGAAGGTTGGCTCAAATCATAACTTAAATGACTATGATATCTCTACATTGTGATCTCCAGAGGCCGAATATGTTGTTAGCCGGTCCGTCTGAAGCGCTAGACTGTAGCTGCGTCTTTAAAGCGTAATAATATTACTAAGGAGGCTATGATAGGGCCTTCACCAAAACCGACAACAAACTTCCAAACTGTTGAATGGACTCTGATTGTGTATGTCGTTGAATTCCCCCGGTTGTATCCTGTCTACAGAGTTAAATGGCTCACTGTCGGCTGGTCCGATTTGCTTGTTCAAGTGATTTTGAATAGCTTGGCAAGACATGGTCAATGACCTCGCAAGGGGACACACAAGGACGTCCAATATAGTGGCGCAGGGACATTACATTCGAAACAACAGTATTTACATTTCAACCAATACGTCGGGTGCATTCTCTATACATGCACAGGCATCTAAAACTTACCTTGACAGCTGAAAAATACAGAAGCGTCACAAGAAATAACTGGAGCACGCGAACGGCAAAGTTCATGATTAAATTTATAAGGCGAATAAATCTTTTTAAAACCCTATCCGATGATAGGCGGACTTTAGCAAACGCATTGGTAAAGGTCTCGGAAAGCAAGTTAGACATGAGTAAAGGCTTCTTCACAAGGGGTCCGACCTATAGGGGCAACGAGGGTCCCATGTTGGTCCCATAACACGCATGCAGACACCTGAGAGAGACAGAGAGATTGAGATCCACGGCAAGTGTGTCAGAGCGTCTCTCAGCTGTTGCCGATTATTTTCAGAATATCCAGAAATATGAGAATCCAGGACGCAGGTCCTCTCACATTGTTGAAAAGTAAACTAAAACTTTCTTCCAGGGCTATTACAATCCACATCACAAAAGTAATCCCATGCTTAGCCTGCCGCCCGTCTCCAAGTGCATTGGGTTCATTGGGAATGGGACGCAGAATGGATCAGAAACTCACTCTCTGATACAGATCTGAGTATTGCCGACACTGTGTTTTATTAGTAGCGCGTACAGTGATACCAGTGGGAGCACAAAGGCGCTGAGAAGAGAATGCAAAATCCAAGCGCACTTCTAGTCCCTACGAATGAACGTTGCTTTAATTCCGCTTCCTGTTGGATTTGTCGTCTCGCTCTTGCCGTTATGAATGATCAGCGACGCCGCCGTTCCCCGGTTTTAACGAACAGCTTCAGCTGTCGGTCAGTTCTGCGATTGAATCCACGCCATTGGACGAGTCACCGCGATGGGCGTGGCCATAGTGGTGTCAGCGTGGACTTCTCGGGCGTTCAGCGTTGAGTCAATGCGCAGATCTTCCCTCAAATGATAACTGAAAGAGAAACGAGATGTCGGTATCTGCTTACAGCGGACTGGCATCAGTTATGTTTAGGTGCATGCTATAAAACGGGCATTGTGGCTAGCGTTTAATCACTTGAGCCAACAGTTATATTCCTCTTATTGCAAGTTTGCATTTTGATTGGTCAGTCCCGGTCAGATCATTTTGAATAATGACTGTTGTCCATGGCGACGCTGTATAAATGACTAGCACTGCGTATGTTCTAATAAAATAATTTCAAGTCAAATTCAAAATAGTTTTATTATACTTCAAAATATAGCCTATCATTAAAGCATTTCCGTTTTTTTTTTTTTTTTGGTAAGTAAATATAGGCTATACAAAGCGACACAGTGTATAGCCTAGTGAGCCATCGTTACAGAATGAATGTACATTATATTTTATATATTTGTACGCTTAACAGTTGAGCTCAAAAGTCAGAGACCAGACCACCACTAAGGAAAAAAAGAAAAATCTGAATTTCGAAATGCCTTGCCCTTTTTGCATAATGATAGAATGAAATAGGGCATGATCTTTATATAGTTAATTTATAAAATTTGAAAATGTAAAAATATATCACATAGGCCTATATATATATATATATATATATGAATTAACTATAATAAGTATGCCTAATACCCGCTGCGTAATGCATGGTTGTACGTGCAGAAGCGTAGCGGTCTACAGTATGTGCGTAATAGCTGTTTGAGTATCATCCGCATCACCTGACGGCAGCGCTGACGCCTTTTTGGGGCTTCTCGGTCATCTGCAAGGTTGCGTGTAAAACGGGAAGCGTGCTAGGTAGTGAGGGCGTGATCACATGTGTAAGTGTGTGTGTGTCCATCACCACGTACAGGTGTTTGGGCGCGCGTACGCGTGTGCGTAGGAAAAGACCGACTGCGATGCGGGACTCCAGAACACCACTGTCGCCACCAGCATAAAGTCGCATATTTTTTTATTGCTTTTATTATACTACCATAAATCAGATCAACAAAGTCAAGCAATTCCCCTTAATCCATAAACCACATATCCATAGAATCACAAACATCTGGGGTCACTTATGTAGGCTTGTTTTTGTGAAGCAAGACATTTATTTTATGGGCTATATTGTCAGACTAGGTTGCTTGTTTTTCTGCCCATATCTGGCAACATCAGTCTCTGCTCCCCATATCACTGACTGTGTAGCAAAAGCCTCTTGCATGGAGTAAGATTACTAAGGTAATTTATGATGTGAAATACATTAGATAGTCAGCCTGATTGCATATCTTGGTGATAGTCACCAATTAGCAGGTCTCAGCAGCTGCAGAAAAAGAAACGACTAAAAACACATCTCTTCCATCTTTATTTGACCCTCTAACTCTAGCACTTTCTATTCTATTTTAATTCACCTTCGTCTATTTATCTTCTTTTTTTTATTTGTTGCTCTTTTTTTTGTTTTGATTGCTTCTATTGTCCTCATTTGTAAGTCGCTTTGGATAAAAGTGTCTGCTAAATGACTAAATGTAAATGTAATGTAAATATTGTTCAATAGAGCACAACAATGACCACCGGCTTTTTCAGCAGCCTTGCGTTTAAAATATTTTCCCATTCATTTTCTACACAGGCATTAAAATGTTAAAAAAAGAGAGAGATTAAATGTGCAATGCTTTTCATATATTGTTGTTTAAAATAAATTTCTCTATTGAGAAAATGAATGGCATTTTTATTTTCGAAACTGTTCCACTCGATTCCACGGTCATCATAATTTCCTAGTTCTGTCTAGTGTTCAGTTCTTTAGCAGCTCTTGTTCTGTGCTTCACAAAGAGAGTCTCTTACACTTCACTACCACTCACTCAGGTATGGGGCGAGTCCTGTATGCATACGCCACTCCCGACCACACACACACTCATACAGGTCCGTGTCAGAGGGAAATAAAATGGCTCATAGCCAGGCCCAGATTAGACTGACTTTACTTCCAGTAAAAGCACAGCTCAGATATCCAGAGAAGGAAGTCAGAAAATATCTGTCAGAAAATATTCCATAGTTGTCAGGAGGAAGTTATAGATTCAGATATGATTTTGTAGGTTGTAGGTGGATGCTGAGAAAATGTCTTTTCAGTCTTTTCCCAGTGTGATTAGTCACTCACCTTGCAAGTGCCAAACCAAACAGATAATTTTTGGATGATTTGAACATGTCCATGTACAACACAATGAGCTCATGATCATGAGACATCATGATCTTTACACACCCAGCGCTTATCCTGCAGGAAGCTGAGCCTGCATTTCCTGTGAGAGATATTAATGCTGGTTTGTTGGTTTATATAACAACTTCATTTAAATGAGCTGTAATCATCATGCTTTCCCTTTTTATAAGAATAACACAGGGTAAAATTCATCCTCACACACCCATAATTGTCTTAGCATGATGCCATATTCCACATCCATCAATGTTTGCGGTTTCAGCTAAGACTGTACGAAAAACAAAGACGGATTAATTTGATAGGAGAAAGGAGGGGAGAAAAACAGAGAAATAAGTGATATATGGCATTAGAAAAGGCCAATAATATGTTATGTATTCTCGCTCTTCCCATTTGATTGTGCAAGAAGTGTAGGAGTGTAAACATATACGTTCATTAATGTGTGACTGTGTACGTGCATGTGGACAGCAGACTGCTTAGGGTTTGGGTTTTTTCTAAACTACAAGCAATTTTTCTGTGCACACTGAAAATACAGGTCAGTGCAACAAAATTAGAACACAGTGCTGACAAGTGTTCTCTGCAGCTGAAGAGCTTAAACTTAAAGCACATACCTTGTATTTTCATGACGTCTCTGATTCTTCTCCAGACAACATCCTTTTGGGGTTTTCCTTGAGGGGTTTGTCATATAACATCCAATGCTTCTCAAGCAAAATGCTATTTTCTAAGCAATTAGATTTATTTAAGCCCTGTGGGAAATTACATGAGTGAAAAACTTCATACACGTGCATTGAGACTCTTTTGACTTGTGCAAACCACATAGCAACACACTAAAAACCACTCAACCACCAACAACGCTCTAGCATCATGGAGGCCACTTTTGCATGGACATGCACCACTCACATGTTCTCCAGTAAAAAGAAAAAAAATACAGGTGTTAATATTAAACTTGAAACATGGATATACATAGCTTGTTTCTTCATATTAACCCGTTGTCACAAATGTCTAATCTCGCTTTAGGTGGCTCAAACAATTCACAGCAGTTGTTTTGTCACTGAAGAGTCCAGTGGTTCTGTTGTAGGAGTATTCCAGACCGACAGTGAGAAACCTCAGCCCGTCAGCTCTCCTCAGCTCTCGGCGCTGTGTGTTTGTCTGCACTGACCAGTGCATCCAGAGAAATCCTGACAGATTCTTGGATGGGACACAAGGCAGATGAATTCAGCCATTAAACTTAAACGTCCAATAAATCACTGCCATTTTGCTGGCAGTGGGAGTGACCCTCGACCCCTCCAGCTGTGGCAAGTGCGCTACCCGACCTGAAGCAACCTTTAAGAGCAGAGCCCTACGCTGCACGTACATCAACGCTTTTCCCAGAAACCTGGCAAAAACTCACACTCCCCTCATATTTAAGATATATTAATAGAAGAGGAATGAGTATCCCCCTGTGATTCACCTACTAACAGTAAAATATCTTCTAAAAACACCCGGTGCAAAAATGACAAATTGCCTCTGAGTGTTTATAGCTGTGCTGTTCCTGAAATACAGGAGACTGGCATCGGGGAACAACATACATGAGCGTATTTCAGAAACGTGCCCTGTATGTGATACCACTCATGTGTAAACACATGACATATATCTTAGCTCTCTGTATGGCCTAGCATGTCAAAACCAAGCCATATGGCACTTGAAAGGATTTTTATGGATATAGCTGTTTGGAAAAAACTGGCAGGGGGCAGCAGTCGGGCCTTTAACATTACAGATGGCGTAACACAAGGAAGTTTTCAATCTGTAACTTTAACCAATCTTTTGGATATACCTTCAAAGGAGATGAGTACCAGTCACTCAAACCTCCAAGCACTATCGCTCCATGAGGTGACATTCAGCAGATATTTCATTCCGGCTAATGAAAAAAGCTCTATGTGAGTCTTAAAGTGTGCATATGTTTCTCTCTCTTGTGTGTGGGATGGGTTAGGACTACGTGTCTATTGACAGGTCTTCATGAACACCATGATGTATTTTTACGGGAAACCATAAAGTTTTTGAGAAATTAGGCAAGTACCTCAAGCTCAGGATTTCCAAAGGACTACTCTGGAAGAGACTACATTTTTACTAGTTCTCCGCAAAGTGTCTGGGTATAGATTACATGCTCTTATATTAAATGCTTTTAACAGTAATGGATATTTTCCAGGTAGGCAGAAGGCAATGGTAAACCCACTTTGTAAAGATGCAGTCATTCCTTGTACATGCACAAGAAAACACACCATTTCCAACAACCAAATCAAGCACAGACCTGAACTCAATAAAATTCACGACACATTTGAATGATCCATTGAAAGTGGATGCCTCCAATTACAGCTGTAGTGCTGTTCAGACATGCTTAAACAAACTTCTCTCCAGTTCACATACATTTGAGAGAGAATTTGAGAGATAAGAAAAAAGTCTAGAAGATTAGGGTCATAGTTTTTTTGGTGCCACAAATGCTGGAATACATTACAAAGTGCCTTTTGGGGCAGATCAAGGCTGCGAGGGTGGACCATGGATAAATCCACATTCAAGCTATGATTTCTGAGTCTCATTAGTTCTGGCAGACACACATACCCTGTTGTCTTCTGGAAGGTAACGCTAGTAACCCCTCACTGGTTTGGGTCATAGCTGCCTGACAGTGTTAGGCCTCATCATCGCTCTCCAGAAAAAGGGTCTGTTCCAGCGACAGGATTCAAGGCTGGGCTGAAATGTCAAATGCCTGACTGATCAGCTAAACATGATGCTTCCTAAAGTCCTTATTCTTCTCTGCTTGACTGGACAAGGGGGTTACGCCTAAGACCTTTGACTTCTGATGTTGTGGTCAAAGTTCCTTGGAGAAATAGTAACAGATAAATACTAATGCAGACATGAGGAAGGAGAGCAGGAGAGTCTTCTCTATGAATGATGGACAGGCAGATATTAAACAAGTTATAAGCTCCAAAAGAACTTTAGCAGAGTTACTCATAAGATTAAAAAGAAAAAAAAATCATCCTGACCACAATGACAATTTATCCGGTGGAATACTGCATGTCTGGTTACTCCATCATGTATAGTGGTCACACTAAAATTCCAGCATTTTTCCAGTCTTTGTCATTTTACACACCAAAGGAAAAATTCATCCAAAAATGGCATTTTTGTCATTGTGTATCATCGTCTTTCAAAATTTGAAAAGAAGGAAATATTTTGGAGAATGTTCACAGTGCTCTTTTCCACATGATGAAAGTATATCGTTGAGGGGCTTTCAAGCTCCAAAAAAGACCTAGCCAAGATCACTTACAAGACTTACAATGGTGTCATCAAATCTGGAATTACACATCTTCGCATCTTATGGCTTTAGAAGACACACTAATTCACTCTTCGCCAGGAGTTTGATTGACAGGCGAACTGACCAATCATAATGCAGAATCTGCCATTTGTCTGACTGGAAAACCAGACAGGAGAGTAGATTAAGGTCGATGGACTTGAAAAATGGTGTGTGCTGATGTCTTTCCGCAGTTGAAACAAGATACCTTCTGATGTTCATTCATGTTTATTTGATGTTATAATTAGTGTAGAGGAAGAGATGATCGGTTCATGTGCTGCTTGAACTGAGGTGATACAGCGATCTGTCACGACACATTAAAGAGCCACAAAATGCTATTTATTGTTTGAATTTCTTAAAAAATGACAACGTTTGAAAGTTTCATACCAAAAGTAACCTGTCTTGTCTGTCGGCATGTTGTCAGTGTCCTCTTTGCTCCGTGATGTATTTTTCACTGCGTTAGAACATGATGTGTGATCTGAGAGCGCCATGGCTTGTCAGACATATAGCATTTTCTAGTTATATGATTTCGTTGTATGGTGAAGACCAGTGTGATAATCTTTTGCTTTTCACTTAATAAAGAAGGTTGTAGAGGTTTGGAAAGATATTAGGGTTAGTAAAACATCATACAATTTGGATGTTTAGGTAAACAATTCCATTAAAATGTGAGAAGACTGACTCGGGCTCTATAGCAAACAAAGCAAAAGTGTTGGCCTTTTCTTTTCATTCTGGCTCTAAGGGAGAAAAGTTTTGGCGAGGAAAAGATCATTATTAATCTTGTAAAAAAAAACATACATACTTTTGTAAAAATGCTACAACGACATGGTCAAACTGTAGAAAACATATGTGATTGCCAAAGATTTTTAATAAACTCACAAGTATTTATAAGGCTTTAACATTTGGTTGAAAAGGGTGAGTGTATGTGTGTGACTATTTTAGAGAGGTTGAAAGTAATGAGCGGATGTTTCTTTTAGAAATCTGTGTTTGTGTGCGGCGAGGGTTGATTATTTGTGTGGTTTTGTGGAATTTCTTTGCCTAAAGCCTAAAAGATCAACAAGACATGGACGGTTTGATGGGGAAGGTGGGACTTTGAAGTGTTTTCATGTGTGAAGGTTTTTGATTTTATAGACATATATGTGTTTCATTGCGGGGATGTGTGAGAGAGAAAGATCACGGCCCTTACCTCACAGTGCGTATCACATTTCAGGAGCCAATTTCCCCTGTGTGTGTGTGTGTGTGTGTGTACAGTGCAGTGCTTCTGTCTTCGCAGCACCAGAGCGGCAGTGAAAGCAAAGACCTCCTGGGGCAAATCCTCCACTATAATGACAGATCTTTTTACGAGGTGAAACTTCATTCTAGGTGGCCTGTCATCGCACTGATGGGTTTCTCGTCTTTCTCATCTGAGCGCTCACAGCCAGAGCTCACAAGTCTTGAGCCGACTCAAACCAGCCATGACGGATGCTGTGGATGTGTGCAAATTCCCATCCCCCTCCAGTAAGTTATATATTAGTTTAGCGTCGTTCCATTTTGGGATCTATACAAGTTTGTTAGTTTTACTGAAACAGGTCTGTTTTAACTCAAAGTGTGCTTAGTCTGTATTTTGCTGCTCGAATCGCCTCTTCATGGCATCTCTCAAGCCAAGTTGGCCTCTTATCCTTTTCTCTTTGTCTGTGTCTATTTCTTCATCAGGCTCAACCCACTCTATGGCATCTCAGGCCATGTCCACACGTACACAGGTATTTTTTATAAACGGAGTTTTTCCTTCTTCCATTTAAAAAAAAATCTCCATCCACATGAAACGCAAACGCATGCTATGAAGCACTGTCAAGAGCATGCCAAACCAACAGGTGGCGATATAATCTCAACCGTAAAGCCATGTTGGCCAATCAGAAGCCTGAAAAAGTTTCCAGTAGGCGAAGATAACAGCGCAGACTCCGACGTCACAAGCCAAAAACTCTGTCTCCAGTTTTGCTGTCTACACGATGACCCTGCAACCGGAGTTTTTGAAAATCTTCACCCTGGCAGGAGTTTTAAAAAAATTTCGGTTTCAGTGACCTGGTGCTACGTTTGCGTGTGGACGAACGGCCAAACCGCATACAAAAAGCTGCGGTTTTGAAAATAACCGCGTTCGTGTGGACAGGGCCTTAGTGTGTTCTAGAGATCCAGATCCATGCCCATCCCTTCTGATACCCTTGGAGGCACGTCAGCAAACATCTCACTTACCTCATTATCTGCCACCCAAGTAAAAGTGCTGTGTTTCCAAAAATCTAAATTCTGGTATTATTTGAATCACACTCATGTCCTTCCAAGCCAGTATGACTTTCTTGGAAAACAAAAGGAGAAGTGTCTTCTGAAACCATGCATCGCTTTGTTGGAGTAACATGCCGAAATTCAAAACATGCAATGGTAGGTGTGACATCAGCTACACCAAATGCAATAGTTTCTCAGCTTTAGCATTCTTCACTATTTCTCTTTTTGTGTTCCATAGAAGACAGAAAGGCAATATGGGTATGAAATGACATGATGGTGTGTAAATGACAGAATTTTGCACTGAAATATACATTTAAGAAGAAGATAGAGAGACTATGGAGAGGTTATGGTCATTGGCTCCCCTTTGCCATTTGTAGAATTTTGTGCAAGCATTTTATGACAGTTGGATCTAAGTGGACAATTGACCATTCAGGAAACCACATAACAGTGCTGGATACATTCAGGATGTGGAAGCTGTGTGGGAGAAGTTCATGTGGTCAAAATGGGGACTGCTCAACTACTAAAGGCCTTGAATAGTCCACAATACCAATCGCTTGCAGAGTTAAAGTTCAGCATAGCTCTACAACATGAGGTTATCGGAGTTGCTATTCTTGCTGTATTTGGAATGAAAGTGAAATCAAGACCCTAATTCATTATGAATCTCTAATCTGCTGTAAACACTGAAATCAGAGAATCCTCCGGAGCCACTGATCAAGAATCAGATTTCTCCGACTCACATCTGATCTACAAGCTAAAAGCTCAAATTTATCACAAGAATTAATTCAGATTTGATGGGAAATATAACTACAGAGGTTATGCCTCCACAAAAAGACAATCACATGCGGTCTGTGACGGATATGTCTCTTAGTCCTCTTTTAATCTTTGTTCTGTGGGACATCCTGGTCTGTGTGTGTGTTTGTGTGGGAAAACAAATGAGAATGAGTTGAAAGCTGTCATTGAGAATTCGTAATCAAAGAGAGAGAGCTGGAGAGAGTCCAGGATTGGGAGTCAGATACAGTATACTCCAGTTCTGCCTGAATGCCACATCAATGCTTTCATTTAAGTCACAATTTGACTCTCTTCTTCTCAAAGTCTCCCTTTTTCTGATCTAATGCTTCTTTGCCTCTAGCCTTGTCTCATCATTGCTCTTTTCCCAGTCTGTGTTCTTTTCATCTTTCTATTAGACAAATAAAATAATGTTCTTAAAATAACTGAAGAAATTCATAAAAGAAACAAAAAATAGACTATTCTTGACACACAAGAGTATATGGACAGTAAATGAATGTGGATGCATAGGTCAGATCATTTGATTTTCCAAAGAATTTGGCTGAAATATGACATATTTAAATCTCTGGCTTTGATCACAGACTTCTGTGTCTTGGCAAATGTAGAATGGTTGAGTTTCCTTTGGAAATGCTAGAGGAAACACGTGAGAGTCCTCAGGAGAAAAATCAAAGAAGCAGGAAATTTAGGAAAATGTCTCAATTTAATCTCATCGCTCTGAACAATTGAGATACGAGGAATTTTATACATCTGATTCTTTCGGCCGCCACAGAGATCACTGTTGTTAGGCGGTTAGCCAACGAGGTGTGCCGTGACCGCAAACACACCACCACATGCACACAAACACACAAAAACAGACCTCCATCAACAACCTTCTCTGTACGTTTGAAATAACAGAGCAGTGTGAAAAACCTCAAGCTTCCCTCTTAGGCAGATCCTTCATTCATGTCAGGATCAAAAACATGGAATGACATTGAATCTGCACTGCAAAAAAAATATTTTCTTACTTAGTATTCTTGTCTTGTTTTTTAGTATAAATATCTAAATGTTGAATCAAGATGCATTTACTCGAGAAGCAAAATGACTTAAAATATTAAGTCTCGAGTCCTGAAAAATGTATCAGAATTTTGTTCTCAAAGGCAAAACAAGATTATTTTTCTTATCCCATTGGCAGATATTTTTTCTTGTTTTAAAGGGGACATTGGATGCCCATTTTCCACAAGTTGGTATGATTCTTTAGGGTCTTCATGAAATGTCTGCAACATATTTTGGTCAAAATTCCTCAATTGTCGTGTAAAACAACACCCTAGCTACACCCAGCTGTCACTGGGGCGGTACCTTTTAAAAAGTTACACTTTTGTACCTTTTAGGTACTAATATGTTGATCCATCCTTGAGCATTACCATCAAAAACAAAACTAATCCACTATGTCCTCAGTGGCTCTGATGTCGGGAGAAAATGAAGACTCTTATGTTCACTTTTACATCCAACTACAAAACACCTTGCTTACGAGACACTGTTGCCGCTACAGCTGCTTGAACGTGGAGAAAATGGCGTACAGCGTACAACTGGCTGAGGTTGGAAATATGTTAATACGGGACAGTCCATCAGCAGTCGTGGGTGGGGCCTGAGCAGTATGACATCATACTGCTCAGAAAATCAAAAAGGCTTGATAATTGAGGCTGTTTTTTTGGGGGATTAAAAAAATAGGATTTTTATAATTGTAGGGTGGTTGTGTCCACACACTGCTAAGACACATTTATATGCAAACACCATGTAAAAGTGAATTTTGCATCCGATGTCCCATTTGAGCAAAAACGAACAGAATTTTGATACATTTTTCAGAAAACAAGACTTAATATCTTGCATCATTTTGCTTCTCAATAAATGCATCATGATTCAACAGTGTTCATATATTTGTACTGGAAAACAAGACAAAATATCAGAATATTCTTAATTTACGGAGAGATAAAGATATTTAACCAATGGACACATAGTTAAGTGTGTACATATTTGTTTGGAGAGTGTTTACACTGGGTTTACGAGAAAACTGCATCCTCCCACGACCACAACTGGAAGTGGCTCTGACCGCACGGCCACCGTACTCACATGCCACACCAGTACTGCTGACATACCACAGAGAAGTGCTGATAAAAATGCACAAAACCTCTTTTCAACAGTAGTCAGTTAAACAGGCAAATGAAAGACAGAAAGGCTCAACAAGCAATGCTAAAACCACCTCAACCAGATTTATGTTTCAGACCGAAAATGTGTTGTATTCCATGGCAAGACACTACCGGCGTTCAAAATACAATTAATAGAATGTGTAAGTTACTACTGATGACCATTTCTGACTAAAAATGGGTGTGCGGACCAGTGTTGCCAGACGTACGATAATTATCGTATTTGTATGATAATTTTGACCTCTGTACGATGTACGATCAATAATTTAAAAAATCCCATAATGTATGATCATTTCAGAATTTTGTGACTCTTCAAATGATGGTAGTTGTAATCTATACTCATCCACGAAATCGGCTCATTACAGACACTGTAAATGCGCTCGTGCACACCTCAGAGTGTGTTAAGAATTCAGGAGGGTGCCCTGCTTTTAAGCCAACGAGCACTATGTTGTGGTCCATGACGGCAAGAACCCCCTTAACATCTGGCAACATGCAGGCTTCCGATGACAGAGACTCACAGGTGGAGTTATTTATCTAGTTTTTTATCTATTGTGGTAATTTGCAGGTTGTGTCAAAAAGTTGTTGGTCTAGATAAATAGCTGTATTCTGTACGTTTGACTCATGTACGATAATTTTCTTCCAAATACGATAATTTTGAGCTTCTGGTAGGCTACGATACTTGGACATTTCCAATCTGGCAACACTGGTGTGGACAGAGGAACTCTTGATTTAATCCCTGTCAGTTGAAATATTCCTCTATGGGATGTGTGTGCTGTGCAGTGTGTGATAATGAATGTCCTAACGGGTGTCCCAGTTTCACTCCCTCTTGCACGTCTCATGTTGTTTCTCTCCTAGAAACATCTTCACAACTCATATATTAATGTCCTGAACATGTGGCTTCTTTACACATTAAAGTAGCCCTCACTTCAAAGCTTCTCCACTGTTGACTCAACACAGAAGTCAGAGAGTTCACAGCACTGAATCTGAGAGTTGTACTGAGTGCACAAAGGCGTTCAGACCACGATGCGATCTGATGCTGATACTGATCCTGCTGTTCAGACACACTGGATGTTTCCTGCGCAATAGACAGACCTTCAGTCACAATTCAGTTATGACATAGTGATGCATTATGATTGAATTTTGACACATCTATCACAACGTGGATGATATTCCAAAGCTGTTGGCAATATCAAACCCTATGGACCCTAAAAATAAAGACAATGCCATAGAAGAACCATTTTGGGCCCCCAAAGAAATTTAAGTGAACAGTTCTTAGAAGAAACCTTTTTTTTTTTTGTAGTGTAAACATCTAAATAATATTTTTTTCCACTATAAAGAACCATTTGTGGAATGGAAAGATTCCATGGATGTTTAAGGTGCTTCATGGAAAAATTTTTGCTAGTATAAAAAGAGTGTATAGTGGTGCAGAGGTACAAAATAAAAATGGTTCTTCTGTGGCATCGCTACAAAAACTCCCTTTTGGAAACTTTAAGAGTATATGTGACTTTAACTTTACGACTTGTGGGATGAAGACCCTCCTCCCTATTTTCTTGCACTATGTGAATAAAAAGAAGACACAAGAGCTCTTGTGAATGGGCACATTCTCGCTCCCAGAGGCACTTCACAAGTTATGAATGGCACAGAGCAGACGAAGCAATGGTTAATAGGCAGAATGCCAAAGTTTGAGGAAAAAAAACTGGAACGAGTGTGTGAGGGATGAGATGAATTCCGTCGCTACTGAACCTGACTTTCTCACACTCTCACCCAAACACAGCTGACTGCACTAATCCAAAGAATATAACAAGGGTTCAAAGAGTTTAGATAAGATGAAGAGACAAGCAGACAGATGAGAGAAAGAGTATCAAGGTCAAAGACTCCTAAAAAAAAAAAAGGATTAACGAAAAGCAGGAATAAAACTGTGGCGAGGTGAAAGGGTGCAATTATATAACAACAGATAGCTTGTTAACTTACTGTTTACCTACAGTACTTAGGTAACTGTCCTGTTAACTCTTTCCCTGCCATTGATGGAATTTTCAGGCTTTCCATGTTTTAGTGCAGATGCATGTAAAATAATGTGATCGTCAAGCATTAAATGTTCCATTTAAACATTAAACAAATGTTTCCGAATGAAATTTCAACCCAGGAAGCAGTTTAGGACTTTGCGAGCTTTGGGGGATGTTCATAGAAGCGATCTACTCCATCTATGTTTGATCATCGTTCTGAATCCGATCTGGATGTAATCTTTGACTAAAATGGGATTTTCTCAGCTTTTTGTTCAAAATGTTGCTGTTTTATTTGTTGTTTTCATTTTAATTAAACTTACCCACATTAAAGTGTTGACAAAAAAGAATGCATGAAGGTAGAATAATTGGTTTTTTTTTAAGCAGAGGCTCAGTTTTTTTCATTTGACATGTTGCATTTTTAGATATTTCAAAAACAAAATATTCTGGGCGCAATGAAAATTTTGTGAAATTGATCAAAAATTCTGTCAGTGGCTGGCAACTTTAAAAAAAATGCTGGCAGGGAAAGAGACTAAATGGATACTTTTGACAAAATCATCATAAACCATAGTAAACATTGCCTACACATAAACAGTGTGAAATAAGCCATAGCCATGCCATATCTATCACAATTTAGACTGTAATTGATATAACAACAACGACAAACAACCTAAAACAATCACAGCAGACGTTCACTTCAGTCTCATACTCAGACGGCGTGTCCACAGGTCATGTGTGATGAATCAGTGCTTCGGCCTAAAACTACAGCACTTGTAGGCCTGCAGAACCTTATCAGCGCCTGCTGTCTGGTTGCCCGGGACGACAGGTGGGCCCTGGTTCTGGGTCAGAAGCCCATTAGCAAATCAAAGCTGTTGTAAGCAGTGCAGACACTTTCCACTGCCCTGATTTGTGTGTTTGCGTTAGGGTTAACAGACATCAAAGCACATTGGTACGAATGCAGTAAAACTGCAAGGGCGGTGAGAGTCATGTGGCAACTGAAAGCATAAATGAAAACACGTTTATAACAACATATGTTTTATTGCAAATTTCAAACAAGCCCCGGAGGTTTCTCGTTAAAGTCAACATGAAAACATTCTTAATGCAAAGTTTTTCTTTGTAATCTTTCATCAAAATAATAAATTGTGCAACTTCTTAAGGCAAGACACAACAAGGCAAAACAACGTTTTTTCATGCACTGTTCAGTTTTGAGATTTTCGGATATTTGGCTTTTTTATAACATGTTGTTTTAGACTAGTAGAAAGAAAACATTAGTACATACTATTTTAAGTTTTGTAGATTTTGTACATTTGTAGATTTGAATTAAAATGCATATCTTTAAAGACCATTTTTTCAAAGTAAGTTTTTCTTTCTCATGCACTGAGCCAGAAATCTCCACTTTATAACACCACTTTAGAACTCTTACATGCAACATTTTTATTTATTTAATTTTTTTAATCTATATTCTGAATGAGGTTTTTTTTTTCAGAGTGGTTTGTTCATATATAATTTGTCTGATTTTATTCCTAAAAACATGGCTAAAATAAGTATATATATATATATATATATATATATATATAATTAAAATTAAAATAAATAAAATAAAATAAATGTATTTATTTAAGCATGCTGTTGGCAGTTTTTTTATGATTTATTGAATGATAAAAGAGAGATCCAAATTTCCAAACTGTAATATGTCAACAAAATTAAATGCTCAGATTCCTGTTTTGGAAATGCATGCAAATTAGTGAGTGTTTAATTAGATAATACATCATTTGCATATTTAAACATAACATTTTAAAAAACTCAGTCAACCGGGGAAGTATCTATTAATCACATTTTTTTTACCCTATTCACCTGGGATGTCTTGCCTTAAACAATTTTCCTCCACAAGAAGCGGAAAGCAACCTCATCTAACTTCACTGTAAACTGAAACTTAGAGAATGTATGAGAGCGCTATGATAAAGACGTGATCACAGATAAATATCTACAGCACTGGAAACTAGTGCAAAAATAACTCAAGCATGAATGAGTGAGTTTGCGAGTGATCACGACCCCTCTCTCTCTCCGTCACACAACGTTTGTGTTGTTAAGGATTGGCGCGAGGGTAAATGGAGCTGTGTGTGAGTATCGACGGGTGAGTGCTGGTGACCCCTGTCTAAATCACCGGGTTAAGCAGGCGGAGGGGAAATGGGCCCATCCAGTCATTTAATGTAATTATAGCCATAAAACCACACACACACTACAGCCAAAGGCACATCACATACATACACGGCATGGTTTTTCCCACTCTATCTTGGTATATCTAATACCTCATTGGCTCACTTTTATCATAGCGTGTCATAGTTTGTCATACTGTGCTCGTGCTGGTCTAAACCGGTCATGATTCCTGCATGTCCTTATTTTCCCTTGAGGTTTGATGAAGTATGTCTTTATATCTACTGTATCTACTAAACTAACACAAAGCCAGTGTTGTGTGAGCTGAACTTTAGTATGATACGCAGCTACATGGGCTGATAAAATAAACTGATTGACTTGTTTGTGTGATAATTGGTCTTCTGGTACAGTACTCAAATACGGCTAGGAATATACTTGGGATCTGTGATAGCTTAAGTTAATCTAAAACACAAATAAAGTGGGAATCTGATTCATGCCAGATCATGCATGCTTGGAAACAGGAAAGTGCACCCCATCACCTCCTTTCTGTTTTCCTGTACTCTCTTTGTAAGTCCGTTATCTACAAACACAAAAGAAAAGCACGAGTACAGACTGTGTGGGAACGTAAAAAGCCGCTGCTGTCTTTGTAACCACAGATTGCTCCTGATTTATCGGCCATCTTCAACCCATCCCTCTCTGTCTCTCTTTCTGTTTGTCTCCCCTTTCTCTCAGTCTCTTTTTCTCCTTGTTTGTCTTTTCCTCCCCAGCATTTGACCTTCGCCATCCTCTCCATCCGTTCCGGCCTTGACCTTTTCTGCCCCACAAAGCTCTACTGAACTGCTAAAAAATGTATAGCCTGAATGCACTGTAAGTCGCTTTGGATAAAAGTGTCTGCTAAATGCATAAATATTAAAAACACGAGTAAACAAGAAAACACTCTTTTTCTGTTTGTCTTCCTTTCTCTCTGTCTCTTTTTCTCCTTGTTTGTCTTTTCCTCCCCAGCATTTGACCTTCGCCATCCTCTCCATCCGTTCCGGCCTTGACCTTTTCTGCCCCACAAAGCTCTACTGAACTGCTGCATCCCCCCTCCACGGCGTCAGACTCCACTGACCTGCAGTTAATGTACGGCACTTAAAAAGTTCATTAACTTTAGACACTCTCATCACTCTTATTTCCCTTCTCTTTCTCTCACATTCTATCTATTACTCGAGGTCATTACTATCTCTATGGAAACACTATGGTGAATCTGAAAGCATGTCACATTTCACCTTAAAAATCAAAAGAAAGCAAATAAAAAAAGTATAATTTGGTAATATTATATATATATATTTTCCATGATGCATAATTTACCATTTAAAAATATACATATTTAAAAAAAAAAAAATTCACATTAATACATGAACTTTTTTTTCTTTCTTTCTTTATAAATATATGTCTAATGATATGTGTACACAATATCAAATATAAAAAAAAGAGATGGTCATTATTTAATGTGAGACTGTGAGGAGAGATATAAAATGGATTTACATTTTTATTTTTTTATTCGAGAACAGAAATCCACCATCAGCAGCAACTCTCTCTCTAAACCCTCCCAGCCAAGTCATTTGTTTTCCTGTCCATTCCTCCCTTTCTTTTTCCTTTTTGTCATTCTTTTTTGTCTTTTTGTCCTTCCTTTTTCCTTGGTTTCTCAAATATAGCTCAGACTGGGTTCTTTGCTTGTTTGTGCAAGTTTTAAATAAAGAGTCAAACAGCCAAGCAACGACAAAGGTAAAAAGAGAACAGAGAACAACATACCAGACAAGACCAGTCATTGCAGTATTGCATTGCAGACAGTATTTTTAGGGCTCAAAATTAAATAATGCTTTCTGACGATGGTGATAGAAAAAAAGAGAAGTTGTGCACAGGGTCCAGCTCCTATCCTCATCTGTGTTTGTTCTCCTAAACAGACAGCAGAAATGTCACAGGTTCATTCACGAGACTGCACTATAATTATCACTCGTTAATCAATCACTGAAGCGCTGAAGGGAAAACCACAGCAATAGACCTAAAATAATAAGACATAGGCACTCTGTGCTTTAAAGCTCAACAGTGACCGTCTGTGACCAGTTTTGGAAGTATATTTCCCATTCCATTCAACTGCCACAACACAACATTTAGTCACCTTTAGTATAACATTTAGTAGTAGCATTTATTACAATCCAATAAAACTAACAAATGTTGTAATCAAACAACTTTGAATGTATTTTCTGACTTGACCAGTCTGAACTTTGAGCAGCTTTCTACTTATGAGCTCAAAACATTGAAACAATATGGCATGCTTAAGTCATATTGATCAGAATAAAATTGAGAAGTTGGGCAAGTTCATTTCCTTTTACTTCCTGACGAATGCCATTTTTTTAGGGCCTAGTGCAATAAAATGAAGAGCAAAGGTTGTGCATCCACAGCATGGAAAATTTGTGTGTTAAAAAAAATTCTACATAAGCAGCAACTCATAAATTTCATTCTGTATGGAGAATCAACCCACAGTTGGTTCCAATAGAGTTTGACATTAGCATGTTACTAACATAACAATCAGCATGACAGGCATAAAGCGGGGCACCTTTCTGGAACTGGCCCAAGCCAAAACAAACATAAAAATACATAGCATGCAATAATACAAAACAATTCAATTCATTTTTAATTACACTGTAATTACTATTTTTAATATTTCAGTATTGAACAAATTCTATAAAAAAAATGTCACTGTGCTCAGGGCAATGCATTTAGATAAAAAAAAAAGACTTGTGTTGTGGAAAAATCATAGATGATTCAGTCAATATGTGCTTGAAACTAGTGTTGGTTTATTTGAAACTAGAGTGATATTTTAGATTCGACTGCATTGCAATGGCACATTTAACAGCAATTTGCATGATTACCAAAACAGTTCATTCTGTACATTGAACCATGTTATGTGTACCATATACATATAGACACACAAACACACCGTCTAATTAAAAAAAAAGACTTGTGTTGTGGAAAAATCATAGATGATTCAGTCAATATGTGCTTGAAACTAGTGTTGGTTTATTTGAAACTAGAGTGATATTTTAGATTCGACTGCATTGCAATGGCACATTTAACAGCAATTTGCATGATTACCAAAACAGTTCATTCTGTACATTGAATGTTATGTGTACCATATACATATAGACACACAAACACACCGTCTAATTCAACATCCCATGCAGCGCTGGGGCGATAAAGAGTCAGTCAGAGGTGACCCATCTCAGCAACACGTCCGTCTTAACCCATACATTCATTTCCTCCATAGCAGGGGGCTTATGGGACACCGTTTCTCTGATCTTCTGAGATTCTGACTGATTCTCTCTCTCTCCACTTTCACATCAAACCACCCTGCACAAGTATGCTGCGATAAGACCTCCGATAAAGAAACTCTAAATCAAGAAGTTGTCATGCAGAGATTCCCTCCACCTGCAGTGATGATGCAGATTTCACACTTGCAACATCAGCTCTTCTCCTAAATTACGAAACACAGTGCCGTCACACTGACACAGTACATGCAGCAAATCAGTCAAACAAGCATGTCTCATACGTATATGAAAGCTTGTGGTTTCTGGGATGAAGAGTTTTATCTCTATTATGCAACCATGAGTTCAGATGAAAATATCTGCAGCTGTAAAAATGAAGCTCATTAAAATGACACCTCTTAGGCTTATTAAAGAAGACTAAAAATGTTAACTTTTCAAAGGCAGATTGAAATATGAATGAAAGAAGGCCAGTCAAGCAAGAAGCCTGTGTAGTGATTCAGAGAGTGATGAGACATGCTGTGAGCCAACATACACACAACATTAGAATCACGTGCAGCTGCCAGGGATAATATACAAGTCCGATATAAAAAATACCCCAGTTAGAGAGAGCGAGAGACACAGTTCAGTAGTTAGGAGAGAAAGAGGTATGGAAGAAGGAAGGGAAGGAAGGTGGTTGTGCTTTCAATCCCTCTCTGGGTTTAATTACTAGCTGAAAGATAAATTACCCAGTAAGCTGCTCCCAGCTGTACTCCTTAACCTCTACAAGGCGTGTATTTGGGTGTTCTCTTTTCAGGCAAGAGAGTGTACAACAAATCAATCAATGCCTTGGTCAGATTTCAGTAAGACAACAGTATATATATATCAATGTTAAGCTTTGTCATGTATAACTTGACAGATACACCAAGTATTCTTAGTCGTCTTCTAAACTGAATGTAGCATTATGAAAGGTTTAGATTACAATGTTATTTTAGAATTACTTTATTCGTAAACATATTTGTCACTAATGATTAATATTATGCAACTGAGAGCACCCAATAATAGAAAGTACAGAGTGAGTAGTAATTACTTCACTCTTGATCACTGATTGCTTAAAGAGTCTGTGTGACGTCAGAGTTCGGTTTGTTTGATGGTGCAAAGGCAGCAAATGTCACCTTGAAGTTCACAGTGAAGATAGACACTTATGTTTATGTAGATTCATTTTAACTAACAATAGCAAAATAGTAAGGCTGCTAAACTAAAGTGGTAAAAGTTGGTTCTCACGTTGATGGTGCAATCATACTGCAGTTTGATTGCATAGAGAAAAAAAACAAAACAATAAAGCTGTGAGAAACAAGACCTGCGAGGGCAGTGGAAGGTGGGTGGAAACAAACTTGGGTTTGGACCAAGCAATTGAAAGAAGTATGAAAAATAATTTTGAACATATTAGTCAAAAGTGTTTTCTATTTCTTTAGTAAAACTTTAAGGTCACGTGCACTCGCTCTCCCTGTGCAGAAGCCCCCACTGTTGTCTGGTTTGTGTGCAACATACAAATAGATCAAACCAAATGGCATTCGGCACAAACCATGATGAGTTGCTGATAATGCAAATGTGTAAACGTTCACATCAATGACGTCTATCTGTCCATTCTTTGTACTAAAGGCCATCCGGTCTCTCTTCTCTCTCCCATGTGAGGTTATTGTGACAAAAAAACTGAGTGAAAGGACAGAGGACACATCAAAAAAACGGGAAAACCAGTGTAAAAGCAGTTGCCTGGCTTAAAAGCTTTCATCTCTCTGGGTGTGGATCAAAGCTGAAAGGATTCCGCTCTTTAGGAGGATTAGCGATCAACAATTTGCGTCTCTCTGACTGCGGACAGCAAGGTGGTCTGGACACTACCCTACACTGCACCATTAAGTGTGTGCGCATAAGAAGATTCTAGACGGAGTTCTACGCTTGTCAGACGAATGAGTAAAAGCATAGGAGATGAAAAGCACAGAGGCCTTTGCTCAACCTGTGTGTGTGAGAGCTCGGATCGCTACACATGCAAAGCTTGTCTGGTCTAGCAACTGAATTATGCACAAATGAGGTCGCCTGTTTGGATTTCAGTGTGTTTATGTTTGCAAGTTTGTTTAAACCTCTCTAAGGTCACCATTTGCGTGTGGATGTGTGTTTTCGGCTGAGAGGTTTGGCGCAAACTCCCTGTCTGCTGTCTGGAGGTATACGGATGTGTGTGTATTGTTGCTATTTCTGCTGTCTGACTAACACCAGTGGGCTCTGGCACTACCACACTATTCTTTCCGGCTGCCCCAACTGTCACTTTTGTGTACGCATGTGTAAATGACAGAAAAAGCGAGACAGAATAATGAGTTTACTGTGTGTTATACTGTTGGTCAAGCAGTATTACCTAACTATGTTTGTGTGTATGTGTGTGTGTGTGTTTGTGTTGGGCCAGGTGGCTCTAGAGGGAGACAGCTGTTTCTATTTCAGACCTCAACCCTAAGACCTATTATGGAAATAAGGAGACAAAAGAGAGCAAGAGACAAAGACAAAATGAAAGAGAGAAAGAAAAAAGAGCAGTAACAAATAAAGCGGTCTCAAACATATTCCCAAACATTCACAGTAACACAATTAAGCTCATTAAGACGGACTCAACCTCAGCTGTACTGTCTGGGAGCTGAAAACATTACACGGGAACTATTGACAATTTATCTTAGAATCATAAGATAATTTCATAATTTACATAAGTTTTACTTTTCTATTTATTTACTGACCAATGCAACTGAAAAGCTGTATTTTGCCCATATGGTAGTTATGTACGCCTACGCAGTGCACATTACATCATATCTACACTGCAAGCACAGTGCTGTGCTAAGCATAACATTACCATTCTGGAAGACAAAGAGTCTCAGCAAATGTGTTCATTTAATGTCCCAACGCAACATAATTTGTGACATTATAGCACTACTCCAAATTAAATTAACTCTAATATTAAACATATAAAGTTCACCAACAATGCCCCCCAAAAAATTAGAATATATATGTCTGGCTCTCTGCACTTAGACTCATCTGTGCAAACAGGAACCTGACCGCAGACTTAAGCCTATTGTGGTCAGACAAACTCTTTCATCTATTCAGTATTTAATGATCTGCTTCTGGAAAATAGGTACTTTTCTCATATTTTATTATCAGTAACCATCTAGCCGTCCCAGTACATTAACTGCTATGTCTTTCTCAGAGGATTTATTTTAGCAGCACCCTACCTCAACAGTAACAAGATGTGCTTAAAGTCCTGAGTTCACAAAGGGAACACTAGACAGACACAAACCTCAGATAACATCTTTCTCCTGACATCATACCTCACCTGTGGCCAGATTCAGCATCACCTTCCAGTTAGCAGGTAACACATGCTCCATTCGCATGATAGATTATAATGGGGGTGTTAGGCCTCTGCAGACGGAGAAATGAGCTGATAAGTGAGGTATAAGGGGTCTCAGTGGAGCTATAACCCAAGAATAAATCCTAAAATGCCGATGGATGCATCATATTTCAGAGTTGTACCATGTAGAGAGTAAAATCCTCCGACACTCTGAAAGGCGGGAGGTGAAAGGAAGCTGAACGGCCCAGAGGAAACACCTCCACTCCTAACCAAACCCAGATGTGTGAACCTAAAAAAAATGGTGTCAGCTTTCCAGTTTTTGGATAAAAATGTAGAGTAGAGTACATTGATTTATACAGATTTAACAACACCAGTAATAATATCAAAACAACATTTTTTGACATTGCAACTGAAAATTCTGAGCATTCCTCTGCAATCAGTTTCATGCGTGTATGCTTTGATAGCTAAATTCTTTCAGCTTTCATCTTAGTTTTTTTTTTGTCTCCTCAAGTAAGATGATACACTAAAGGGAACTGAACTAAAACGGTCTCTCCTCTCAACCCTCCTCCACATTATCATGTTCAGAATAAACTCTTTCCTTTTTTTTCTATAGGGAGTAGGATAGGAGAAAAGCAACAATGCATAGACTCGGTGACCTTACTTTTTCGCTTTGTAAGTCTCTCACACTCCTCCCAAAATAAACCGCCAGTCCCTAAGCGACACAAGTCAAAAGCTGAGACAAGCTGATAAAAATGGTCTGGTCTCATCCTGGCTTTATTAAAATAATGGATCGCTGTTCTGCTTCCTACTGCTTTAAAACATGAAGTAACAGCGACTAGCTCATCTTAAGGAGCAAATAATATTAATGTTGTCATCAGCAAGACAGCTAAATACTGACAAATATATTATTCAAGGAATAAACAAGTATTAGAGAAATACTCAGTGTTCTGATATATCAACTCAAATATAGAATAATTCATGAATTTGCAATGGTTTTCTGTATGGTTGTTCTGTGTGCAATATTGTGATTTGATGGTATTAGGTCAAGTTTTATTTCCTGTGTTCAGGCCTCAGATGCTGAAATTTAACTGGGGTAGTATCATCACTAGAACATTGGGAACATAAAAATCTGTTTTAAGAGTTAAACATGAACCCTGTTCTACTTTCCAATAGATGGTTGTAGTATAGATATAATGTAATTCAGGAACCCTGACCAACAGTATTTCAGTCACTAGGATTCCAATTGCCTTCCGTCTGTTTTCTGTTCAAGCAAGCCTGAGTGATCAAGCAAGAAATTTCTTAAAACAAACCATGACATTACATGTTGACATGCAGGCATCTATCAGGACAAACAGACACATGTTTAATATACACAAATATTGAATTTGAGAAGAGTTTTTTAAATTTAGAATGGCTTAAGGGTATTGAATGGGACAACAGTGATATGGAAGAATATCCGTGAAAAACAGCCTTCCGCTCTCATAAGGCAATGTATACCATAAATAGAGGCTACATGCTCTAGGTGGATGTAGGGGGAAACTCCAAAGGCACTTGGGGAAGCCAGCCCAGGAGAGGTTGTTATTCACAATGATGGAACAGAATAAGATATTACTCAGGATGACTTCTTTTCACGTGACCACCATAGTGCTCTGAAGGAAACGGTAATTGAATTTCCAGCCTGGATTTTTTTAAGCTTCTTAGCAATATCTGGAGCAGGTCCACTGCGTTCCACTGCCAGGATACTAGGATTACAGGCCTTCAGCCTCCAGCCAGACATTTCTAAAGGGAAGACCTGAGAGAACAGAGGCCTCGTTCTCCAGATCCAGCGGTGCACACGATCCAACAAAGAACCGAGTCCACATCCTAAACAAGACATTACAAGCATGTTGAAACTTACTGTACGAAATAAACTATACTAGGGGTCACTCCAGACATGGAAATGCTCAACTTTTTTCTTATGCGCAGGGTAAGCTGAGAATGGCAACACAGATCATGGATAAAATGTCCCCTAGTGGGTGAACATTCAGCTTCTAATGATATATATTGGAGACAGGGTCATAACCCTTGAAAGTTGAGAAATCACAGAAGAATATGGTCTCTGTTAAAAATCTTCTGGTTAATTAAAGCAAATATACAGTACTGAAAAAATACTATGCGATAAAGACCCAGCTGGGTTGACAGTGAATGGCAAGTCATTTGAAACCATTATGGCAAAGCTCCCAGTAATTTTTGTCTTTGACTTATCTAACAGGCTTCAAGCCAAGTGGGCTTCTCTTATCAGAGGTTGTGGTTTTATGAAGTTACAACTTGTCTTCTCAAATTAATGCTTAAATGCCACTCTTCATTGCTGAATTAAAGAAATACCAGGGGATTCCAATGGATTCGCTGGGGACTGACAGAGGCAAATCAGAGACGTCTCATTAGGAGACATTATGCTTCCATTACGACTGCAAGAAAAGACAAGGCATGTAGTCCTGAAAACAGGTGGTTGCAAGTTAGACTCCCAAAAGTTAAAGCAGTAATGACAAGCAAGATGATAAACTGAGAAATAGCCAATATATCCAGTGCAAGTGTAAAGTTAAGCTATATCTGGGGTTCAGACTTGCTGTGGTTATTTAGCGATAATATGACTGAATGAACATTGATAAAACCGCATCCATATCTGGACATGCTTTTCACATTCTTCAGAGACTTGCATCTTTAGTAGATCAATAGTTAAAGATAAAAACTGTCTTTTAGGCTCACCATAATAAAGATGTATGGTTTAGCCCACATATAAACTTAATAAAGACTTAACTCCTCTAAAGATTAATCTGTATTACGGCCAAATCTTTATCGACTACGTTCCTCTAGGATAATTTACAGGCTCAGAACAGTCTCTGGACTGTGTCTGGTGGCTTCAGCTCTAAGACCAACAAGCACCTAAGTGGTTTTATACTGGGAATATTAAAAATGTTAAAAGTTCACAAAGAACTCTCAACCAAACACAAGTTCCCAAAGACATCTCCAGGGATGGTCATAACTGTGGTATCAAACCCTAAAGCACACAGGACTTATCCTAGTTCACACACTTCCTATTATTGGCATCTAAAGCCTCCTCTAACTGCATAGACAGTGTAGCCTCAGGCAATATAGATATTACTTCAGGTGGAAAAAAAGAGGGATCTTTAGAAATAGTGCAGGTTGAGTCGACTCAGTGGGGCTTTCTGAAGAAGAGATGTTTGTCCAGTATCATGGAGACAGAGACAGGTCTCTTGATGATTTGTTGGTGTTGTAGAGAGGTCTGTTTTATATTAGCCACCTCTCTTGAGGCTTCTGGTTATTCAGCGCACTTACCCCTAATCAGATCCATACTCACCTCAGTAGGGGAGCCAGTTAACATATGAGCCCTATATAGTAATCAACAGCCTGTCAGGCTTATGGGAGGAAAGGAACTTCATGTGAACGGAGGAAGTCCCTCTTGGACTTTTGGACCGTGCAGCACCACTGTGGAAACTGATGGTTTGTTTTTTATGGGTTACTGAGAACACTGAATCAAACTGTCTCTCACAGTAGCAAGGCAGTTCTTTAGAACCAACACAATGTAATATGCTATAGTTAGCAGCAAACAACCTTGTTTTTTTTCTTGTATATAATCTCTTAAACCACGTCTATTCTGTCAAGTAAACCAGAAACTCATTCAGCTTTCCTGCATAATATGACCTTTGCTCATGACATTATGTTGCAAGGTCTAGTCCAGATGCAATGGAAAACAGGTTCTTACAAAGATAGGTCTAGGTTCTGAAGAACCGTCTCTTTTATTTCTGCTAAGCACTTCCTGTCAGGCTAACATGCCATGGAAAGAACACTGATCAGAAACAGATGCAACAATAAGAGGCATCCCTTCTTAGACACAATTTCGTCTTAGTGTTGTGTCAAGCAATCCTTCTTTCATCTGCTCTTGAGGGTTGAGCATCAGGGTGTGTTTTAGTGCTTGTAATGGAAAGATAAATCTTAAGGTCAGAGTTTTAATTTGGTCCACTGGCAAAGTCCAAACATCCGCTCATGCAGAGACTCACGTAAAGTGGATTTTATGTTATGTAGATGCATGTCTTTTACACCCATCAAAATTTTCCCATCTAATGTGGGATTCACTCTCATGTTGCTCAAGCAGATGTGAGAGCAGATGTGCAACGTTCTCCTACACCACCCACCAAAAACACTGATATCTAAGGAAACAGACAGAAAGGGGCGTGAATGAAAATCTGCTTTTCTACATGGTTACAACTTCATAAACAACTTCTTTTATCATAGACTTAAAGCATGAATTCAGAGGGGTTCTAAACAGGGTAGGTTCTCTAACCTCAAAACCTAGTCAGACGGCCAGATTCCTTACGAGGATAGCTGAATATAGTCCAGAGCTGAGTTGGCTACCTCACAAGCTGATTAATCAGGTTTGCACCGCCTCAGAACATGTGTTGAGGCCTGACATCTGCCCTCTCACTAACCACTGGCAGGAGTTGACATTCACATTTGCAGTAAAAACTCCTCAACTTTCGTTATCCATCACCTCAGTACATGGGGAAACTCCAGGAGGTTTATTAATCACAATATTGACATATTTCTTCATGCATTGTGGTAAATGTCTGGCTTTCCTGCTCAAATGAGAATCTAGATTCTCTTAAAAAACAAATGCTCGCTATTGATCTTTGTCCAAAACAAAGAGAATTAAATTATTACTTCCAGCTGACTTGACAATAAGGGCAGAATAGCATAAAATAAAGGATGGTCCTTCTCCAGGGAGTGATGCAAGACCAGGAGTGTTAGTTTCCACTTGCCAAAACGAAAAGAAAACATAATGGAGATTCTTCAAGCAGCATGATACCAAGCCGCTCTGCAACATCCAGTTCTTTTTGAAAATGTTCTGCTTTAACTGGGCTTTGCTTGGATGGATAGAAATCCTTAGGAGGCAGTACGCAAGAACGGAAAAACCAAACACTTGCACCTCTTCCTCAAAAGCAGCTAAACAAACCCCACAGAGCGAACACAGTAGGGTTCACGTCAATGTCAGTGTTCCCTCAGTGCTTCAAACTAAATACTAGCAAAAACATCTTCAAACAAAGCAAAAAATGAAAAGGTTTAAAACATGAGGTCAACTCTGAAAATACACAATGTGTGGTGAGTACCTTCCCACAGAATCCACGGAAGCCTGGCAAAAGTCGAAATATATGATGCAGGAACAAAAATCCTATTCTGGGCCAAAGGAGCAGTTAAAAAAAGAAGAATTGCATAATGACTGAAAGAAAAGCATTGAACAGGTGGCATACTAAAACTCTGGCCCAGGGATTCTCAAAAGCTACTCTTCAATCTACCGTTCTGCCAGTAAACTAACAGATGTAAACAAAGGAACAAGTTCTTGCTGGACAATTCACCTTGGTCTGCTGCAGTTAGTCTTAACAATAACTACATTATGCTGTAACACAACATCAGGATCAATATCAGTGCAGTTAGTCAAACTCATGACAAATGAACATATCAGCCATATCAGGATGTTGCCAACTGAAATATATCACAGGAAACCTTAGAATTCCCACACTGCCATTCCAAAGTGCATGTTCTTGCTGTAAGGACCCACTCACGCTATTCTCGCTCAGCAGTTGAAAGGTGAGGTAAAACATGTATGCACTGATGTCACGCTCTGATGATTAGTGACACATGCAGTTACACTTCCCAGTATTATGCATACGTTCATGGTTTCATAGGTGTCTTATATAATTGATTCACACAAACATAAAACTCTGAAATGGTTTACGATTATTCTCTCTAAACAATAGTGAAGAATATCCTAGATGGAATTTACTGCAATTTTTCTGTGCATATAAATGTACATTAAAACGATGGGATATTGGTCTCTGACCTTTGCAGACTAATTCCTTGTTTTTCGCTTATTCGTAAGAGTGCGTCTTCTAATTAGGCATATACTTCAGACTAAAGAAGCTCTTGACTACCTGCTTTTCCTCTCTACATTTACAGAGAGGAGACAGTCTCAAGTCTTTGGCAGTGAATGACCCCCAACCGAGAGGTGAACAGAGCATAGGGGTTTTTCACAGAATTCCACCTTAGACACACACAATGCGCTGTAAGTATGTGAATGGAGTGTCCTTCAGACTTACAAACTGTAGACTGTTTCTAGAATTTTTTTTCATTGTGTTGACTCAAGAATGATAAATTGGGGGCTAATGAAGGTCATTTTGATAACAAAAACAATGATGCATTATTAAAGTCTTACATTTCGTCTTTTAACTTATGAGCCTGTCAGCAGGAACACTTCTTATCTAAGCGCATATTTTCCAGACTAGCATAACTAACTCCCCTAGTGCTGAAGACATTCATGCTTACTTAATAGTTTTACAGGACTACAGCTCCTATGAGTTAATTTAGAATCAAAGGTATGCAGTGTTCATTCAGAAATATTATAGATGGGCAGATCCCTTTTTATTTATATTCGGTTTTTTTTGCTCTAATGTCTCCTATCTGGCACATCTCCCAGTCCACATGGATCAGGAGACAGTTAAAAGATGATCTCAAAGTAGTGTAGCACAAGCTTTATCTCTAACAATTATACTACCACCTATTGGACAGTTTAAGCACAACAGTAACAGTAACAGACCTGATGTTTCCACAGCAGTTAAGCAGTAATTCAGGCTATAAACCCTGAAAAGTATTTGGACTAATTCTGAGAAAATATCTGGCATTATTTGTTTGCAGATGTCACTTGGTGTAATATTTAGTTATCTAATGCAATATATCTAGTGCTGCTCAAATGTCTAAGTACTCAGCGCAACTGTACATATATATTACTGACAGCTTCCCAGCTGCAGTGGGTAGATCATAATGATCAAATGGTCATGTAAATAATTCAACAGGAGAACAAGACTGATAGTGACAGTGAGTGGAGGACAGTGATGTCATCTTATGGCAGGTGGTCATTTCCTCTGAAAGGCACATTTGACATGGGAGGAGTCACGTGGATTGCAGCTCAAACAAACACCTAGTGTATTTATATTTCAAAGCCTGAGTTTAAGTAGAGGGAGTAAACGAAACGTGACAATATGCTACACCTCCTTTTTCAGTGTCAGGTTTTAATTTTAACAAAATATGATTTACTCTAACTTATTTTAGAGAGAATTGGCATTGTGTGTTATAGAACCAGCATGGTTATGTGGGTCAAACTTCACTTTTTGTTTGTAAAAACATCTGTATGTTTACAAATTTTTCTGATGTGTCTGCATGGCCGCATGTTTAAGCATTAGTATACATTGTGGTTAATGCGAGTACAACTCAAAAATGTGTTATGTGTGTATATTAACAACCACGTGGGTACTTTTTCTGATTTCTTTACGAGAGCCTCTAAAGGTCCCATGGTAACCACCTGATTGAGAAAAGTGAGAAAAGCTAAAACTATGATGGGAAAAACAAAGGTGGACACAAGTCACAAAATCATGTTCATTTTTAAAAGTTATGCAGTGACAATCTCATTTCTGTTTTATTGACGGACCACCCAGAGGTCACTTACCATCTGGTGCATATTGCACACAAAATCGGTAAGCTCTTTCTTTAACTATCAAGCTCTGGTCTGACTGGCTGTCTGCTACACAATATCAGGGAGTCCACGTGCAAATGCTTTTACTGGTCTGCTGGGAAAACAAAAAGTTCTGTTTACAAGGTACCAAGCCCTGTAGATACTGGATTTGGCAGTTTGACATGAGATATCAGGAATATATTCAGCATTGTTTGAGCTCAGTCTTAGTCCCAAGTAAATGGGATATTCCTAAGAGAGACAGAAATTCGGATTACTGTCTGCACACATTTAACACTCATTTCTTGTGTTGGTGTTGTCTTGGAAAGTGCTGCATCATTATTTGAAAAAGCAACCACTTTATTGTTCAGTGTCTTATTTATGAGATATCAATATCAGATTTACCCACCCCTACATAAAAACAAAATCTGCAGTTGGTCACCTTATATGCCTCCTCCTGTCTAAGTGGGCGGTTCTAGACTAGAAACAATGCAAATGAACAAGGAACAATCAGATAACTAAAAAAACAAAAGTGAGGACAAAGACGGCAAGCAGAGTTGAACAGAAATCAAACTCAACTAAAAGTGGAAAAGGCAAAAAAAAAAAAAAAGAAGCTGAATGTTTCCTTTCCTGCACCACAAGCTCTCAGGAGTCTATTGGTCATTGTGTTGACTGGGATGCATCTTGCATGACATTAGCGCTAATGGGGACGAAGCATACGCATATATTTGCCTGAACCACAGTAAGGTGGGGAGAGAGAGAGAGAGAGAGATAGACAGAGAGGAAGTGAGAGAATCAAAAGGGCACATGAGGACAGAAGCTGGCGGATGTGAAGAGTCTGGGCAGAAAGAGAAAGAACGGGGACATGGAGAGGCCTGAATCTCCTGAGGCTTTTCCAAAAGCGCATTGATTCTTTGAGTAGAGCCTCTGCCACTCTGCACGTACACCCAGAGCCTCTCCAGCCGCCTGGCTTCAGTGTGGGAGCAGAGAAGAAAGGGAATGAGGAAAAGAGAGCGAGGGAGAAGGAGAGCAAGGGCAGGGAGGGAGGGTGTGAGGAAGGGAGGCAGAGAAAGGATGAAAGAGAGACATTTGTTGCAGTGCGGATGGGTGAAATTTCACGTTGCTGGCAGTGCGATATATCCCAGATTTCTGATCGGACAGGGGGCCGTGAATACACAGTGTGGATATTATGAATTCCATCATTCATGTATCATTCCATCTGGATTCAGACAAGCAGGGAAGTGTCTGAAAAGGCTTTTTCTGATGAATGAGGTCTGTGATGAGACACTTTGAGTTTGTATAGTAACACTGAATGTAAAAAGGGTTCGTTTACATGTTCATGTGCATTATAGTGCACGCTAGTGTGCACTTGCAAGGTCTGGTTTCAAACTAATTCAAGAAAAATGGAACTAATGATGGTCTGTTTTCAAATTTCACAATTGACTCGGGAGCTTTACAGTGAAGTTATTCAGGCAGCAAAACCTCTCTGCGCTAATTGAATTAGAGAGGCTTTTCAACTCGGGCAAATACCAAGTCATCCAGTGAGCCTGCATGAGAACAATTATACAATCGGCACTGATTTTTACTAGCTTCAGTTCAAACAATCCACAAACAGTGAGACAATGACACTTAGCATTCATATCTAATCTTTCAGAGGATAATTAGTCTATGAACACAACACAGGAAAAGGAAGATTTCCCTCTGACCGGTCTAATTCCACAGGCAATGTTACCATATGCATCAGCACTCCTATATTGGCTGTGACCTCTACATGGCTCTTCCTGAAGTCATGCTCATCACCCCCTACGTGTTTCAGTGGTGCTAACCTCCTGCGTGCATCCATAACTTCTCACTGTGACACTGAATCAACATGGAGCCATTGTCCTCCATCTTTGTCTGTGGGGATGTCTTTTCATCTTCTGAAAGTGGCCTGATTTATTCCACACTCAGCTCAGCTGCTATTAAGGGAGTTCCACGTTGCATTTGAATATCAAAGCCCATGAGAAGGTGGCCAGACACTTTAAATGCCATTTTTTGCACAGCACTTTTTGTCAGGGAATGTGACCACTGAAGTGTTGATGACCAAAGTAATGAGCTTGGAGAAACAAAGCCTGCTTTGTGCAGCACGAGCTACACATGCAGACACACAAAACACAAGAATCCCCATCACTTTCTGGATCCCAAAACAGGCAAGTTTTTGACTACTGCACTTGAATTCTGGGTCAAGTTCAAGATTAACAGATGTGCCGATACGGATTACAAGTCTGTTACAGACACAATAATATCCTCAGGACTCGGCACAGTATCACGGGTGCCAAAATATTACAGCTACTAATAACCAAGTATTATTAAAGAACAAACAACATTTCTGTCTTTGATCATATGGTTTTCAAAAGGTTCCTCTCATTGAAACGGCATTTGAGGTTCATGGAAAGGGTTTCCCACCATTTCCCACACGTTCTGATGTCACATGTGAAGCTGGACAGTCTCTGCCTGAGGTCTCTTCTATTTTTAAGACATCGTGCCCTCTTTCAGGGATAAACTACATTACTTATATCTGTAAATCAAGAAGGACAGACATAATAACAATCAGAGGCCTTCAATTACGCCATAAGAGCTCTCTGATCGACTGGTTTTGTGTGAAAGTACAAGAAGAGCCTGTTATTCAACACACCAATAATTTTAGCGAAGCTGCCAGAAATACAAAAGAGCCACCAGATCCAAGGGGCGCCAGTGTAAAAGCCAATAACTATCCGTGTGAATTTATGTGCTTGTTCACTAAAGAAACGACCTTGTTAACATCCATTTCCATCAGTACTGTTGAGATATTTGCCAAGGACCATGAATGAGGTGGTCAGGCATTCTCGTTTCCCTTAAAATTGAGGAAAGATGAATGGCAAGGCTTTTTACGCAACTTTAAAAAGGCCTTTCTTTGTGAGGGTACACAGAGTTGACCAAACCTGTGAGCCTTTTTTATCACCTACCATCAGCAAGATTGCCTTTTCTTTCTCTTTTTAACCAACACAATTCGCTTAGAGTAAAAGGAAAACTCAACTCCTTGATATCAATATATGTAGCATCCATAATCACATAATGACTGGCTCTTTGTGTTTTTGTAATCTGCATGTTTTGTGAAAGTCTGTTTACATAAAGGACATAGGGGGTCAGAAAAGAAACGAAAACCCAAGGCAAAACACCTGCATCTCAAACACTGTAAGAGAAAGTTAGGACATGTTCCTCTGCTGATAAGCTCTGTGATTTTTTTCCCCTAAACTTCGGAAAGGCAGCTGGGAATTTTCACATCTTGTCTACATCACTGTTTTACTACTTCAGAGTGTTTGAAACAAAACACCACCTTAGGCTTAATGTCTAAAAAATGTCTCGTATCAACACATACATACGTTTATTTACTATGTCATTTCCCATCAAGACAGTGTAGATATATTCGAGGTTATTTAGTGCACAAATTAATGAATTTGACACACTGTGAAAATCTGGAAGAAAATCATTTCCAGACCACAAGTCCTCATAAATTCAGAGAGTGAAGTCTTGGCTTATGCCAAAAACTGTAACCTGAGTCCTACCTTTCTGCTCTGGCGGATTCAAACCAATATGATTTATGAAAGGGATTCATATTTAAAAAGCCATTCAATAAACATTCAGTGACACAACTGTTTACAGTATTTCAATACTGTATTAAATCCAGGATTTATTTATTTTTTTTAATTGATGAAAGATGCTTCATGCCAGTGAAAGCTATACTGTAGAACAACTGTCTAGATCAAATTACATAAAACTTCATAGAAAGATAATGTGAATTAATTATTTCCAATACTTTCATTTAGACACTGTGACGTCTGCTAAAATCTAGTTATGCAGGTACAGTTCGATTTATATGTGAAGTTTATATGCCAAGATCAGTGACTGATAGTATGCAAATAAATCACTGCATCACCACAAAGAGAACATTGTGAACCAGTCCATTGTGAACTTATAAATCATTGTGTCATTATAAATCACAGTACAATAGAAGATACCTTGTATATTCAGATAAAGCGACTGCATTCTTCCCCTTTGGTTGTTAATTTCTTTGAACTATCTTGCTTCTTGTGGAGCTAGTGCAGATAGTAGACAAGATATGCCATTGAGGCAAGCGTCTGTTATTGTTCAGCCCTTAGTGGGCAGTTTCCACTGCATTCATGATAAGCATGAAGTCATAAACTGTTGCAAAAGCAAAAACCAGGCTGCACAACATTAGTTCAAAGGGGTTAGATCAAATTTTTCATCTAGGAAAAACAACCTTGCATTACAAGAGTGCCGTTACGTTAGTAAATTCATTAATTGTGTTAAACTAGTTCATATCTCCACACCTGTTGCTTAACACAATGAATGTAAAATGTACATTATGTACCTACTAAATGTAGAGACTTTTCAAGAAAACACCATGACACATTTGTATTAGATGCACTTTCTTAACTAAGGTGAATATATGGGGGGGTTGCCACAGTTTATGCACATTAAAACATGGCACATCAAGACACTATGAAATTATTAAGTAGCGATTTGTTTATTCATTCAGTAACTAAGCCAGTATGCAATCTCTTTCTTGCTAACATGTCAATGTCATGCTTACAAATACAGCTTTCTTTTACATGTCACAAACTCACCTTTTTATCTGACTCACCTGTCACTGACATCAGCTCGTCTAGATTGTTCTTCCAGAAAGTTCATTGTCCGTCACAGTATGGCCTATTGCAATTAATGTTTTGTAGCATTGTAAACCTATATTTGTAGCATTTTTACAAGAGATAAAAACATTATTTACTTACAATTTCAGTTTCGCTTAACAAGAAAGCACTCGGAACATGTACAATTTGCACGGCCTATACATTTTCTACTGTATTTAATGTTTATATATATATATATATATAATTCTGTATAATGCCCTCTTCTTTCTTCCTTTATTATTTATTATGTTTCTATTTTGAGCTGTGGTATTGTTTATGTTTTCTTTTTCTCTCTCTATTGCTGTTAATTGTAATTATTGTGTTCTAATTTTGTTGTACCATAGTGTAAACTGAATGTTCAAATAAAACATTAAAAAAAAAAAGACAGTCAAAGTTAAAGCTAGGTTTTATTCTGTTCATTTAAAGAAACAGCATGATTGAGCATACATAACACTGATACTAGACACTAAAAATGTCAATCATTAATTTGGTGAAATCTGCCATAGAAATACTCGATTTTTATTTATTTAAAAAAAAAAATTATATATATATATTTTATGAGTCCTACCTGTCGCGACATTCCATACTCTGCCTTCTCTTAAAAAAATTACACTTTTATCAAGGCAAAATCTACATATAGTTCACACTGGCAGTATTGTTTAGTGTCAAACATGTTGAAGATTAGCGAACAGGTCGTCGATTCATTAAATGATAAGCTGTTTCCTGACAAAAGCTGTTTATTCAGCGTAGTGAAGCCTCTCCTCCATTGACATCCATTCAAAAAAGCCGCCTCTGCTCTCCTTCCCTGCGTACTGCGTACCGTTAGCCGTTTGGCTAAAAGTTGCAGCAGGCTTGTCTTCCAGTGGCCTTGATCCAAAGCACATCCTCCTCCTCGAGCATCTTTCACAAGGAGGCGGAAATACGTGTTGACCAGGAAGCGGATGTCAGCGAAAGCATGGCGGCGCGCTGTGTTGTGCAGTCCGCAAGGACAGCGCTGAGGTCCGTTCAGAACGAGCTCAGCACCAAGAGTTTATTTCAGAGGATACCGGGTTTCTCGCAGCTCTCGTTTTTGGGGAGTGCGCCGTGTCGCGGACTTAGACATGGTGAGTTCACTGGAGTTTGATTTCATGACATCTGCACAGCACCCTGCAACGTCCTCTTCATGTCATAACTGTTATTGAGCTATTAAATTATATTATATGCAGTTTAAATGTCTGAGTGCACATCGAAAATCTGGGATGTAATAGAACATTTAATTATTTAAAATTGAAATTTAATAGAAAATGTTCAAAGACGTGTTATAAGGTCTATATTTAATTAATTAAATACGTGTCATAAGTCAGATGGTTTGCACAAACAGCTTGAGTGCATGTTGTCATTAAAGTAATACGCTGGAGAAACAAAAATTAAAAGTACATTTTGCCGAGAACATAATTTGTATGGAAAAAAAATTTTTTTTTTCAGAACACTTTTTTACAAGTGCAATTTTTAATGTTATCGTAGCAAGATGTTTACTGTGGTTCACTTCTGTGTCGCTGTGAATGTCTACATTAGGGAATGTCATAAATCACTTGTGCTTGTTGTGTGTTTTACAGTGGTGGAGAAGAAAGAAGGCAAAACCACAGTTGTAAGTAACACCTTCTCTCTCAAATGTACATTTTACAAAAGAAGGTGCAAATAATAAACGAAACAATATTCCAATTGCAAGGACGATCCTTTCTCAAGCATCCAGGATAGAACAATAACTCGCCAGTATTATCTGTCTTGTGTTAGTCACACTTCAACTTGGTATTATTTACAATACTATAATTATGCTTCTTTTTGTCACTCTTTTATCAGATAGAGGGTGTTATTGAGCCTACATCTGAGCAACCACAGCCTCCCAACCCCACAGCTTCCTGTCCCATCTACAGATGGAACCTACAAAACAAGTACAACTACACCGTAAGTACTCACATGTGATGATTCTGTGCACCATTATTTTTCTCTCATTATCTTTAAGACTTCTCTCTCTCTCTACTGCTGCAGGACGTGCTGTTACTCAGGCAGTTCATTCGCTCAGATGGTGGGATGCTTCCCCGGCGCATTACAGGCCTCTGTGCTCAGGAACATACCAAGATAGTAATTTGTGTACAGATGGCCCATCGTGCAGGTGAGTTGGAGCTTTCTAATGTTTATGTTGTATGAAAATGCTCAGTGTTGCTCCGCTTCAATAAAATCAATGTAATACAACATCTAAAACTGTTTAAACCACATTCTGTTAATTCTCTTTTTTTAATAAGTATTATGAATGCAGCATTTATTCAGCATTTTTAATCTCATATTAACTGAGAGACTATATGGAATATAGAACCATGTAAAATTAACTAGTTAAGGCAACAACAAAAAAACCCTTAAAGAAATGGTGATCAGTTAAAGGTCCAAACATACATACTTTGCCTTATATATAATTATATATATTTTAACCTAAAATCCTAATGCAAAAAATACATGCATCAGCTACTCATCTGTTTCGGTGTCCTTATTAATAGTTACAATCATTTAACCAGTTCCTCTTTTTTTTTTTTTAGGACTCCTACCAGATCATAAACCCCCTTTACCTGAAGGCCATGTTCCAAAACCTAAACCCAACCCACCTCTCAACCGGTACGGTTACCTTAAAAAGATGTAATAATGTCACATATTTGATGAGTCATATTTTCATGTGCCATTTTTAGATTAGGTACATGCCATTAATCAGACTTGAAACTCTTATGGTCTGTTGCAGGTATCTGACACGTTACTCTGTGAAGTCTGTGAAGCCCATCTTCAAGACAGGGCTGAAGTGGTGTAAGAAGAGAATGACTGTAGGACATCCTGCCCTGAAAAACAACGTCAGATACAGCCCCAAACCACTGTACATAAAGCACTGATGGACACAGCTGTTAACCCAATCAAAAGAGTGACTTTCATGGGACTGAGAGGATCTATGACAAAGGATTTGTACCTGCCTCTGGCACAAAGAGACTGTTAATTGATAAACCATCAAAATGTAAATTCAAAGATCACTGTAAAGTAACTCTAGAACTGTATGTTCAGCCCTCTGATTTGGCTTTCCACAGTGTGATTTGGAGAAATGTTAAATTATATTATTGCAAGAGCAGATTTACAAATAAAGCGTTTCCCTCACTTGCAGCTGTTGCATGTGTTTGCGCCAGAGAAAATCCGAGGTAAACGTTTGTGACTGCCTTAAAGGTTGAAACACCAATGCAACTTCAACTTTCCAAACATGCTGACATGTTTATGTTTTCCTGAAATTAAATAACAAAGAAAATTACAGTGCAAGTAAATCACAGAGTTGATTACACATTCACGTTTGAGCGAGATTGAAGCTTTTGCTGTCTTTAAAATGTGGCACCAATACTAGAAACGGTCCTTTTGGCTGCTATAACATGAAGGGCAGGTCAAGGTTCATCAGTCCGTCTCCCATGTAGATGTGCCCATGCTGAGGGGTCTGGGGAATGTGGAAGAAGGTGAGACCCAGCCAGAGCAAACTGCGTAATACACACATAGTGCTGCCCCGCTCAAGCTGGAGGCTCCATGACCCTGCATGAAGGACACACACAGTAAGCAAAAATGACAAGAAAAAGACCAGAATTATCCTACTGTGCAAGATCAAAGGGGGAAAAAGGCAAAAAGCATTTTGCATAAACTGAACCTGAATTTTCGACCATTACACATAACCACTGACAGAGTCCAGACTGTGATAGTGTGACAGACGCAGAGTAAAATCTGGAGAAGAAAGTCGTGTGACAGAGAGTTGGCTCAGTTATAGATAACTATTATCACAGCAGTATATAAAGAAGAGGCGTTCTGGTGTCTTTCTGTCTGGGTGGCCCCTGCATCCAGCTGCCGGCATTGGCTTGCGCCCAGTACTGCAAAGCCCGATGCCAGTGAAGTATGTGTTTGAATTGCAGCACTGAACATTAACTGCTAACAATGTTCAACCTAAAACACTCAAAAGTCTACAATAATGTCCATTGTGACTGCTTTATTATGACTTCAAATATTTATAGGTGGCAGTTCTATAGAGCGCTCACTAATTAGAAAAGCTTTTGAGGATAATATGTAGTAATTAGATTTTCTCGTCCAAAAGATGCGATATTAAATTAGCCTGGCAAATCAGACAAGTTACTTCCATCAACACTGAATGAAACCATTACCCTTCATTTCTTCCAGTGATATTTGGGTTAAAAGTCATATGGTTATACAATATTTTCAGCCTTTCCAAGTTCTTGGGAAATCTCCCCACTTTTTCCTTCTCCAGGCCACATTCAAGGAAACCTGAAATATCACCGCCCAATCCCAGTATCCTCTACCCACTATTTGAGGCATCCAGATGAACCTGTTCACCTCTGGCACTTCTTGAGAGGGGATTGGGTTTTTTCCACCTGATTGGTCAAGGGGAAAAGAAGAAACTGTTACGCAGGGCGGGTAAATGCCCTCTGTCTGAAACCTGCACTACTTTTTCAGTTTCTAGAGACAAAACAAATCAACTTAGCCTAGTATTGCCTGAGGTTAGGGGCCATCCCTTTGAAAGAGAAAGAAAGGACAGATCACCTCCTTTAATGAAACAGCTGAGATGTTTCTACCACACTTAAAGTCTGGGCATGTGTCCAGTAGGTTGACTGTGCCTTCAAACTCTACTGAGAAACTGAGGTTGCATTCAACAGGAGGTCACGCTTAATCTTGCAATGAGCGCTTTTATGCCAGAATCATAAGCTATGTTTTCTGTAAATGTCAAGGCTCAAAGTGATGCTCTAGTGCTTTGCTCGGTATGTTAAACAAGTCAGATTCCATCTGGTTAAGATTCAGGATCAGCAGAACCAGATATTCCTTGAGGAACTCAATGTTAAACAATCAGTAGTGGTCTGTAGCCTGTAGGCAAGCAATGGGTAATGCCTCATGAAGCGTGCTTGATGACTACCTTTCAGCAAGCTTATGTCTGACTTGAATTTGTGGGGAACAACAACATACGAATACATTTCTGAGTAACTGTTTTGTTAGTTCACTCCCAACTGATAAACACGGCAGGAAGACACATGAGATATACGAGTGGGACATTTATAGTTGTTGTAGAAAATGGCATTCCCTCAAACACTTCTTCCCAGAAAGCAAAGAGAACAATGGGATCATGGTTTGCAGAACAACACCCCAGATGTTTCCTTGGCTTTCGCTCGGTCTTAGTCAGCTGCCAAATCATATCTGTCATTAACCCAGGGAAATCTAGCTACAGGGATCATGGGATGCCTTGCAGAAGGACTTTTACACCCTCCTCATATTTCCCACCACTATTAAAGCTTCCTAAATGCAATTTGCATGTCAGCATCATTTTTTGGAAAGTATGGTGGTGCTAACAGGTGTCGTTCACCTTTGAATTATTAAGTCTAAAGCAAAAGAGAGGTCCGATTCAATGCAAACGTTTCATTACAGGACTTGAGGGTGGGAGCTGGAGACTCCCACTGTACCTTCAGAAACAATATTGTGACTGGAAATAAAACCACATTACGAATAAATCATCACACAAAAAGGCAATGAAAGACCGTTCCTTTTAATTACCTTTGGGAATGTCCTCGCTCAAAGGATCTAGGAAGTCAATAGCAGGGTTTAGGTGAGACATTTCCAGGATGGACTTCTTTTTCAGGTTAACCGGCTCACGGAAGTGCAGATAGTTGCGCAGTTTCGCAGCCTCGATGGGATCTAGACCTGCAATCAAGTGTTGTGTGAACACACATCCTCCATGTCCTGACTAGGATTTCTAAATTGCCTAAAATGTCCAGGTTTGTATCTATTGTACATAATCGACCAATCGTGGCAAGCAAGAAGGTGGGATGTACAGAGAATGCTCAAAGCAATGCAATTGCTCATACATATAATGTATGAAGACTGTAGAGAGAGCACATCAATAGAGAAACAAAGACAAAACCTGGACATTTTTGGCAATTTAGAAATCCCGGGCCAGGGAAAAAAAAGAGGACGTATGGTCACCCAAATCATGTGCAAAATTTAAACTGATCTAGGGTCTGACAATTCAGATAAATTACAACATAATCAGATGAACTGAAGACTGATTACAAGAAAGTGGCTTCAGAGAACTGAAATGGATTCCATTTTACTAAGAAATGGAAGCATACAGACTTTAGTTTTATACTCACACAGCTGCATCTGATTGCGGGTGGAAAGCATATACAAACACTTCTGAACTGCTAAGAGTTTGACTGTAAACATACCTCCAAAGCTTCGGTTTGTCTGCACTTTGCCGCTGGGGCTCTTGGTAAATGCACCACGTGGCACTACAGACGCATCTTTATCGATGTTTGACACGGCTGTTGCCAGTCTACTTGCCTCATTCACTTTCACCTGCAGAAACGGAGGCATGTTAACCACTTCATAAACATTCAAGAAGCCGCCTGCCATCTACCATGTTTACTCCATTATAAACCATGAATAAACAGAAAACCGAATAAATAATAACAGTTGTTTTACATCCAAACATTACCACGTCCACATAAATACAACATTAATTTGTGTGTTTCCAATTTTCCTTGAAATGTTTAGACTCTTTTGATTGCTAAAAAATTAAAGATTGGTCAACAAAGCAAGATCTGTGTTTTATAAAGACACGAACATCTCACAATCCTGAAATGCAGATATACCACATTAGCCAAGGAAGATGGGCTTTTGGATCTATTTTCCTATTTCCAGAAAGCTGCATGCTCCTTATAGCCCCATCTGTGTCGTGTAACCCAAGTGCCCCTCCTCTCACCGTGACCTCTTCCTCCGTGGCGTCGTCCCCCTCTCCCTTAATGCGCATCTCTGTGTGCTCATACTCATGGGACGGGTCGCCTGTGAATCGCCCTTGTGCTGCTAATGCCACATCTGCAATCATGGACTCAGTGGCTGGGGGTAACAGGTGCCAATCCATGCAGTTTAAACTGTTTAGTGATAAAAAATTATAAAAATTACATTTCAGAAAGAACACAATTTATCACTCACTAACAAGATTAAACAGATATTGGTATTGAATATCACTGTTACTAATAAATATATTAATATATATATAAAATATTATTCTTCGGATAATTAAAATGTTCTTCACAATAAGAAAAAAATGGTTCTTTTATGAAATGTTCACTGAAAGGAAACCAAAATTATTGTTCTATATATATATATATATATATATAATTATTATTTTTTTATATATAAACCATTTTACTAATAAAATATTTTTCATTATACAATTTTTGAAACTTTCACTTGAATGGCCACCATATTAAGATTACATTTTCAACAGAAATTAGTAATTAAACCAATAAAATGTTATTTGCAAAATCAACTTCTTATGTCATATTTGGCCGAGACAAATGTAGCCAAAGTTCACGATCACAAACAAGCACTTATCTAAACAAGAAACATGATTTCATACCTGTACAAAGACTTTTTGTTTTTAATTTCATCATCTTCAACTCCTTGAGCAATAAAATAGTCGCATTTTATCCCCAAAATCTTTCCCCAAAATAAAACCCGGCTGAATTTGTAGTTTCTCTTCAGAATGACCAGTGAGGTTTGAAGAGCGGCTCTCTGCTCACTGCTCAGAGTCAAACCATTACCTGCGGCTAAATCCAGCGAGTAATGCAAAGATTCGGAGTCCATCTCAACAGCATTTACTAACAAATTTATATCTACAAAAGAATAAATTTCGCTTGTTTGTTGAACTGACGCTAGCAAGCTAATCAGCCTCAGAGTCTCCGGTTACCCTGTGGTTGCTAAAGTAAACAAAAGCCCTAGCATCCTGTTGCTATAGCAACTCACAAACACTCGGCTCACTACAGCTGATGTTTAAGAAAAATATATATTTAATTAATATTCTAATTAAATTAATGCTTGTTTTTTATATATATATATATATATATATACATATATAACAATATTCAGAAATATTAGAATGTTAGTTATTTTTTGCATTTGATTTTCGGGTCATCACAGGAGGCTCCTCATCTACTCAAAGACAAACAGGAAGCATGTGACACAGCTGGCAGGATGTGTGTTCTGTCTGACCTAATGCCCTCTGCGTGATACCAGCAGCTTCACACGCTGTATGTGTGAATGAGTGCTGTTAACAGCATCTGTGGCTGACAGCAGAAGTCAGCTGCCTGTTGTGAACACATCAGCGTGTTTGTGTGTGTGAAGATAGAGGCTGTTTAAGATGATGACAAACAGAAGTAGTGAGTTTTTGATTTTTTTCGTTTTTGCACAGGCATTAGAAAACTCATATTTCATCCCAAAATTGAAAGGAAAAGAGAAAAAAGTTATATTTGTATATTGTCTATGTATCTATCTATGTATTTGTGTATCTGTCTATGCATTTTATGTATCTATCTATCTATCTGTCTGTCTGTCTGTCCAAATATTTGCATTGTGACAATTATTTTGACAATTTTATTTTTTACATTTCACCCTCAAATTCTCATGGTATGGTAATGCCACAAATAATAACAATAATAAAATAATAATAATAATAATAATAATAAATAGTTAATTGTCATGAAAATAATGCCACTATAAAATATACATTGAAGGCTGTAAAGAAGGTTTAATTTTCTCTGTGCAAAATATTATAATATATTTTGCTTTAGTTTTGGGATGAATTGTAAATAGCGTGGTGGTTGGTAAAATCTTATATTTAGTGAACTTGTTTTCTTTTCTTTCTCCACAAAGTTCACTTTTTTGTTTCATACTGTAATAAAAGTTCTTTATTGGCATCAATGGTTCAATGAATAACCTTTAACACCTTTGAAAACCTTTCCATTGCACAAAAGGTTCTTTGGATAATTAAAATGTTCTTCACAATAAGAAAAAAAGGGTTCTTTTATCAAATGTTCACTGAAAGGTTCTTTAGGAAACCAAAATTGTTCTTCTATGGCATTGTTTTGAAAACCCCCTATGGAACCTTTATTTTTAAGAGCGTATGTCTGCTCTATAGCATCAGCTTTCTCCTGCATGGCAAAACCTTAACAAGCAACATCCGTTACAGGTGTCAAGTGATTAGCACTCCAGCACTCTTGAAGCCAGTCTCAGTGTGAGCGCTAGCAGGCTCATATGTCTGCATTGCTGCGATTGGGGATGGTTCTTCATCGCTGTTGAAAAACGGTTAGCCACAAAGACCCTGCTGAGTTAGCGGCACACATGTTCAACACGCACACAGACGGACGGCCTCATTCACAGGAGATTAGTGGCCACAACATCACACCCGCCTCTGGCTATAACTCACAAAGCGCAGAGCCTCTGAAAGAGCATGACCAGAGCAGAAGACTTCAGACAGGAAGGGGAGGATGAGGAGGAGAGGAAGAGGGTGGGAAGGAAGTGAAGACGTCTGTATTTCACATCTTCGGACAGATTTGTCTCATGCTTGTCTCAACTGGTAGATCTCAACATGACTTATTGAGAAGGCCTTATAGGCGCACTAACTTATGTTTAGGTTTTCGCTGCTTGACCCAACTTTGACATATACAGTGTTGGGTGTAATGCATTATTAAGTAATTATAGTAATTTATTGAATTATGCCTTGAAAAAGTAAAGTAAGGGATTACTCTTTATTTTTTCTGTCATTTAATTACAGTTACTTCTAATGTAACTAACAATTAAATTCTCTAATTTAATTACAGTTACTTCTAATGTATCTAACATCAAAATTTAACATCTAATGTTAAAATGTATGTTTTTATACGCTGGTCAGTTCAAGAATAATTTATGTAATATGAAAGTAATTAGTAATATGCATTTATAATTGCATCATTTCTCATTTTTGTTTATGCTTTTTAAATTTAAGTTTACATTTTTCATCTAATATTTTTATTTTATTTTATTTTAATTAATTAAAACAATTCTAGTTGTAGTTAACAATAACACTGAAAGCAAATGTTTTCTATTTAACGTTGCTACTGCAGAAATACATATACATCTTTTATAATGTAATTTATTATGTGTTTATAATTTTAGACATTTGTTCGTAAGTACAATCTAAATGTCTGTAAAAAAAAATCCATATTGATTTTTCTCAGGTGTTTTCACCATATTTTGAAATACAAATTGCATCGACTTAAAGGAAATATCTGTAAACTTAACAGAAAATATCTTGGCAGAAAATGACAAATACCTTTTCTGTTTTTATATGGCTACTTTCTTACTCTTTAGGAGTAAAACTTTTTTTTGTTTATTTTTGTTGTTGTTGTTTTTTTTACAGTGGAAAAAAAAGTTACTTTAAAAGGATAGTTCTCCCAAAAATGAAAATTCTGTTATCATTTACTCCCTCCAATATTAATTTCTTCCATCTGTGGAACAAAAAAGATGTTTCACGGAATATTTAGATCACTCTTTTTTTGTTCAGTGAAAGTGAATGAGGTTGTCAAGCTCCAGAAGATACAAAAAAGTACACTCGATTGCATTTCTTCTGATACCATACTATAACATTATTGACATCAAACCTGGTGCAATGCATCTGCATGTGCCATATTTCAGTAGAAGTGACCACACATATGATTTGAGCACAAATAAAAACTTAAATTTAAGTATGTTCCTCACAATTTCTGCATTTATTTTCTTCCACACAAGAAAGTAAGTCATGGAATGAAATGGGGGCGAGTAAACGAAAACAGAATTTCCCTTCAAGCTAAAGAGAGTTGTAGAATTACAGACCGCCGTTTCAGAGGCAGATTTCTAGCTCCATAAGATTCTGATGACGATCAGATAACAGAGCAAAAGTCCCAATCTGGGAATTCTCCCTCTAATTCTTCAGTTTCTTTACTCATTTCTGTCTGTCTCAGTTTCTCTGCAAACCTTAAGAGACGTCTGGCAAGGAAACAAAACTTTGCTATTAGTTTTCCCTTAAACGTTGTGTCTGGGTGAAGTGGAATAAGTTTACCCCCAGGGCTTGGTGAGGGTCTATTACTCTCGGCTCTGAGAACGGTACCTTACAGACCACCAGCGTTGCCATGGGAATAATCCCTCAGACAAAAGGGAGGGATCAGCAGGGGAAATCAATGCTGTCGGGCTTTGTGGTTGGCTGGCATAGAGATCAGTCATACGTACTCCGGGTCACGAGGTCAGAGGCGTCAATCATGGCTTCCGAAAAGAGTGCAGACCATCTGAAAAGAGAGAGAAGAAGGGAGGAGAGGAGGAAACATCTTCGTCCGTGTTAATGGAGGGATGAATCATCTTTTGAGTATTTCGAGGCACCATATACAAGTACAACTATAATTGGTTCTTGTAGTTTGAAAGACCAAACTCAGCTGGAGATGAGCCATTCAGTGTGTGTGTGTGTGTGTATTCAATCATGTGATGTGAGTTACATGAAATCACATCACATCTAGAGCCCAGTTTACAGGATTAAGTAATTGCACTTTCTTTAAAAACTAGATTTTGTGTGTTTGTTTTTTTCCAGTGCAAAAATCTCTACAATGATTCCAGAGCATTTGAAAGTGGTTTCTGCACTGAGTTTGCTCACCAGTGGATCCTCTGCAGTGAATGGGTGCCCAAACAGCTGATAAAAACATCACAATAATCCACACCACTCCAGTCCATCAATTAATGTCTTGTGAAGCGAAAACTGCATGTTTGTAAGAAACAAATCCATCAAGGCATTTCAACCTTAAACCAAGTCAATTTCATAATAACGCTTCCTGAAGTGAAAAAGTCCATCCGCTATTGTCCTCTAACATCAAAATCCACCAAAAAATTTGTTTTAAACTGTTTTTGCTTATAAAAGGTACTTGATCTGTGCATATTTCTCTTCTGATTCAGACGAGACAACTTTTTCACAAAATTAAAGCAATATTATGCAGAGGTGTTTTGGCCAGAAGCAATGGTTTGAATTTAAAAATGTCTTAATGATAGACTTGTTTATTAAAAATGCACAGCTTTTTATTTTACAAGTCATTAATTTATGGACTGGAGTCATGTGTATTACTTGTGGACTATTGCGATGTTTTTATCAGCTGTTTGGACTCTCATTCTGACGGCACCCATTCACTCCAGAGGAACCATTGGCGAGTAAGTGATGTAATGCTGAATTTCTCCAAATCTGTTCTGATGATGAAACAAACTCATTTACATCTTGGATGAGTACATTTTCAGCAAATATTCATTTTTGGGTGAACTATTCCTTTAAGGTATCATTAATGTCTGTAGACGTCTTGTAAACAGCAAGGAACGAGTTACATCCTAAAGTTTATATTTAGTGATTTCGTGTTAGGAATTTGCAGAAATCCTTATGCAGAAGCATGAGGAATAGTAACAGTGATGGTTGTCTTAACAAGCAAAACTAATAAAAGAAACCGTTTATTTACTAATTACCTAATTATATATCTATTAATATCCTAATTGTTGGTTTTACATCTCATTTACAACACCTGTTTCCAGAGGTACGATAAGATTTTTCTGAATTCGCTACAGCTGCCAACACTTGACACACATTATCACCAGAATGCTTCATTGGTCAGTTTTGTCACCCTGAGGCCCCAGCAAACACCATTCAGTGAAACTTGTTCTCAGCCCATTTAAAGAACTACCAAAATGCTTTATTTGACTCATATGCATCTTTTGTCTCAAGTTGCATGTGGGTGTTTGCGTCATTAGGGCCGTAAAGCTTTCTGAGGGTTTATTGTGGTGTCAAACACTGTAAATGATGTTCTTTCTGGCACTCACAGACTAAAATGAAGCTGTAAAAATACATACTCTAAATTCATATGACTGTATATATGGTTTACACCAAATATGTGACCTCTACACAGTATTGCGTATTCTTTAATTTATTTATTTGAGTATCTACACACTCAAATACACACATACCCAAGACAAATCGTAGCAAAGCTTAAAAGTTACAAAGTTTAAACTTTTTGTGCAATAAAATATTTGGCAACCTAAACGTGAACCCAATTAACTACCTGGCACCACTAAAAATGTACAAAAAATACTGTAGTATTACCATGTTTTTTGTTCCCCCATGGTACCATAGTGATACCGTTTATATATATATATATGAGAAAAGTTTGACACACACACACACACACACACACACACACACACATTAGATCAGTTTCTGTTCTTTTGCCATTTTGAATGCTGATCCTGGCATTTGTAGCCGGTCAGTCGAGTTTGTGGGCTGCTTATGGTGTTAAAATAAGATGATTTTGCTCTATCCTGACTAATGAGCTGAAAACCGCAGTCAGGAGAAATGTGTCAAGTGTGTGTTTGGAGGACGTTCATTCACCCATTTCCAGGACAATCTGAGGCTTAAGACTATGAGACTCAATGTACGGAGGTTAAGCAGTTTAAATGATCAGACACTTTCTGGAACAGTTTCTGTTCCACTTATATAATGAATATACAGTACAAAAACACAAACACCGGAACCATATCAAGAACTTCCCTTCATATCCACAATATCTTCCCCTTGCATTACAGCTAAAGGAATAAATATGTTTGTACTTGTTAAAGCACCTACATGAATTATATAGTGAAGCCCTGTTTCCTATTTGCTCTATAGATTTCGACCTTTTTTAAAGTGGGAACACTTTCTAGGTAGATGAGTTTCTAGTTAATAGCTTCCGAAGTAATTAGAATTTGCTCCATGTAATCCGTCCCTTTCTTACTGTTGTGGTCAAGACATTAAATTTGAACTTTATGCAGACATGATCAGCAAGCGATTTTATCACGCTAGTCTCATGTTAAAAAAAAAAACCTTAAGTCTTAAAGGTTTATGCATTGCCCAGTTAACTTCATTTTAAGAGCCTTACTGTAAATCCAATCGTGGCATATTTTTTGTCTAAATAATTTTCTCTATAATAGTTGACATTATGCCAAAATACTGAGTTTAGCTTGTATTGAACCTGAAACATCTCTCTGCTTCAGTCTGAACTGATCTGGGAAGAACCAGAATGATCAGAAAGCAACAGTGCCACCTAGTGATGATTCATTCTCTCACACACAACTACAAATCTGGTAATGAAAGGCCACTGAGCTATGAGCTCAATATATCTGTCAACATAAATATATTAACATATTTGTATAAAATGTTGCTTTAAAACAGATAATTAAGAATGACAAACAATACAGAAACTCGCTTTCTCTCACTCACTCACACATGCACACACAATTTACAGTTATAAAGTGTGTTAAGTTGTTTCTAACAAGGCACAAGTGTCAGTTCAAGTGTTTTGATATACTCGAGTTATATTTGAACTCCTTGGCAAGTGCTCATTGGCAAAGCTGGTTTTGTAGAAATGTTTGGACAGTGTGTTTGAAAGTTTAAAGTCTTTGGCGAGAAGAATTGATCCCAAAAAGCTCCTTTAGGTTTGTTATATGGCAGTTTATGATTAAATGTTTCTCAAGTCTCTCAGTAGGTGTAAAAAAACAACAACAACAACATAAAAAGCTAGAAAGTGTGATTTTTTTCCTCACCAAAAGATCCCGTTTTTAAAAGTAAATTCCCTCCATCTCCACAATGACCTCCAACCTCTAATTCAGCAAGAACCATTTCCTCCAGAGGTAAAAGGGCAGTTGTGATTGGTCGATCTCTGTTGTTAGATATCGGAGTCTGGACAATCTTCCTCTGTGCCGAGGAAGGGCGGGCTTGTGTCTGTGGTGCCGTATGAATGGCGAATGCTGCATTCATCAGATTCGGACGATGCATCTGGGTTCAAAACTTTGGGAAGATACACCTAAAAAGGATGGAGAGAGAGATTTTGGTCATCTCAAAATCTATAAAAAAAATTAAAAAATATGAGCGTAATATAAAAATGTGAAACTTGCCGATGCAGATGAGCTCTCGGAAACTCTATCTGCCGTGTCTTCATCTTCCTCCTTAACCTGAATCACAGACAATGCAATTACTTTTATGCATTCAGCAGACCTTTTTTATCCAAAGTGACTTAAAATAGAGGAACAAAATAAATATTTCACAGAGCCAACAATATTTGAAGTATACAATGACAGGTTTATTAGAAAGCAAGATTAGGAGACAAGCTGGAGCAGAGGAGAAATGCAGAGAAGAAGAAAAAAAAGAAGAGGATTTGTGTGTGTGTGTGTGTGTATATGAGTGCATTGGTTTAAGGTTGTGGGGTGGTGAAATTATAACCATTCAATTATGGTTAAATTACAACAATACATTGTAAATTCAGATAAAACTTTGACACAGAACAAAGCAGCTTACGTTGTAGTTGTGCGGACTGAGGTATTTGAAGTGTCCGAAGCAGGTGTAACTTATACAGATAAAGATGGTCACACACAGAACCACTAAAGTGAACAGTGACGTAGCCGTCATGAAGCCTATGGAGAAACGAAATCAACATATATCCACTATTTAAATCAAATATGAATTCAACTGTCCGAGAAACGCTGATTTAATCAGCTAATTAGTTGATGTTACCTGTTCTGATCACAGAGAAGAAATAAAGCCACATCAGACATATGACTGGTGCAGCCAGTGCTTGATTGACAGCTCCCAGGTGAACTTGCCGATCGAGGCGGGCGGGCAGGTAAGCGAAGTACAGGTTGTGTTTGTCCACCAGGTGTTTCAGCAGCAGGTACAGCAAACCTGCACACATGACACAGTGTGTTAATGTAATGTTACATACACTAATACTGTGTTTAAGGTCTTGAGGAAATGAAATCAGACCGAAGGGGACGATGACAGGACAGGTGATGCTGTACGCCATGATGACCGTGAACACACACAGCGTCCATCCGTACATCGCTCCGTACTGAAACTCATACGCCTGATTCTACAGAGTCAAGAGGTTACAAGTGGATCAGCAATACATTTCTGTTAATTCTATTTCAAATCCGTTTCAAGGGATAATCATATTATCATATTAATCATATTAACAACATATTGTCTATACAGCATGATAGAAATGTCAATGCTATTTTAATGCCAATTAAAATGAAAGTATAATAATAAAATAAAGGTTAAAAGATACTTTTTAAATTATTTTTATGCCACACTGGTTAAAATGTAATAAGTTCTGAAGCAAAAATTCCAAATCCTATTTGAAACATCAAAAGCCACAGACGGACCTGTTTAACATATTTCCTCTCAGCAGCCGAATGTGCGAGTGCCAGACGCACGATGTAGAGCAGTAACCCTGGCAACCGCAGCAGCTCCATGGCAGAGCCCACCAGAGCTGCCGCAATCACGTAATTTACAAAGAATGCCCCCTGATCAGGTAAAAACACACACCTGAGACACACAGAGAAGAGAAGATGGAAAGGCATTGTTATATTTCGGTGCATGTCACAAAATTATCCTGAATAAATCATTCTGATTTGAGCAAATAAATCACAAGAGTAAGTACACAAGATACTCACTCAAACCTCAGCTTCCCTTCAGACTGTTTATCAAACAACCAGCGGAAAAACACGTCTAGACTGAGAGAAAAGAGAACACATCTGTATCTGTACACATGCTCAGTTTGGGAACATTTTAGACCCACTGTACTCTAATAAAAAATTCATTAATTTATGGTTTTAAATTATCACAGGTGGGTGGGTTTCCTAGATTATTATTTTTTTTTTTATAAATAATAAAAACAAACAAGTAAACAAATAAACAAATAAATACATTTATTTAGTTTTTTGTTTTTTTTTTAAATTGTGATTGCAATTTAAAATGTGAATTTTTTTAAAGCTGTTTGTAGGGCTGCACAATTTGGCCAAAAATTTTGTGATATATAATAATAATAATAACATATTAAAACAAAATAATAAACACTACTATTGGTCAATTCTACTGTAAAATATAAAAAAAAATGCATAATAATCATCATCATCATCAGTTCATACCTGGTGAGGCCCAGTGAGGGCAAAATCAACACCATGAAGATCAGGAAGGTGTAAAGCTTGTACATCATGCTCATATTTTCACTGGACCTTCACACACACAGATAGACAGGCATTATTAAGCAAGCTTGTTTGTGCATGAGTGCGTCTATTTGAGGTTGAAGGTCTACCTGGTCCAGTGGGCCTCTCCCAGTGTAGAATAATACACTATGGTGGGCAACAGGGCCGAGAAGGTCCACAGCAGAAGAGTGGGGAAGAACTGGCTGATAACGGCACTCTGCAAACACAACACAGTCTTTACATCACTGCACTTCATGTGCTCACATCATTATACATGTTCAGTCACATACATTCAGATAGTGAACGGGCTTGGTGACATTAAACTTGTCCATGGTGCTGATGATGATGGAGGGTGTTGTGAGAAAGAAGAGGAGGAAGAAGAGTGCCGTATTCAGCAGCAGAAAGCGTAGCCACCAACGCCACCCATGTACTGACAAATTCTCCCTGAAAGAGATGAAGAGGTCAAGGTTTCTCTATAAACTAAAGCAGGTTGTACTATTACAGATTTTGTTCCAAAAAAAAAGTATAATTGGATAATCCTACCAGTAGATATTATGTGGGTGAGGAGCGTAATTCACTTTCCATTTGTTCACCCTCAGTTCTGCGCTCTTAGAGGATGGCTGAGGCTCCCGGCCACACCCACACCTGATTCCCCCACCCATTTCTTCTCCAGCCACACCCCTTGCCCCGCCTCCACACTCCAGTGCATTGAAATCTTTCAGAATACTGTGAGGAAAGACAAATGACACTCAGAGCGCAACAGTTGGGTTCCAGAAAAAAAGAAAAAAAAAAACGATTTACTTTCTCCATAGGGAGAAACAAGATTTCTTTCACTTTTCACAGTATATTTCATCTGGTAAAAATAATGTGGCTTACGAGGCAGCATAATTTTCATACAAAGGCTGTTGAGTCTAAGCACAAATCACTTACTAAGTGGCCATGTACTCATTTTGCAGGGTGACAAATGCCATTCCCAGAGGATGCAGTTTATCTTCCTCCTTCCGTTTATTTTCCTCCTCACGCAGAGCAGCCTCCTGTGAGCGGTAGAACTCTATAGCATCAACCTACACATAAACACACATGCTATTTAGACGCCCAAAGCTTGAAAAGTCAAAGGCCACTGATATCGATGGTAGTACTTACCACTTCACAGCCCTTACAGTGACTACAGCAGCAGCACAGGTGGCTGCATGGGCGCGGGTTGATGACCTCACGTCGTCCCTGGTACTCGAGTATCTTATTGTAATGTCGCAGATTTTTTTCGGCCTGTTTCCTGTTGCAAAAAATTACAATAAAAATAAAGAATAAAACAAATTATAACAAAAATATTAATGATAATACCGGCGTTATTATAGTTAACTAAAACCAAAACCATAAAAAAAATGTAATTTAAAAAAAGTAATTATTTTTTTTTTTATTAAAAAATGTTACTTGAAATAAAATAAACATTAACTGAAATAAAGTATTTTAAAAGTACTTAAACTTATTTTATTTGTTGACAAGGGAAAAGTTCTCATTTTCATTTTTCAGTTTAATGAACCTGATGTACTAAAATAATTCAAACTAAAACTGAAATAAAAAAACTATATAGACATATTTTTTTTAAATCTAATAAAAATGACAAAAACAGAACAGAATTTACTAAAACTTAACAAAAAATGAAAATGGAAAATATAAAAATAAAAACTAATTCAAACTATTAACAAAAACTAAAAAATATCTCAATAATACCAAGATAACACTGAATCATACAGGCTTGTGAGGGTATGTCCTATAAGATCTATGGACAACTATGAATAATAACGGCTTTTAATAATTGACTTTCTTACCTGTTTCTGTCCAGGTCAATCAGTTTGGCAACATCGTAACACAAGTTAACATCAGTCACTTGACAGGTGGGGTACACCTCCCTGCAAACAAATATACATTCAAGACACATTAATATTGATAGTATATTAATACTGATAATAATTGATAGTCTTCCCGAACACATTTCCCATCTTCCTGTGCACTAAAAAACAGGTAGTCCTGGCCCAAATCAGTTACTAAAACAAACAGATTACAGTTTCATTTGGCATCAATATTACACCTGATTATTATCAAAATTATGCATTACGCATTATGGCTGTTATTTAAGTATATTCCATATATGTAATGTTAATCAATTCATGTGAATGTCTCATGAATATATGCTGACCAAGAAGTCTTTGAGATCCCACTGTCTCATGCCCTGTATACTGAATGGAACAAATAACATGGAGATGGGAAGGAAAAGATGTCTGGATGAATGGCTAAAAATAAAGTGAACAAAACGAAGTCTTGGAAAATCATTCCCACTTACATAAATTGAGTTTTAATAGTCTCATTACCGGCCGCAGTGGGTACAGCCCTCACAAACAGGGTGTTTCTGGCCTATGGAAAAATAAACCAGGGTCAGACTGAGACCATGTATGTGTGTGTGAGAGAGAAATGGTAGGACGGCTTACTATCTCTCTCTTGGTTCCCTTCATTTTAGAGGTGTGTCGTCTCAGCAGGGCCACCGTGATCATGAGATATAGAACTGCAAATACTGTGTGCAGCCAAAGCAGCGTATCACTGCAAAGACACCATTTAAAATACAGTTCAAATAGACACACACAGACACATTCAGACATTTGCACATAGATACATACTGTACATACCCCTGCTTAAGATTCACTATGGTGGTTCTCCCAAAACTGTAGGGATCGTTGCCTGGAACACAGTAATGAGTCAGACTTTTCCCATCAGCAGAGACTGAAGTCTAAGAAAAGAAACTTGAAAGTATTTCATATGGTGACATTATGTGAGATTATGAACCACTACCGCCTTTCCAAAACCTAGTGAGCTAACATATTTATGCATCCTATGCCTAAACACAATGCCTTTAAAAATAAAAATATATAAACTTAATATATTTTTAAAATATATACGAATTACCATGCTCTTATCTTGAATAAGGAAGGATCAAAATCTCCAAAACGGTTTGTCGTGATTACATTTAATAATTCAAATCATCAAAAAAATCTGACAATAGGCATCCTATGCCTAAACACAATGCCTTTAAAAATAAAAATATATAAACTTAATATATTTTTTAAAATATATACTAATTACCATGCTCTTATCTTGAATAAGGAAGGATCAAAATCTCCAAAACTGTTTGTCGTGATTACATTTAATAATTCAAATCATCAAAAAAATCTGACAATAACAGTATCACAAATCAAATAATGCTAAAGTCTGTCCATGAATGTCTTCATATGAAAGTCATATCAATAATAGTATCACAAATTATTAATTATATCATATTATATTAGAAATTTAATAAGTATATATTCAATAAATATTCAAAAATGATGTTGTATTATATATATACTTCAGTTCACATTTTGGGATCAGTAAGATTTTTAATGTTTTTTAAAGAAGTGTCTTATGCTCATCATGGCCGGATATTATTACAATTTAAAATAACGCTTTTCTATTTTAATATACTTTAAAATGTAATTTATTCCTGTGATGCAAAGCTGATTTTTCAGCATCGTTACTCCAGTCTTCAGTGTCACATGATCCTTCAGAAATCATTCTAATATGCTGATTTATTATCAATGTTGGATATTGAGATATACTACATTTAAAATCAGCATTAGAATCTTACAATAACAGTATAATAAATCTTAAATCAAATAAATTTCTGGCTCCACAGACATTTTCATATCAAAAAGGCTCTTTACACTTTTATTCCTACAGCAGCCACATTTCTTTCATTCATTTTTCTATGTCAGTGTCTCTGGTTTTAGTCAAGTCTCTGCTTTAGAGAAACCGTAAACAGTGAGGCAGCTCGCTAGTTTATAACCAAGCTACTTTATGAAGGATTCTTGAGACCGCATTGAATTTTCCAGTGTGTGTGTGTGTGTGTGTGAGATACCCAGCAGGTCGCCGGATAGATTGACTGGTAGGATGATGTTGACAGACAGCACACAGATGAGCAAGAGCAGGATGACCAGGTGCTTCTGAAATGACAGATAATGTACTGCATCCACTCCGCATCTCTCCTGAACCAAAGTCTCACTGCACACACACAAACATGCAAACACATCAGTTTCACTTCTTAGTTCTTTTACCATGCAAACTTCCCTATTTGAGCTCAGGAAAAAGCAACAATATCAACAGGAAAAAGCTTTCCAGGTGTACACATGTCAAATGAATATGTAGCACCATCAGGAAGGTAAATAAACAGCACTTACTCCATATTGACAATAAAGGTGAGCCAAGAGCAGCAACCCTACAGGAAATGAGGAAGATCTCGATGATGTCATGAATGATGTCATAATGAGGATGATGATGGTCAAAACTCACCTTCTCGTATTCAGGCTCCTCAACAGACATGGATGACGTCAATCTACTGTAAGGCCGTTTATTAGCATCTCTGAACCTGCAGCAACAAAAGACAGGGCTCTTCATCTCACCATCCTCACCGTTTTCATCTTCTCTATTTAAAATTATTTTTTCTAAATTAAAAATATAAGAAAAATATTAAAATATTATAAAAAATAAAATAAAATACAATAAAAATAAAAGAATTTTTATTATTTACAATAACAATACAGCATCCAGTAATTGCTGGCGTTGAGACAAAATAGAATAGAAAAAAAAGAAATTAAGACTTTAAACGTAAACATTTTTTTAAATGTTATATGAAAGAAACAATATATAGGCCCATACTATAAAGATAAATAGACTTAAAAATATTTTTCGAAGTAAGCAAATTTATTTATAAGGTTATTATTATTTAATATAGCTATTTTTGTTAGGTCTAAAAGATTATAGTAGCCTACGTTTTACAAGAAAATACGGTTTCAGTCTTTCTACTTCAAAATTTCACATTTAATTCTTGCCATTTCTTTGTAACTATTTGTGAAATTTACTAGCAGTTTCTGAGTTTTTTTTTTTTTACACAAATTATTTACATTGTAACAAGTTTTTAAAATGCATAAACAAATCAAATATTATTAGAGTGCTTTACAAGAAAATGTATGAAATTTGCTTGCAATTTCCGCTTGCAAATTACAGTAAATTATTTTCAGTGTAGCTAAAGGTAGCAATAAACAGTGAATTGCTGCGAAACAACATGCAGTATGCTATGTGCAATGAAGGGTAAATGTATTATTTGTTGTTTAGATTGTACCATGTTTTTAGACTGCTTTCATGTGTCGAAAACAGGCAAAATTTTCCAAACGGCGTCTGATTTAATTGGTGCATCCTCACATTTGGTTTAAATAGATTACCCCGGGCCCTGGAGGGGGAGGAGAGCGAGATGAAGAGAGTCTCTGAGCCTTTACAGTGAATCCCAAGTGATTGACAGGGCGGCTATATCCGTCCAATATCATGCCGCTCACGTTCTCATTCGCCTCTGCGTGGCCCTCTGCGGCACCATCTGACGCGCGAATTAAGCCCCGCTGCAGGCTGGAGAAGGGCGACAGGTTCCCTAATCAGCGGCTGATTGCGGCGGCGGCGGCGCTCGGGGAGAGAGCTGCGGTGATTGGGGTATGGAGGCTTTGATTGTTTTCGGTCAGCCTGACAGCTGAGGAATACTGCCTCTAATCAGCGTAGTCAAGATACTGGCATGAGTGGCAAATGAACAGTCAAGCACACAAGCACACACAGCCTCATTTAGATGTTTCGCTTGGTTAGGCTACTGTAAACACACGAAATAAAGCGTGAAGCATTCATCTAATCTGTCTGTGCTGTATAGCCTACATACATCTATTTCTGGCTCCACAGACATTTTCATATCAAAAAGGCTCTTTACACTTTTATTCCTACAGCAGCCACATTTCTTTCATTCATTTTTCTATGTCAGTGTCTCTGGTTTTAGTCAAGTCTCTGCTTTAGAGAAACAGTAAACAGTGAGGCAGCTCGCTAGTTTATAACCAAGCTACTTTATGAAGGATTCTTGAGACCGCATTGAATTTTCCAGTGTGTGTGTGTGTGTGTGTGAGATACCCAGCAGGTCGCCGGATAGATTGACTGGTAGGATGATGTTGACAGACAGCACACAGATGAGCAAGAGCAGGATGACCAGGTGCTTCTGAAATGACAGATAATGTACTGCATCCACTCCGCATCTCTCCTGAACCAAAGTCTCACTGCACACACACAAACATGCAAACACATCAGTTTCACTTCTTAGTTCTTTTACCATGCAAACTTCCCTATTTGAGCTCAGGAAAAAGCAACAATATCAACAGGAACAAGCTTTCCAGGTGTAAACATGTCAAATGAATATGTAGCACCATCAGGAACGTAAATAAACAGCACTTATTCCATATTGACAATAAAGGTGAGCCAAGAGCAGCAACCCTACAGGAAATGAGGAAGATCTCGATGATGTCATGAATGATGTCATAATGAGGATGATGATGGTCAAAACTCACCTTCTCGTATTCAGGCTCCTCAACAGACATGGATGACGTCAATCTACTGTAAGGCCGTTTATTAGCATCTCTGAACCTGCAGCAACAAAAGACAGGGCTCTTCATCTCACCATCCTCACCGTTTTCATCTTCTCTATTTAAAATTATTTTTTCTAAATTAAAAATATAAGAAAAATATTAAAATATTATAAAAAATAAAATAAAATACAATAAAAATAAAAGAATTATAACTAAATATTATGAAAATAACTATATATAAAAATAAATATATATTTTTTTTTAATAATAATTTGGCTGGCTTAACACTGCAATTTTTATATAATTTTTTGACTCACTAAAGACCATTTACAGTAAATTATAACACTGTATGTTTCCATAGTAACTACTACTGCTTTCATCTTACATACCCTTCAGTCTCTGCGACAAGAGCGAGTCTCCCATAATCCCACAGTCTCCTTCTGATCAGAGTGAAGACTATTAGCAGCACCTGCGGGAAGATACACAGCACTATCCAATTACATCCGTACCAACCAATCAAATCCCACAATTCCTGCAGCACAAGCCAATCGGATCCCAGCTAACTGCAGAACTTACCACGAAGAGTGAGAAGTCCATCAGCAGGACGACGGGCACTCCTCCGAAATTCACCCCCTTCAGCACGGTGCTCTGTGTGGCACTGAAACAGCTGCTGTTGTCCACATGGGCAGTGCCATTATCCACCGTCACGGAGAGGTGCCCCCTCAATGTGGAGGCCATCTGGAGGACAAACAGGTACAAACTGTACAATTTTACGTTTGCTGTCCCTGAAAAGATAAGTTTCGGTGACACAAATGTCATCAGGATCCCAGATGACTACTGTTTGCTTGTTTGTTCATCTTTATTTATTCATTAAGTCAATTAAGAATTGCTTTCTTATTTACAATGATGGCATTGCAGGAGAAGAACATAATGCTGCATACATACATTCAAATCAAATAACATGGGAAAAAAATAATATAATGATTCAAGAATGTTTAGATACTTTGACTGAAAAATAAGACAAAAGTAGTAAGTAAAAATATCATGTTTTGCAGTGTAGCTGCCCTCTGAACTCCCACAGTATGTCAAATGAAAAAAAGACACTCATCAGTGAGAAATTCCTGGATCACAATGTGAATGCAAAACTTATTTCAGCAGCGCTTCCCCTTAGAAACATCTCAGTAATTTCACCTGTTGTAAGGACAGTCCCACAATGCATGATAAAAAAAACTTTTACTTTCTACTTCAGCTTCATGATCTTGTCATAATGCATTAGATGACCTACTCGCATGATCTATAACTGTCTGTCCTGCTATGCCATAGTTTAAGCAACATTTTGCATGATTGAAAACAACTTCTTCTTTATTATGTGGAAAATTATCGTTGCCAAACTGACAGCTGGAACTGCCACAACTGTCGCTGGGTGAGAATAAAGCCAAAAACAGATATCTAAAGAATGAACTAGCAATATCGTCAAAATTATTGATTTTTCTTTTATGCCAAAAATCATTAGTATATATATATATAGGCCTATATACTTTAAAAACTAATAAAAACAGACAACATACTAAAACTTTAAAATAAAAACAGCAAATATAAAAACAAAAACTAATTGAAAATAACTACATTGGTAAACAAGAACTAACAATAAACAATATTTCAATATTTCTAAATCATTTATTAATCTTGATGAATTCTTAAAATCAAAAGTTTTGTCTGTTAACATGAACTGTGAAGTAATAATAACAATGAACAATTGTATTCTTATTAACTAACCTTGACAGCGATTAATAAATGCTGTTAAATTATTGCTCATACGAAGAAATAAAAAGATAATTTTCTGCCAGGACATTATACAATACATTCATTTATGGACATTTCTGTTAACCCTAAAACACAATGCAATGCAGTGCAAAATATACTCAAAATACAGGTAAGACACTTGTAAAAATCAATACAGAAAATTCCTTTATATTGATACAGTACATTGTTCCCTATTTTTTTTTTTTTAAATGTTACAGTGTAGTTAGTTAATGTTAACTAATGCATTATAATGTTAACAAATGAGACCTTATTGTAAAGTGCTCTATGCAGGAAGAGGATGAAAGTGTGGTTTGAATGCATTGCGATGCTCAATCAGGAAGATCACATTTCTGTCATTGAAGTCATCAGTCATTGATGCCAAGATCAAAATGAAAAGTCACTTCAACCAGGAAAACCAAGTTTCAAGAAGCATTCTCAACATAATGGTGCAGCTGCTGTAAGAATTTCAGGCATGTCAGACAACAAAAACACAAAAGGAGGAAGACTAAACAAAAAAACAACAACAGGGTTATATAAGCTTATTATCACTTCTTATGTAGCAAGAGGAATTCCAGAGAAGTCATCTGATGTTTCTAGGTTGGTGCGTGTGGGGTTTCTTCCTGGAGACTCAACAACACCCCATAGTAGCCCATATCTTTGTGAAATCATTTTTAGATGCATAAATAGATTTTTTAAAGATAAGCAAAATATAAAGATTTTGATGCAAGTATATCTAATTCCAAATAGAAATTGCACTGTTTGGCATTTATATTCCCCAGTATCAACAATTTAGAGAGCAGAAATAAAATGCAGTAAAGTTGTATTACTAAATCAAAGTGGCTTTGCTTGAGATGCTGGTGGTGTTTACAAAATACTATTAAAGTAGGTTGTTTTGCATCTGAAGTAGTAAAGTCATTGTGCCCCAAAATAAGCACAAACAGACAAACATTCTAAATAGATTTGTAATGAAAATGATTTATTTACTGTTTATTTAAATGTCACCGATTAAGTCTTCGGTGTATTACTGTAGAACCAATAAAGCAGCGTTTTACAGTTCTCCCCACATTTTAAATTGTGAATATCCTTTATATTTTTATTAAACATTTCAAATTTCTTGTTGATTGGGTCCAGCATCCCAACAGTTTGGAGAATGAATGGATTAATGCAGTACTGATATTGACTTTATTTTCCATATCATATTATACATGATTTTTTGTTTATTTAATTATTTAGTTAATTTTAATTCATTTTTCGGTCAGCCTGACAGCTGAGGAATACTGCCTCTAATCAGCGTAGTCAAGATACTGGCATGAGTGGCAAATGAACAGTCAAGCACACAAGCACACACAGCCTCATTTAGATGTTTCGCTTGGTTAGGCTACTGTAAACACACGAAATAAAGCGTGAAGCATTCATCTAATCTGTCTGTGCTGTATAGCCTACATACATCTCAGACTGGAGATTATTCTAGAGCAGCCTAGAGCTAAATTTGAAACAATTGTGGAATTGTAATAGAGGTAGCACTGACCATGGTGTTCAGAACAATTTATATATATATCCAATAAAGCAGCGTTTTACAGTTCTCCCCACATTTTAAATTGTGAATATCCTTTATATTTTTATTAAACATTTCAAATTTCTTGTTGATTGGGTCCAGCATCCCAACAGTTTGGAGAATGAATGGATTAATGCAGTACTGATATTGACTTTATTTTCCATATCATATTATACATGATTTTTTGTTTATTTAATTATTTAGTTAATTTTAATTCATTTTCAATTCATTCAAATATTGCTTTGGTTACAGATTCACGGAAAAACGTATTTGTTCATTAAAAGCTTTATTGTTTTCCCTGAGATGGCATCCTATAAGCATATCTGTATTGATATCTACTTTGCTTTCATTTCATATTATATATTATTAATTATTCGTAGTTATATATTTATTTATTTTTGCTCATTTATTAATTAATTCTTTCATATATTGTTTTCATTAGAGATCCACAGCAAAAACTAGTTTGTTTATTAAAAGCTTTATTGTTTTCCCTGATTTGGACACACAAGTGCTAAATCGGATCATTAAAGACAATGATGATACTGATAACAAGAACATGAAAGACAATCACAGAAAGCATGTCAATCACAAACATTATGCAACTCCTTTTTTTGTTTAAATGATTGGTTAAACAGGATTATACTGACAAAAGAATTTAGCATAATTAAAAACAATTTTTTTCGAATCGGTGAGTCCCTTTATCAATCACAAAACAGAGAACATCATGTTCAACTCATCTATGTGGAGCTGATGTAAAAACATTTTTATTGCTTAAAAATTCGGGACGCTTGAGGTTCTCCTGAACTCCGTACGGTTATTCTTAATCTTTAGGAGGAGTTTTTGGGAGCCGCTTAAAGTCTGTTGTTGCTGGTTTTCCTCATTCATCTCTGCTGAAGATCCAGAGGACACTGAGAATTCGTATAAGGAATCTGCAGACACATTGACCTCATGGGGCAGATTTTCTATGGACAGGTGAAACGAGGAAATAGTGCCTGTTGGGTAGGGATTTGAGTACACCCTATTTATTATGTTCTCGATTCCAGAGTCAATAGTAAATACGCTTTCTGGCCGGTCGGGTCCAGCTCTACGCCGATCCACTCGTGAACTTTTGCGGAAGCGTCTGGTGAACTCCCGAATGCCGCTTTTGAAAAACTCTTTGGTGTTGTTCTCGCTTTTCAATAGGATGATGTAACATTTAGGCATGAAGTGGCAGATGAGTATCCCGTATGCAGAGAAGAGCATCACCACCATCTGAACGGTAGATTTGTACTTGATCAATTGAACCATGTTCGCATAGATGGGGCAAAACACCACCCAACTGATAATGTAGATGAGCATGCTGATGCTGATGCACTTCTCTTCATTATAGCACTTGGGAAGCTTCCGTCCCAGGAAGGCGAATCCAAAGCACACCAGAGCCAGAAGGCTAATGAAGGCCAGCATGAGTCCGAAGAATAGCAGGCTCCCCTCATCGCACTGGATGATAAGTTCAGACCTGATCACTGAGTCCTCTAAAACCTTGGGTGGTTTCAACCACAACCAGAGACCACAGATGATGCCCTGGATAAGCACACAAATGCCAATGATCCAGTAGGGCAGGAAGAGTTTCTTCATGACCCGTTTGGCAGCGGATTCATTCTGGAAGGCCAGCAGAACCTTAAAGTACCTGACCAGGATGCAGGAGATGCACAGGGTGAAGCTCAGGCCAAAAAGCACCTGTCCGATTTGACACTGTATGCATGTGGGTTTCCCACCAAACAAGATGGCGCTGGTGAACGTCCCGAGCAGGGACAGCAAGATCAGGATGGAGATGGGACCCCCTGCTGCGAGGACCACCGGGGTATCATGTCTGACTAAGAACACCAGCATCACAATCAGTGTCAAAAGGAGGCCAAGACAAGCAAACACCAGAATAGTGATACAGTATTCATGTTTCCAGGACAGGAAAATTGGCGTTTGGGGAGAGCAAATGGTGGCGTTCTCTTTAGACCAGAAATTCTTTGGACAATCTATACATTCACCTGCATCTGGAGAAGAATGAAAAGTTACATCTATTAAACATCCTTTCATTTCATCTCATCATGCTGCTGAATCTGAAATTGAGTTCATGAAATGAGTCCACTCTAAAATTCTAATTCCTCTACTCCCCCTCATTGTCATTCAAAACCAAAAAGTTTCAGTTCCCATTGACTTCTACTGTATTTTTTGGCCGCATAATGTAAATCGATGGGAACCGAAAGTGTTTGGTGACGAACAATCTTAAAATATCTTCTTTTGTGTTCCGAAGAAGAAATAAATACATACAGGTTTGAAATGACATGAGCAGAATTAGTTTTTATATTCCATATAGCAATGAGAAGAAGCAACTGCCCGAGTCACAATTGCATTTTACAGTTTAGATGTGTGTTTTTGTATGTTTATGTAAAAGGTTGTGTATCGAAATGAGCGAACTTCATGTTTTTGGCAGGTCTGAAGCTGGTGTAAACAGTGTTGGGGAAAGTTACTTTTAAAAGTAATCCATTACGATATTGTGTTACTCCATAAAAAAGTAACTTATTGCGTTATTTAGTTATTTGTTATGGAGAGTAAAGCATTATGTTACTTTTGCGTTACTTTTTGTTACTTGAGCTGGGCTTGCTTATTTATTTTTAATAATAAAAACCTAAAAGTTATCATTTTGGCAACTGTAAAGGCCCTTTCACACCAAAAGTGAAATTAATAAGCCTCAGCCTAAAGAAAATGAATCTGTACCTCACTCCAAATTTCTCTCAATACGGGGACAGGAGAGGTTAAAGTGAATAAATGGGAAAACAAAGTAACTTGCGTTATTTTTTGGAAAAAAGTAAAAGATATTTTCTTGTCAATTTTAAATGAATGCGTTACTTTACCAGTTACTTGAAAAAAGTAATCTGATTATGTAACTTGCGTTACTTGTAATGTTTTACCACCAACACTGGGTGTAAGTGACTTTAATTTCATGAATTTATACCTGTTTTGTTTGAAAATGTGTTTACTGGACACTTCGCACACTCGTAGCAACAGATGGGCTTGTCTTCAGAAAAAACCCGTCTAAATCCAGGGGGACAACTTGGAGAGCACCGCGAAATCACACGACTCTGGGGTAAAACAAAACAAAACAATTTTTTGGACAAATACCATATACATTTAAATTTCAATATATAGTTTATTTCTATAATATTTCAGATTATACAACATATTTGCAAAATGAATTAGTCCTAAAGGGATAATTCACCCAAAAATAAAAATTCAGTCATCATTTACTCACCCTCGTGTCATTCCAAACCTGTCTGACTTCCTTTCTTGTGTGTTTTTGGCAGTATAATGAAAGTCAATTAGAATCTTGATATTGTTTTGGAATTTTAATTATATGGACAAAACTTTTCTCAAAATATCTTCTTTTGTGTTCCACAGATGAAAGGACGTCATTCAGGTTTGGAACGACATGAGAGTGTGTAGATAATGAAAGAGTGTTTATTTCTGGGTGAACTATCCCTTTAATGAACCAGATTTCATACTTTCTTTCCTCACAGCACTTCATTCTTTATTATGTGGCGTCAGAAACTCACAGTCACATTTTCCAGCCGATTTCTTTGTTTGTCATTCAGGAAAAACATGCTTTCATTCTTGATCATGTAGCGTGCCACAGTCCTCAGTCCCACATTTTTGATACCTTCAGCGTTATTTTCAAGTGCCGCTTCCCAAATGTTGATATCATAACCGGTATCCAAATCTCCATAATTGCTGAATGAATATTTCTCATTATCCATAGTAAACATGGTGTTTGCCAAGGCATCATTTAGCTGGAAAAGGTGACGATGTATTTAAGCTTTTGAATATTTATTATTTGGTTTAACATAGAATAACAGAGAAAATTACTTGCCTCAGAGCGTTGAATATCAAAGCCTCCACGGCAGGTTTTTCGAGAACAGATGTCTTTAACAGCATTAGCGACAAACCTCACAGTCAACCATACGCTAAACACTGCACTAGGACATACAGCTTTCTTCAGGGTTTCTCTTATTTCTTTGGTGGTTCTGCTTTTGTTCAACTCTCCTTTGATGAAGTGCTGCAGGATGGTGTTGTTTGATTGTGAATCAGGATTTAGATCTAGATTATCTAGGTACCTTATGAAGTGAGAGCTGTCCCCTGAAAATGGGATTATTCCAAGAATTTTCCCAACTTCATTCAGGGGACGATTGTTTAGCACATCGAGTGATGTGGACCAACTATCACCGGCGATCCAGAAACGTCCAGATGCGTTGGGAGTGAGTTTCTCGAACAAACAAGCCATGTGGTGAGATTTGGCAAAAGACACAATGACTTGAACTTTTGAGGTGCTCTCGATTTTTTTGACAGTTTCATTGAGTTTGGAATCTAAGCTTTCATCGTTGAGAAAATCAGGAAGCACAACTCGGTATGACGCATATATATTTTTGGAATTGGCATGCGCCTCAAGTTGGTCTGCAGCGTAGCGCCCGTAATCTCCGTCAGTGGCTATTATGCCAATCCAGGTCCAGTTGTGGTACCTCAAAATTTCAGTGATTGCTTTAGCCTGGTGGTCATCTTTCGGGACAGTCCTCCTGAATGTCGGAAAACGGGTTTTGTCGCTCAAAACCCCAGCTGTTGAACCATAACTGATCTGAGATAATAGTAATAAGAAGAGCATTATTGAAAAATTCTGACATTGTGTAACATAATAGACATTGGTTACTCAACCATGCCCATTGCTTTTGAAGGGTGAGTAATTTATTTTGGAATAAATTACTTCAAATGCAGTTTAGCATAGTTCATCATTGCACAGAAATCAGAAAGCACAAGCTTAGAAGACAAGATGATTGTAAAATGACAAAATGAAGGAAGTTCAATGTCATAAAGAAGTCCGATCGAACACTTTCAATTTTAAGGAATGGTACGAATGAAACTCCATAGCCACTCTAATATTGAAATACATTTGTCATAACAGCACCTTTTTACCAAAGTTAAAGGACCAAATGGCAGATAGCAACAGCGGCGCAATTTGATAGGCTACTTGGGCTGTTAGTCATTTATCTGTCAATTAAACAAAACATACCTGTGGCATATAACCCATGGTGAGATACCTCGCCACTGCGATGGAAACCTCGGAATGGTACTCTCCTATAACAGCCTGAAACAATGAATTAGTGCGGCCAGAATTTTTATCCATGAAGATATCGGTGTGTTGCAGTGCAGTGGTCACATCAGAGCATGTGTCCATGATCTTGTAGCCAAATGTGAGATCTTTCAGCATGGGGGGCTTGTTGATGGCCTCCACCGCTTCAATCATCGCCAGAGATTGGATCAACCTGGATACGGTGAACCTGTCAGAGGGAACAGGAAGGAGGCTTAACTCAGTCATTTAGAACAAGAGTTTTTATAGCAGTTGATCTCATCCTTTTTGAACAGTCTGAAGAAAGAACAATCAATGAACAATCATTATTCAATATAATATGCTGATTTAATGCTCAATTATTGTCATTTATAATTGGAGCTCAATTATTAATGATTCTTATAATCATCAATGATGAAAACAGTTTTTGATGCTTAACATTTTGGTGGAAACAATCAATTTAATGCATCCTTGTTGAATGAAAGTATTAATTTTTTATTTATTTTTTAAATCTTACTTAAACCAAAATTATTGAATGGTAGTGCTCCACGGTTTCAATGTTAAGCAGAAAACGGTTTTCAACATTGATAATAATAATAAAAAAATTAATGTTTTTTAAGCAGCAAATCAGTATATTAGAATGATTTCTGAAAGATCATGTGACAATAATGTGTAATAATATTTCACAATATTACTGTAAAATAAATGCAAAAAATAAATGCAGCCTTGGTGAGCATAAGAGATGCATGTCAAAAACATTAAAACATTCACATTCATTCTTCCAGATGTCTGAGATATATATGCATAAAAATTATGCAAGTTTGAATTTCTCAGTCTTTGACATTATTAATGTAAGCTGTATGATGTGTTGTGATGCATGGACTCACTTTTCACACACGTGTTGAATAGGACTGCTTGTCGTGTTGGTGATCTTGAAGCTTTGGTGAACTGGAAAGAGTCCTCCAAGCATGAAGTCCCCTAACTGCATGGCTTCCAGTGAGCCTGAAGCAGGTCTACAGTCACGACCCCCCAAACTTCCCAAGATGGCAAAAAGCCCAAACCAAATCTTAGTGTAATGCATCTTCATTTCATCTGTGTGTCTCACCCTTCTCTATTTTTCTGGTAACCTTTTCAGCCTCTTCAACGAGAGTCCTCAGCTCTCTCTCTCTCTCTCTCTCTCTCTCTGTCCTCACCTGTCCTCTCAGCAGACTGGGCTGAGTTTGAGGATGTTGCTAAACTATATCTGTCTCCGTTTCCTCCTCTGTTACTGTAAAAACAGATGTCTTGTCACCTTCCTGCTCACACCTCTAGACTTCAAAAAAGTTCAGATCAAGAGGAAACATTCCATACAGGAGGAAACACCACATTCAGAAAGATTTTCATTAGCACCAAAAATGCACAAGTGAATCCAAGAATGCAAAAACCTCCCAATTGTATAACAACTCGTATTTGCATAAACTAATAATGATGCATAGGTTACGCATGAAATAATCTACTGCATGAGTTGTTTGGTGCCTGCCTGTACAGCTCTACTGTTTACTGGTTATGCTGTAGTATTAACTTTTTTAACTAAATTGATTTGATGTTTAAAAAAAACAAAGCCTCATGCACACAATGACTCCATGGCCTCAAACTGTAATCACATCAACTGACTCACTCCATCCAAAGACACAGTGTCACAATACACACACACCAGTCAAAATAAACAAACACAGCTTGTGTTTAGAACCTGCTATTTGCATTTAATTTGACCATTTCATTTAAACAATCTCTTTAGTTTTATTTCAGAGTGCATATTTAATGTAAGAACAGGTCAGACAGGGTTACTAAACGGAAGGAGGAAGGTGAGTTCAGAGGGTTTTCTCTAACCTATTTAATAAAGGAAATATTTTGCACAACTATAAAGAGGTACATCGGTGTTGCATAGAAGTTGAATAATCGTCATCATTATTATGTGCTGCTATGATCTGAGTGCATTGCATTTAGGAAAATCACGAGTGATTTAATGCTATGTGTTGTTATGCATTATACCGCAAGGAAAGCCATGGGTTTGATTCCCAGGGAATGCATGAACTGATCGAATGTAAAAGTCGCTTTAAAAGCATCTGCAAATTGCATAAATAAATGTATTTCGGTAAATGCGCAAACGCTCAAAAGGTAAATTGGGACACTTTTTCAAATTGGATTGGATAAAATTTAGTTTTGCTATGCCTGCTAGCCTATTATGTCTGGTAAATGGTGGACAGTAGCTACCAACCAGTCATAAATATTTCTTACTGTGCATTAAAATGTAGGCCTAATGGAAATGACATTTAAAACAAAATAAACAAATAAATAAATAAAGCGGCTCCTTAATCGACTACCTAATTTTATAGCTAATTTTAGCTACTTTATGTATCCTAAATACACAATTAAACATGTTCAATCATTTTGCATAATTTGGCAAAATTATAGCTTAATCGCAAATGGCGGACAGTAACATCACATCTCACGCCTTAGTGAAGTACACTAACTTTTGATCAACTTTATCTGGGGTTCAGTTGTTTAAAGTAATGAGAAAGACCGCAACGTATAGCCTACAATTGATTTCTGTGATGTTTGTGGTGGAAATGACTCTGACTGAGGGCCAGTCGTGAGTCTGGCCCTTAGTGTCGACGCTGTTACTATTACACACCACTAGAGGGGGGCGCTGCATTTGTATTTTTCAGCTCCTATCATTCAAAACTATGTGAAGCGCTAGTTATTTATAATTTCTCAGTAACTTAGATTGCTGGAAGTCTTCTTATGTCCTGTATATTTGGTATTTTTGCTGTTTAATTATTCTTATTATCATTAGGCATACCTGCTTGTGTAAACTATACAGTATCAGTTTGTTACTTGCATTATTTGAGTTTGAAATTATGAGTTATAAGAGCCATCTCATTCAGCATTATCCTTCAATATGTGTATTTCAGACAGTGCTTTTAATGTTTATAACGCGTGACATTTTGACAGCTGCTCAGTCAGAAACCTCCCCTCCCCTTCTGAATAACCTTGTCAGATTACCATACAATTATCATATCATTAACATCTCATTATCATACTGGAGCCAATGGTAGTGGGTTTAAATTCTTTATGTTTGTCATTTCGTTCTACACTATTCAATTCTCTAGCTTGTGTGACCCATAATTGGACTGTTTTGTGTATTTATATTTTAAAAGGCATGGCTTTATAATGGACGTCTGGCCTGTTTAATGCCGCTGAATGAAGTAGTTTAATAATATCAGGGTCTATGTGTCGCGTAAGGGCCATCCAAGTGTTTTAAACACCTGCAGGTGGTCTGATATCTCTCCAGTAGTATAATTACTTCTCGCCGTCCACAGAAATCACAGAAATCCCACTGTGACGGACCTAATCTGCAACTCTTTCCACAAAGTGCTTCTACCTGTCTATATTCATTGGAAAACAGCAAACATGAGTGTCAACCGCCCCGTATCTTCCTCTCAAAGTGACCTGGGATTCATCTCATACATTAGATCATCCAAAGGGTTCCATTTTTCTCAATTAGCGTTTCTGCTCATTAACGAGCTGATGGGCCCCTCGTTCCGACACCTCGCTAATGCACTAACACACTAACACCTCACACATCACATTCGGATGCAAAGACTGAAACAGAATCTAATCAACAAGGACAGCAACACACACACACTTAAGCGCTCCGCAGCAATTAGATGATCATTTGCTCAAGTCTGTGTGTATGTGTAAGTGTAATTACATAATGGAAGGTTGAATAAAGCTGAATTTCATATGGTGAAATTCTTTGGACCCTGTTGAGGTGAGACCGACAGAATGACGCCTCGCATGTTTGGCTGTTTATGAATTATAGCCGCGCAATTTGAATGTGATGCTATTGCTGTACTGAACGTGACCTCATGAACGTTAAGCCTGCTTTTTTCCAGCTGTTCAGCTCTAGATGATGGCAGCTGTTATGTTTCCAACTGATCAGTTATTCAGCAAAGTAAAGGTGTCAACGCAACTTACAGGGAATGTTCTCAGAATGTTCTGGCAAGGTTCTCTGAATATTCTAGTAACATTAATAGAATGTTCATTCAAAATTACCTGGTCTTCAGGTAAGGTTCTTAAAACGCTGCATCATATTTATATTTATTACATTCAAATGTAACTTTCCCATAACGTTTGCAAAATGATCAAATGAAACATTCCCTAAACGTTTTGTCTAATGTTTTTAAAACAGGATGTTTTTCAATCTTCTTGGAAAGCTCAGGAATATTGTTTTTGTAACTTAATGGGAACATTAGCAAACTGTTCCTAGAACATATTTTTGTTAGCTGGGATGCAAAGCGGACACATTAACAAGGACACTAAAGGCCGCACAGCTCATACCAGCAGGCCTGTAACATTAACCGACAGATGCTTTTTCACTATCATCATTTTTTTTAAATATTAGAATAATGTGAATTTGATTGCTTTTGAATCCACTTTCTTCTGACATGCTGTTTCTTGGGAACAATATTGACTGTAGAAAATGCTTTATGTCGTTGGTGACATGTGACTGCAGACAGTATATTACATTTGAGATTCAGGGAATTATTGTTTTCAAACAGTTTCCCAATCAATCCCCCATCTGCCACAGGTTGCTAGTATAGGCTAAAGCAATGTTTTTTGATAAAGTCGCTATCAAATTTAAAGTATTTGAAATAAACATTTCATTTAAAACTATCAAAATAGAATATAATATTAAATATCAATAAATATATTCAATTAAAATATATTTTAAAATGAAAGCCACCATATTAATTTTTTTTAATAAATTTAATATGGTAAATGGATTTTTAAATACATATTTAAAATATTTAAAGTCACCATGAAATTGAAATTGACAATTCCCATTATTTCTCATTCGAGAAGTTGTTTCACTTGGATATAAGTCACAACAGAATGCAGTGATGCCGTATTTTTGTAGGCCATTCTGGAAGTTAGCATCACCCTGGTTTCCAATAGGATTTTTCCATTGCAGGACATAAGCTCTGTGAACATTTGTGCATCATGATCATTTTCACAAATGAACAAATTTTTATGAATTTTGAAGCCTAAATAAAAGGCTCTAAAGAATCTTCACCGTGGTCACATGACTTCAACATCACTAAATTTCCGACAATTAGGCCTACTTCAGTCTTTATTAAAAAACATTTGAAATAGTTTGCAAGAGTGCAATTAGAAACACAACGAGGCTGTAAAAGTAGACTTGTGAGTAGATGAGTTTAACTGTTCAACAGCATCTGTCATCTCATTTAGCCACTTGTTAGCAACCACCTTTTTCAAGACAAGTAAAAGCTTTAAAAAAAAAAAACACGAGGTGATGCTAATGTATTTTATGTGTAGAATAAAACATCTAAATATTTTGAGCTTGTGTTAACCACAGACCTTATTTTAGGCATTTAACCAACACCCCATTCAAAAAAAACAAAAAACAAAAAAAACATTGATTTCAGGACAATGGAACCGGAAGTCCTAAAATGCTAACTACAAAAATACGTGGTAACACTTTATTGAAAGGACCTAATTTTAGCTGTTAATTAGTTGCTTATTAGCATGCATATTCCTAGCATATTGGCTGTTTATTAGTACTTATAAAGCACATATTAATGCCTTATTCTGCATGACTGTATTTTAGATCCCTTAATCCACCCCAAACCTAAACTTAACAACTATCTTACTAACTATTAATAAGCAGCAAATTAGCAGCAAAAATACGTCATTCCTGCAACATTCGATAGGAGAGAAGGCTACTGAAATGGTTCTCATTACTAAGTAAATTAAGTAAATAATTTAGCTCATTTACATTTAGCTGACCAAAAACGGCAGGGAATCTCTAACGAAAGTAATTTTAATGGGCATGGCAGGTAGAAATATCTTGTTATGGTGCACATTTGATTTTTTAAAGTGTATGTTATATGTCCCAAAACTAATAAATGACAAATAGTATATGTAAATAGTTTTATATGCGCCATGCCCATCATATTATATCACACCATGATGTATTCTGCTGAAAATGATGAATGGCATTTTGCTGAATCTCTCTTTTGTTTGGCTCGCTATCGCATCGCTTGCACCAGATTATTCACTTTCTTGTGTGTCAAGCACAGAAAGAAATAATACAAAGGAGCTCACAATAAGTAGATGTGCTCTGGTCTCTGCTCGCCGTGTGTGTGTGTGTGTGTGTGTGTGTGTGTGTGTGTGTGTGTGTGTGTGTGTGGAGGCTGCAGCGGTGTGGTACGGGTTGAACACACACTCTGAAGTGGACAGATATGAGAAATGACATTTAAAACGCTGCACTGTTTGTTAGTGCGTGCTCTCGTTCGCTCTCTGACTGAACGCCCCTCAGCGCGGCTGTCAATCACCCGCGTGTCAAACCTGTGAGGACGAGACGGGTATGTTTATACTGGCAGACGAAACTAAACAAAAACCAAAAGATGCAAACAAGAAACGGAGAGGAGATGAAGGGGCGAGAGGCATAAAACTGGGAGAAAGTGTATCATAGAGACGGTGAGGAATCAAGAGAGACCTTCGCAGCCCTTTCCTCCTCCTCTCTCTCGAGCTGTCTTGTCTCTCACCTGCGTATCAGTCGTCTGCGCTGTGTTTGATTGACAGCTTGGCAGAGATCAGTGTCTAGCTGATGTGAGGGTGGCAGACCTGGAAACGCAGTGAGAGGGTTTATCAGCTGCACAGAGAGAGAGAGAGGTGGGGGAGGTAGAGGGGGGGCACACAGAGAAAGGAGTGTGAAAGAGCTACAGGGAAGGAGAAAACGATGAAGGGAGGAGAGAGAGGGAGAGAGGGAGGAGGAGGGAGAGAGGGCTCTTTTACTGCCGGTCTAGAATGTGACCGGATTCTTAAACATCTTTACAGAGAGTAAGAAACAGCAGCCAGCAATTCATCAAAGACATACCTGCACACACACGGGTGAACGTAATTAAAACAAAATAACGAGGCAAAAAAAATAAGAAATTATATTCATGTTAATTTAATTAACTTGTGTTAACTAACCAGGATGATCAGTTTTTATTTTATTTTATTTTTTAATTTTTCACATTGTGAGATTATATTACTGACAGTTAAACATATTATCCCTTCATTCTCATTACCGTAATGTTGTTGTTTTTTTGTAATTCCTATTATTCTCAATGATTGTCATTAGATTATCATTCATTTAATTAATTAAAATTAACGTTTTTTACAATTTTTTAAATTATGAATATAAAGACAGTACATTCAATATGTGGTATAAATAATTGTTTTTGACAATATAATTATGAATATGAATGCAGTACTTATTTGTCATATATAGGCCTATATATATGGATATTTACTATAGCGTTTTCACAATATACTAACAAAAATGAGAGTTTTTGCATTACATTAATTTGGCGGAAAAACAATCTGACGGGAAAATGTGCTTAGATATCAT
>NW_015548309.1:3356370-3379428 GCF_001515605.1 Sinocyclocheilus anshuiensis | reverse complement strand
TATAAATGCAAACCCAAGGGTGTTTATTTGTCATAAAAATCATGAGGCTTTATTTTCTTAAATTACTTTAAAAATTAAAAAAAATTAAAATTACTTATTTCTTTTAATTTTGGATTGAAATTACTTTTAATGTGCATATACATTTAATCACTATATAGACGCACATATTGCATTTGTGTTTTATAGTGTGTTTAGCATGTTTGCAACATCGTAGACATGCACAAACATGCACACGCACCTGAATACATGCCTATGAGAACACACACCTGTTTCACATTCATTTTAAGCTCGTCCTAATGGAGGGTCCTTCCCTGACAATCACTGTGACTCTTTTTTACGGACAATAAAAGCTTTAAACAGCAACACTATGTCTTTCCTTTAAACGGCTGCTTTATAGCGTGAGTCGTAAAGGCTGTATAATTCAGCAGCATTTTACTCATACTGCTCCTGGCACTCTGCCTGCCAGTCAACAAATGACGCTTGTGCCGCGGAGGGCGGAGGAGAGAGAGAGAGAGAGAGAGAGAGAGACAGATGCCCTGCTGCACTGAATCACTATCTGTGCTTAAACTCTGTGCAGTGAGACAAATTCCATTACAGAGACACACAAACCTAGAGTCGGGTCTGACGCATGCACTGCCAGAATTTTGATAAGATTAGATTAGTGAAGAATCATTCCCCTGCTCTGAAAACACATCATGCCATGAATATTTCACGGATTTGTAATGATTTGATCATAAATACTCAATATTATATCAGTATATAAATAGATTATGATTGTTTTTTTAAGTATTCTGCATCTAAAACAAGCTTTATGCTGTCGATTATTACATAATATGATTTCAACTTGTCTGTTAGTTTGTAAATTGAACAAAAATCTGTTTCAAAAGTGTGATATAATCACTTACCATCTTGTCCATGCAGATCTTTCAGCTCTTATAATCCTGAAAGGCAAGTAAACATTATAACTTATGCAAAATGTACATAACACGTAACTAGAAGTTTCTCTGCCTAGAAAGGTCTGACAACTTTACAGCTTGAATATCTTTTTACATTTATATATTTGGCAGACACTTTCAAAGCAAAGCAGCTTACATTGCATTAAAAAAATATGTATTTTATTCTTTACTGCTTGAACTATAGGAACACCTGTAAACTGTAAAAAACAAAAAAAACAAAAAAGATTACTGGAGTATGTTTTACAGGAACATACTGTTTCAGTCTTTGAAAATGTATTTAATGTTTAATCCAAATTGTTACTTGCCATTTCTTTGTAATAATTTGTGATTTGTGAATTACTTACTAGCAATATTTGAGGGAAAATTTAAAAGTTTCATGTTTTAATTTTTTTTCAGTGCAACTTGCCCAATTTTGCTTTTAAACACTCTGAAATAACTGTAAGTGCAAGTGTAAATTATAAATTGAGGGATGAAAAAATAATTTTCTATGGTAATTCATCTGCATTTACAGATGCTGTCAATTCAGCTTGATTTAAACCTGAAATATTCTTTTACTATCAGACTGTGACCTTAAACTACCATTAAATGAATGTAAATTACATTCAAAAGGTACGAATATGAACACTTTAGGTACAAATATGTATCTTTAAGGTACTAAAATGGGTAAATAAGGTACAAATGTGTACATTTTGAAAGGATACCGCCCCAGTGACAGCTTTTGTACCTTTTTTTCTGAGAGCATAAATACTGTGAAAGATGTTTATATGTCAATAAAGCTTAAATAGCACCTCACATTTACATTATCGTACACAATTAAAGAAAGCACCCGCTTCAAGCCTCTTTCTCTTCTATTTTCCCCTGACACTCTCTCTCTCTGCTTCTCCCTTCGTCTATCCGCCATTCCTTCCATCAATCGCTTGTCTGTCACGCTGCAGGAGCACCCAATCTATCACGGGGTAGAGTTCGGGGGCACTGCGACTCCGAGCATTGGAGCATTTCCTTCATCACGCTCTCTCCCTCTCCTTTTCTCCTCCTCACTCCCTAACAGGCAGGAGGAGTGAAGGGAGTGGGAGGTTGATGGAAATTTTCAGTGAGTATTTAACGTTTAGCATTCCTGATGAACACCAGGGCTGTTTTCTGAGCTTTACGATAAAAAAGATGCTCACGGTCTTCCCAGGGGCAGCGGCAGACATTAAAACTCAAGCCAAGTCATTACCCGGCATGCGTGGAGAGTAGGGCATGGGGGGGATTTACTTTGGGCAAGTGGTCTTCAATAAGTCACCGCTCTTGAGATCTGAGGTTCTATGTGGGGTAGCGGTGGTGGGGGGTCTATTTCTGGGGTATTTGTGATGTGTGTGTTTGTGTGTCGCTGAAATGAATGAGATATTGAGTCGCTCACCTCTCCTCTGCCCTCTGATTCCAAATTGAATTTGAGGGATCTTGTGGGTGGGAAGGTCTCCTACCACTCAAAGCCACATCAATTACTATTGGCTGGCGTGCAATTGATTTCAAAATCACACCACATGCAGACGGGCGACGTATATTATTCGAAAACATATACAATGACATACAGTCGTGTCTGTGACCTCACAGGAAGTCAAATACTGAGTGTGTACCGTATTTTAGTTTGCTCTTGTGGCATTTTTGAGTGGCAATCAATCAAATTTTCCAGACACATTGACCGCAAACAGGTGAGAGCAGGCCAAAGGTCAGCAGAGGGTCGGGACCCAGGACGGTGACCTCTAATAAAAAGCACAACCTCTGATTTACACCATGCCCCAGACAGGCGTATCGGTGACCTTAACTATGACCGTAACCATGACAATCAACACACACACACACACACACACACACACACACACAGACACACCTGATGTGCAGAGTTATGGGTGAATAATTCTGCCCAGATCGACCATCTCTCTCATTACACAGTGGATCATCCTCTGCGGCTCTGGTACCAAAAACCTGAACCTCAACTGGCTTTAGTTTGAAACAGTGCTTGCATTTTTTGCGAAGGCTCAGGGTTTATGGAGTGGATAAAACTATCATGTTACTGTTTTACAGATCAGCTATTGAATCTATAATATGTTATGGTTTTACAATATGGTTTGGAAATTTGACTGTTAAACTTAGGTCACAACTTCAAAATGTGGTTAGAAGAGCTGGAAAAATAATTGGTATGTTGTCTCCACTTTCTCTTCAGGACATTTTTGAGAGGTCGGTTAGGAAGCAGAGTCTTAAAATTATTGGTGACCCAAGCCATATTCTCCATAAGGAGTATGAGCTAATGCCCTCGTACAGGAGATATAGGGTTCCAATCTGTAAACTGAAAAGATAAAAATTTTGATACAAATTTTCTCTAATTCCATTATCTGTCAAATTATTGAATAAGTGATTGAAATTGTTGTGTGGGTGAGGGTAATGTGATGGGTAACATGTAATGTTGGTGTATTACTAGGATTGTATAGGAATTATATGTTTTGGAAGGGTGTTTTTTTTTTTTTTGTATGTTTGATCTGCTCTCCCGGTTGCCTAAGACAAATTTCTCCTAAGGGAGACAATAAAAGAGAAACTTAAAACTTAAACTTAGAATTAGAAAAAAAGTCAGGATCTGTATAAGAATCTGAATCAAAATCAGAGTCAGATAAAATAAGACTTAAAAAAATCTGAATTTGAATCATAATCGAAGTCAGTATCAGGATTAGAACCAGGAACAGAATAAGACTCAGGATCAGAATCAGAATCTGAATCAAAATCACAATCAGAATCCAAGTCTAAAAATCAGAATCAGAATATGAGTTATAATCAAAGGATCAGGGTTAGAATCAGGTGTAGAATGAGAGAAAGAATCAGAATCAGAATCTGGATAAGAATCTGAATCAAATCTGAGTCAGATTCAAAATAGTTCTCAAAATCAGAGTCTAAACACAAATCAGAATCACAGTCAGAATCAGGATCAAAATCAGAGAATCATAAAAAGAGTCAGGATCTGTATAAGAATCTGAAACAAAATCAGAGTCATAAAGTCAGTATCATGATTAGAATCAAGAACAGAATAAGAGTCAGGATCAGAATCGGAATCAAAATCATGACATCTGAGTCATAATCCAAGGATCAGGATTAGAATCAGGTACAGAATAAGAGTTGGAGTCTGAATCAGGATTAAGATCTGTAAGAATCTGTATCAGACTCCAGAACCAAAAATAAGCTCAGCAAAATATAATCAAAACAAAATGACAATTAAATGAATCAGGATGCATATAGACAACTAAACGTAGAGAAGGTGGTGAAAAAACTCTGCATTGACCTCTCCATCCCTAAATTCATCTCTACTGAGATAATAAAACAAGAGAGCTAATCTGGGGCAAACTCAGCAGTTTTAAACACGATTTTCAACAGATCAAAGTGCTTTTCTTGTGTATAAATGAACCTCAGTACAGAGCGTTCTCTTCTGAGGAATGAAAATACACAGACTCAGCAAAGGAGAAATACACACTTTTTCATTCACTTTCTTTACCCCCTCAAGATCCTGCCTTTAACTAAAGTGTCTTGCCTTCCATCCCTTCTCTCTCTCTCCTCGCTCTTTCTCCAGGGTAATAAGTCGGCTCTCTCATTCCGTCACACGCTGTGCTACATTGATCAGGCCTGCAGGTCAAGTTCAATAGGAGCAGTGAGTGCCTCTTTTTTCCCCTTCCTGAGACCAACACGCACACATACACATTCTGAAATGCACATAATTACATACAGAAATACACACACACTCGCTCACATTCCTCATTCACACATACAAAGTGTTGCGTGTCCCTCTAAGGAGGTCAGACTCCTGGAACGACTGTTCCAGCCTGTAAACAGAGGCTGGGCTCCCACTTCATTAACATTCAAGCACACAAACAAACAGTCAGAAACAAGAGCAGAACATTCCAGAAAAACAGTGTGTGATGTTTGCGGGTTGAGGGTGACAGGAGATTTCGCACACACAAGCACACACATGCATCTTCAATGAAGCCTCAAGCGCCACATTTCTGTTTGCGTTCGTTTGTATTTTAGAAGGACACCGACATCCATGGTTTCTAATTTATCCCGAAGAGAGCGATAGTTCATTTAATAATGTTTACATTAAGGCACACTTGGTGCTGCACTGCTTTGGTGTTTTATGGGATGCGTTTTAGCAATAAAAGGAGTTAGCATTTATTGCTAACGCTGAGGGTCGTTATGGGACACGCTGACCTCCATAGACACACAAATGAATTTATGAAGTATTCTCACAGCCATCATAGACACACACATTAGCACACACACAATCTCATGAAACAGCCCTCAGTCCGTTTGCACTGGACCATGGCAAACAGAGCACATCTGTTAATATACACAAAGTAATTACATTTTCATTTAACACACACACACACACACACACACCACGTTTTATTAAACACACTCTGTTTTGAGCAGAAGAAACATCTCATTAGCCACTGCTGGGAAGTGCTAGATGTATGTGTGTGTGTGTGTGTGTGTGTGTGTGTACATGGCACTAGCATGTGTCATGGCACTTTGTTCCCCTTCCATTACAGCTATTTTGTCAATTTATCTTTATTTCTTTCTGTTTGATGAAGACAAACTGTATCGCCTTCTCTCTCTCTCCTCGCTCTTTCTCCAGGGTAATAAGTCGGCTCTCTCATTCCGTCACACGCTGTGCTACATTGATCAGGCCTGCAGGTCAAGTTCAATAGGAGCAGTGAGTGCCTCTTTTTTCCCCTTCCTGAGACCAACACGCACACATACACATTCTGAAATGCACATAATTACATACAGAAATACACACACACTCGCTCACATTCCTCATTCACACATACAAAGTGTTGCGTGTCCCTCTAAGGAGGTCAGACTCCTGGAACGACTGTTCCAGCCTGTAAACAGAGGCTGGGCTCCCACTTCATTAACATTCAAGCACACAAACAAACAGTCAGAAACAAGAGCAGAACATTCCAGAAAAACAGTGTGTGATGTTTGCGGGTTGAGGGTGACAGGAGATTTCGCACACACAAGCACACACATGCATCTTCAATGAAGCCTCAAGCGCCACATTTCTGTTTGCGTTCGTTTGTATTTTAGAAGGACACCGACATCCATGGTTTCTAATTTATCCCGAAGAGAGCGATAGTTCATTTAATAATGTTTACATTAAGGCACACTTGGTGCTGCACTGCTTTGGTGTTTTATGGGATGCGTTTTAGCAATAAAAGGAGTTAGCATTTATTGCTAACGCTGAGGGTCGTTATGGGACACGCTGACCTCCATAGACACACAAATGAATTTATGAAGTATTCTCACAGCCATCATAGACACACACATTAGCACACACACAATCTCATGAAACAGCCCTCAGTCCGTTTGCACTGGACCATGGCAAACAGAGCACATCTGTTAATATACACAAAGTAATTACATTTTCATTTAACACACACACACACACACACACACCACGTTTTATTAAACACACTCTGTTTTGAGCAGAAGAAACATCTCATTAGCCACTGCTGGGAAGTGCTAGATGTATGTGTGTGTGTGTGTGTGTGTGTGTGTGTACATGGCACTAGCATGTGTCATGGCACTTTGTTCCCCTTCCATTACAGCTATTTTGTCAATTTATCTTTATTTCTTTCTGTTTGATGAAGACAAACTGTATCGTCGCGGAGGCATTTTTCACTTCTGCTGTCCTCCCCTTAAAAAAAATGACCATAAACACTATAGCTTCTGCCAAAATACTGCAGTTGCTCAGGATATTGTTACTGAAAATCAGCCATCGCTGTCATCAAAACAAGAAATTTATGGCAGAAAAGTATTTTAAGAAGTTCCCATATTAGTCTATTTTAGTTTTAAGAGTGTTTAAGAGGATCAGAATCTGAATCAAAATCAGAGACTAAATTAAAATATGAGTCATAAACAAAGGGTCAGAATTAGAATCAGAATCTGAATTAAATTTAGAATCAAAACACAAGTCATGAACAAACAAGATATTTATGACAAAAAAGTATTGAGTTCCCCTAGTCTATTATGGGTTTAAGTGGTCATGATCAGAATCTGAATCAAAATCAGGGCCAAAATTAGAATCGGAATATGAGTCATAAATAAAGGATCAGGATCAGGATCAGGATCAGAATCAGAATCTGAATCGGAATCCAAATTAGAATTAGAATATGAGTCATAAACAAAGGATCAGAATCTGAATCTGAATCCAAATTAGAATTAGAATATGAGTCATAAACAAAGGATCAGAATCTGAATCTGAATCCAAATTAGAATTAGAATATGAGTCATAAACAAAGGATCAGAATCTGAATCTGAATCCAAATTAGAATTAGAATATGAGTCATAAACAAAGGATCAGAATTAGAATCAGGAACAGAATTTGAATCAAAATCAGAGTCAAAATCTGAATCAGAATCTAAATCAAAACACAAGTCATAAACGATATTTATGACAAAATATTATTAAGTTCCCATAGTCTATTATGGTTTTAACACATCAGGATCAGAATCTGAATCAAAATAAGAGCCAAAATTAGAATCAGAATATGAGTCATAATCAAAGGATCAGGATTAGAATCAGGAACAGAATCAGAATCAAAGAATCTGAATAAGAGTCAAAATTAGAATTAAAACAAGTCATAAACAAACAAGAAATACATGACAAAAAAAGTGTTTTGATGAGTTCCCATATTAATTTATTGTGGGTCTACAGTATTAAATGTAGCTGTTATACTGTAACTTGGTATTTTAACAAAAACTATGGTTATCATGGTACATAGTAAAGATGAGTTTTTAATCAACCATACAGAAATTGCATTATTTTCCAGTTCCTCATTGTCTGTGCACATATTATGAGCTGAAAAAGGCAGCAGGTTTCTTCAAGCATGACTGTACACACAGAAGAGCAGCTGAGCGCTCACTTTAAACATTGACTCTCAGACAGACCAGCAGTGGTTCAATTCTACAAACACTAGCAAACACATTTAATATGACTCAGAAACCTTTGTCAGAACTGAGACAGTGTCAAGTTATATTCAATCTATCAACTACCACAATGTGTTTGTGTAGCTCAAAGTGTAAGCACCTGAGAGAAAATTTCTAGTACCCTTTAGTATGGAATATTTATTTAAAAGGGATAATTATGTGTTTTCCTGATGAATGTAGATATGTTTACTTAAATCTAATAAAAACAGACTACAGCTTCCTAAAATTAGGCTTTTTTTGCATGACACTGGACAGTAAGGAGAGCTTTGGGAGAGGATGGAGGTCTAAACGGTTGCCATGGTGCCACAGGGTCATGGGGGTCACAGCTGCAAGAGGCAGCTTTAGGAGATCGCTAACAATTGGGGGTCCGCTAATCACACACACACACACACACACAGCTTTAAATGGAGCACCAGCGCCAGTGCAGACCGCTTCACTCTTAGCAGGAATTCTGTGAGCAGCCACTCAGCCTTTCTCTGTTTCACCCCTTCATTCTGCAAATCTCTCACCTCTAGCCCCTCTGTTGGGCCAGCAAACCACTTCACAATCCCACCCTCCCACTCGCACACACACACAAACACTGCAAGATGTCCTTGGTACTTTATGGCAGAGGACAGATGGTGTCCTGCCTTAAACCACTCAATTCTTTTTTCCCTACTTTCTCTATTTTTTATCTGTTCGGGAAGGGGGAGACAGGCTCTTGGGAAAGTGACCTAAACGTGGTGAACGAAGGCTTGAGTGGAGAAAGAGAGAAAATGTGCATTAAAAATCTGAATTTGATGTTTGTCTCACACTTTTTAAGCATATTTGAGCATGCAGATAATGTACAATCATATACTCACAATTTACATATTTTTAACCCCCACTTACCCACACACACAACAAAGGCCCAAACAAAGGGGTATTATATCTTTTCTAATGTGTAGTTGAACCATTTAGTGCTCACTAACAGCTAAACACATACACACACACACACACACACACACATCCTCCATTCCATCTGTGCTGTCTGTCCTGACCGGAGTTTCACTGTTAACCTGTGCTGGATGCACAGATTCAGCCCTTTTTCAGCTGTTAGTGTGGCCATCAGTGTTCAACTGCAAAGATTAACAGCCATTTTAACCCCTAGTTCAGACAGCTGTATTGATCTGGACTGATATACTTCTGTATAAATCCCCAGTGAGACAAACCAGGGTTGAAATCTGGGTTTAAGCTGAGGGTAGCCCATCTCTATCGATCCATGAGGGCTTTCAAGATTCGACTGCTCTAGAAGAGTGTCCTGAGGTTCATGAGGGGAGTATTACTGATTTTGAATCATGGGAATGTTCTGATGCTGGAGTTCACACATAAAGAGAGTTCTAATGTGTTCTAATTCTCACATTAATATTCTACAGTTCTGAAGTGTATGCCTACATTGTAGATATCTAATGGTCTTGAACAGAATTTTACTTATCTAGATCACTGCAGTGTTCTAATTTTGAGGACACTAGAAGATTTGTAATGTTCTAGAATGCTATAGAATGTTATAGATATCTAATAGTCTAGAACACTGGAGATGTTTGAATGCTGATATTTATATATAGAATTTTACTTAAACCGAATTTTACTGTTCTAGATCACGGGAATATTCTGATGCTGAGGACACATTAGGAGAGTTCTAATGTTCTAGAATGCTATAGAATTTTATATATATCTAATGGTTTAGAACATGAGACGTTTTGATGCTGATATTCACACATTTTACTGTATTTTAGGTGAACAGAATATTATTGTTCTAGATTATTAGAATTGTTCTGATGCTGAGGACACATTAGAAGAGTTCTAATGTTCTAGAATGCTCTAGAACATTATAGATATCTAATGGTCTAGAACATCGGAGGTGTTTTGATGGTGATTTTCATGCACTTTTACTGAGTTTTATTTCAACAGAAGTTTACTGTTCTAGATGACTGGAATTTTCAGATGCTGAGGACAAATTAGGAGAGTTCTAATGTTCTAGAATGCTATAGAACGTTATAGATATCTAATGCTCTAGAACACTGGAGGTATTTTGATGCTGATATTCACATATATTTACTTAAACACAATTTTACTGTTCTAGATCCTTGGAGATTTAGATCGTTGGAGTGTTCTGCTGCTGACGTTCACACATCAGTGTTGTAGAATGCTGAAGTTTATGCCTACACTATAGATATCTAGAACACTGGAGGTGTTTGATGCTAATATTCACACATGAAGAGAATTTTTACTGTTCTAGATCACTGGAATGTTCACTGACTCACTGATGCTGAGAGTTCTAGTTCTAATGTTCTAGAATGCTATTCAACACTGATGTTTTGACGCTCATAATCACACATTTTTACTGAATTTTACTTAAATAGAATTTTATTGTTCTAGATCACTGGAACGTTCTGAGGTTCTTGCTTAAATGGAGAGAGTTCTAGAATTATTGGGCTGTTGATGCTGTTCATATATTAGGAGTGTTCAGATGTTCTAGTTTCATGTTCTGATGCTAATGTTCTTGCCAGCATGAGGATAATTTTTTGATATTCTAGAATATTTTTATGCTGAAAAAATACATACAGTATATTGCGAATATATAACGATGGCATACAGTCAACTGGTTCCATGAACATGAAATATTGAGTTTTAATATAGTTCATAATTCTATATATTCTATACATTTTACTAGTACATTATTTTAATAATTATAACAAAAATAAGAGGCACAGCAAAAATGTTACAGTAATACTAAAGTGTTCTGGAGTCATTTGCACTACAATCGCTAACTGATATGAAAGATGGCACTAGTTGCGATTGTATTACCTGTTGCAGATGTGTTGATTTTTGATATACAGAGTTGCCATGGATGACAGTGAATATTATGAAAAATCAGACCATTGGATTGAGCAACTGACCAATAAGAAGCAGCATATCCCCAAATTTAATATTTAATGTGCTAGCCAGAATCATGAGTTTGCTGTGACTGAGGTTCAAGCATACATAACAAAAGGTCATGTGCTAGCGTTTGGAAGAAAATTTAAAGCCACAGTGGCCCTGAAAACATATTTATACTCTCACATCCTCAGAGAATAGATCAGGATGCAAAACGATCAAAACACCCATGTGGATTTTTAATGGTCTGTTGCAAAGGCGGTAAAAATCCAATCAGACATTAAACTACCAAACTCCAGGAGAAAGAGACTTTAGTTTTATTCACATCAAGTCATAAAAGTTCAGGGAACAGGGGAATCAATCAGCGCTATCAGGCTGCGAGTTAGCCGCCTTCCAAAGATCTTGGACAATCAACTAAATATCTTAATGACTTTGGATTTGCACATTACAGTTTTATCATAAGTGCCTTAGCTTCTCAGACAAAGATTTACACCCATTATCTAAATAACACCCCTAATTAGTGTGTTCATTATATCCTCCCACACAAAGCCAGAGACACAGACACCTCTGGATTACCTACTTAATCTAATGATGCAGTGTCATTTTCCCACTCACTCCAACCAGCGCCAAATGTTTGTCACAATCAGGCAGAAAATACATAATCCTCACAAATGCTCTAAATTAGAGGAACATCGTAGACATGGCGCTAAAATCTGAATGTGCAGACCATAGAAGGAATAGAAGCATGCAGGAGCTCAAATCATAACCCCATTAAAATCCAAAACCCTTGTGAAAATACATGTAATTCTGCATTTGTTGTAATAACTGATGTACCCGCCGGGCTTCAAAAGTATACATATTTAAACAACTACCCAATAAAAATGAAAGAGCCGTTGGATCTGGGTGTAAGAGGCAAAAAGAGCAAGAGAAATATTATTATTGCTATTATTATTAATATGATTTTTAAATATTAATATATGCATTGAGCATACAGTACAGAACCTATATTATTTTAGCTATGATAATATGAAAATATAGCTGATTGTGAGTATTTATTTACATTTTTATGAGTACATATTTGTTCAGTGAAATATTGTGCTTGTCATTTTATTTTTTTAAACAGTACTCTTAAGATTCACTTTCACACCATAATGTTTTCGAAACAGGTGGTTTCTGTAGACTGAAGGTTTGGTTTGATCTAATGACACATGTGATGAGCCGGAGTTTCTGCTGCATGTATGTGTGACGAGTGTGTTTGGGGTGCTATTGACCCCAGTTTTGCCGAGCACAGTGGGGGCCTTAATGCAGAGAGCTGAACTGCCCCTCTTTTATAAGGAGCATAATAGCCATTCGCTGACAGCTGACCAACACTATCAAAGGGAGAGAAGGCATGTGGGATTACAGATTTAACGAGCCCTTTGTGCAGACTAATTACATGTGAATGAGGGTCTGTAGAAGCTCATCCACCCCTTATATCTACCACAGGTGAACCCCAAACAAACACACATTCAAACTGACAGAAAAAAACAACACAATGTAAAATTAGATATGTATATGTATGATGACATAAATTGCAATTGATTTGTAAAATGTAAATTTAAAGACATGCCATAAGACAAAGATTTTTCAAAGTTGTAAATAAAACAATGATTATTGCAGTTTTTACAAGAAAATACAAAAAAATTTCAGTAAGAAGAATGTTGTTCCTGTATTATCATAATGTACTTTCTATTGCAAAACTAACTAATCACACTTTATAGAAATGTGTTTTAGTAAATATTTGATATATCTGTATACATTGTATAGTTTTTGTATATTTTAAAAATTTTAAATTTTTTTATGTAAAAACTTTTTTATTCTTGATAGTCTATTATTATTATTATTATTATTATATTATATTAAATACAACAGATATTTAAAGCATGTTTAAATAAATATTTTTTCAAATGTTAAATATGTTTATATATAGGTTATTACCAAACTGTTTAAAACATATTTTTCTTATACATCTTTTACATTTTTTATGTATTTTTCTTTCCTTTTCTAATAAAAATTATGGACTTGAAAGTTATAACTCAGTGTTACCAGACTGTTCTGTTCATGCTATGAAGAAGAAAAAAAAAGTATAAAAAGACAAATCCCCATGATGATCATGTTTTGAATTGGAACATTTAGTTACTCAACAGTCCTATCTAATTAAGCCTTGAGAAATTAAATAACTCCAGCACAGGGTCGATATAATTACTGCTAATTTATTGCTCAGATTATTCACCATTAATTCTTATTCTCTCAAACACAGATTGGAGGAACTACCAGAGAAATAACTGTTTAATAATAATAAACACTGGGCCTTTTCGTCCCTTTAATGGGTCTAGCATCGTTTATGTATTATTAGGATGTGTAATTGAACAGCCCATAGTTTGCATATTACTTTATTAAGCTAATGTGTTTTCTGCTTGGCCATGCACGACTGTGTTAAAGCTTCTGAATCTTAAAATTACAACTCAATTAACACGACCGCTCCTTGCGTTTCACCAAAACTCATGAGGATTTGGCAATCTGCACTCCCAATAAGTATCATGGGACTATCATGCTTTTTTTAGACATGTTTTTTTTTTTTTACGTTGCACACAGAGATGCATTATAAGGGAGTGCAAAAAATGTGTGGAGAACAGTGGATGTGGGTGCATGTTTACAAAAGTCTGTGGCTGGGGTGGAGGTTGAGCCTGCCATTCACCTCTCTCTGGCCCTGCGGCCCTGCGATGCCCTGCATGCGCTTTTCAGGCTTTGAAATGGGCTTTATGTGTGCGGGGAGAGAGAGAAAAGGCTCGAGCAGCTGTGACGTGGGCGGCGTTGTTTCATTCACCTCTCGCCATGGCAACGGACAGGGGCCCGAGAAATATGCCCCCTCCTTGAGCCATGAGAGAGACACAGAGAGACTCTGAAATCCCATCAGAACATAGAGTGCTGTTATTTCAACCATATAATAATATAAACAAATATAATTATAATAATATCATGTGTGTCTAAAATAATTATTAATGCTCAGATACCCATTAAATTATCATATTCACTGTAAGGATGGATAACATTACACTTCATTAAAGTCCATTATTGTGATTGTTTAGCCTTAATTTTTTTTAAAGTAAAATAAAAAAGTGGTGCCAATGTCAATAAGCAGTCGTGAGCTTACTGCACTTTTTCAACCATTGTGAATTTAATTTTAACGAAGAAAATACATTTTTGAATCATAATTTTAATGAAGAAAATTAAGTTAAAATTAAGTAGAAATGACAAAGTATTGTGAAAAGGATAGAAGTTAAAAGGATGGAATCATGGCGATATTTTAAAGTGCAGGTCACATTTCTGAATTTATGATTAATAGTCTTAGCCTTTTTTATTTTTCTATATGAAATATATTATGTCTTTTTATTCATTTTTATTGTTGAAAAGCATTTTGCTCTATCCAGTTATTTTAACTAAATATAAGATATAAATATATTTGTAAAAACTTTTTGCACTTTTGTATGTCTTTATTGATTAATTTTTGTTTATTTATTAATTTATTTGAACTTCAAATTACTGTATATAATTTTTTATTTTTTTTTAACTATATAAACTTTTTTTGATTACTAATAAGTTTTTTGCTTACATATTATTTAAACTGTTATGTATGTATATATATATATATTATATAAAATGTATATAAAAAGTATTTTTGTTTGTTTATTTAGCTTTTATTTGAAATACTTTGGGCCTACACAATATATAATAAACACGGTTATAAAAATATATATAAAATGTTTATTATAAAAACTATTGTATACCTTTTTGGACAAAACACTCATAAAATAACCAATAATAACGAAATTAAGCTAAAATGAATTATTCAATTCTATTGGAATGACTATCATATAAGTAACAGCTTAAGAAAAACTTAACGAAAGCCAGTCTGGATACATTTGGAGCCCATTGCGCCCTGTCACTGCTGATTCCTCTGTGCTTGTTTTCAGGCGAGCGCAATGGGATGGGGCTTCTGTCGAATAAACGGTGACCAATGAACGCGCCGCTGCCACATCTGTCAAGCGCTTCTGACCAATAGAACGCAGCTCAAGGCGGATCTCAGGTGCGCGCCTCTGCGTCCTCGCGGCTCTGGCGCGCTGGGGAGCCGCCTGTGGCACAGAGTAGCGGTGGAAACTATGGCGACCGCGGCGTCCAACCACTACAGCATCCTCACGTCCAGCTCGGAGCCCGGCAGCATGCAGCAGACGCCGCCGCCGCCGGCCTACAGGGACGCGCACAGCCTTCTGCAGAGCGAGTACACCACCTTGCAGAGCAGCGGGAGCACGCTCGGCCACGCGCACCAGTGGCTGACGGCGGCGCTGTCTCACGGGGGAGAGGGGTCGCCGTGGCCCGCCAGCCCGCTGGGCGAGCAGGACATTAAGCCGGTGGAGGAGCTGCAGCATTCGCCGAGGCAGGCGCATCTGGTGCAGCAGAGCCAACAGCATCACGAGGCGGGCGCTTGGCGCGCGACCACCATGCCGAGCATGAGCACCTCCAACGGGCAGAGCTTGATCTACTCTCAGCCCGGGTACGGCGAGCCGGGGATGCACCACGAGGACCACCACAGCCCGCATCTGAGCGAGCACGACCACCCGCAGAGCCTACACTCGGACGAGGACGCGCCGACCTCGGACGACCTGGAGCAGTTCGCCAAGCAGTTCAAGCAGCGCCGGATCAAGCTGGGTTTTACGCAGGCGGACGTGGGGCTCGCGCTGGGCACCCTCTACGGCAACGTCTTCTCCCAGACCACCATCTGCAGGTTCGAGGCGCTCCAGCTGAGCTTCAAGAACATGTGCAAACTCAAGCCCCTGCTGAACAAATGGCTGGAGGAGGCGGACTCCACCTCGGGAAGCCCGACCAGTCTGGATAAGATCGCCGCGCAGGGGAGGAAGAGGAAAAAGCGGACCTCCATCGAGGTGAGTGTCAAAGGGGCCCTGGAGAGCCATTTCCTCAAGTGCCCGAAACCCGGTGCGTCGGAGATCAATTCGCTGGCGAACAGCCTGCAGCTGGAGAAGGAGGTGGTGCGGGTCTGGTTCTGCAACCGGCGTCAGAAGGAGAAGCGAATGACGCCCCAAAACGGACCGATGGCCGGGAACGAGGATGTGTACGGGGACGCCTCGCCTCACCACGGCGCGCAGACACCTGTTCCGTGAGAAAGAGGCGGCCTGAACATAATCGACTGTCTCTTTGTCCCGGTCACAAGCCCGCTCGGGGCGGACCGACGGTGATGAAGTGTCTCTGTGTGTGGCACCTCCGAGGGCGCGGAGCGCGCGTGGTGGCGCGAACAATATACGGGCACGGGCGCGAGAAAACACGCTCTGAGGCGTTACGCGCCACGGCTGAACCTAAAGAGGGAACGTAAATATTCTTTTATTTAAGAGATTTCTTTTCAAGTCCGGGGATCTGTGAAAGCATCATATCACTTCCAACCGAAAGCTGTGAAAAAAAGGCGTCAGGGGCGCGCCATCTTCCCCTCATAACCACAAAAGGTTTATTACTGATTGAAATTAATCTGGTGCAGTCTGCTGTGCATTCTCTTACACATATTAATGGCAAATGCTTCATTATTATTATTATTACTATTACTATTTCCGTCACGATCACAAAAGGTTTAATACTCATTAAGATTGTGTCTGCATTTTATTAGCCTTTATATATTAAAGGCAATAAATAACCTAATAACAATAATAAACTAAATATCTCTAAATTATTTAAATTAAAAAAAAAATATTTATTATTATTATTATTATTATTAACATTATGTAGCTATATTAACTTATCTAAAAGTATCACTGTTAAATGCAAACGTGATCAATTCTTTAAAAGTCTCATTTCGGTCACAACAAAGGCTGCCAAGTGCTGCTGTGTGTCGTTCACAGGCAAAGCAGCCCGATTTCATGCAGATCACGGATTCACACTGCTGGTGCAAAGCAGAGGCCTGAGGAAAACAGTAAAACCCAGAATCGCACAGTGCTGTGGACCATATCGAAATTTCTATTTCTATAAATAATATTAAATGATACCAGCTCTTTATAAGTAACCACCCAATTGGGGTTTTCTTAACATTTTGAGTGAATTTCTATAAGAATGCACCAAAAGCGTCCATGATTTGAGACAGTGGCTTGTTTATTAAGATTTTTCCTCCTCTTAATTTAAACCATTTCTGTTTATTTACCCTTTTCTGGTTTAGGAAATCTAAAAGAAACCAAAACTGACTCGTATAATTTATGATATTTTATATGAAAGATAAAAACAAACCAAGTTTTTATTTAATTTCATTCATTTGTCTGGAAACGCTTTATATGGAAATGACAAGATTTAAAAACAACATTGACGACAATATAATAATAATAATAATATAGAGGCTAGTTGTTCTTGCTTGTAATTAACACCGATCAAGATTTTAAAACAACAACGACAATATAATAATAATAATAATAATAAGAGGCCAGTTTTTCTTGCCCATTATTATTATAGTAACATTGTGTGAATTTGTGCGTCAACTAAATGTATAAGCCTCAATATGTCTGTATCTGTTTGCTCTGTTGTGTTTCTTGTTTATCCCAAATTTGTCTCTTTTTTTAACGGGAAATATTACACCAGCTGTGTTACAATGATTTGATGGCCTGCATCGAAAAACAAGGACATTGTGCGTGGATTTTTATTTTGAATTTTCTATGGCTCTGTGAATAGTACTTGTATATTTGTGCACTTAACCTGGCACTGCCAAAGCACAAGCTGTCAGTGTGCCCTATTGAGACCAGTAATGTCTTTGGTTTTGACAGAAAAATTGCACAGTTTTTAAACGCCTTTTGTCATTAAATGAATACGTTTTTATATAAAGAAGTGCCTCTCGTGAATCTGTGCCCCGCGCATGAAGATCCTCAAGATAAATGGATTCACAATTGCACACATTATTCGAGCATCAAGGCTGTTTGAATATAATGTTGCCTCGGGATGAGCTGATGCTGTAGCTCCATCGCAGCCCGTTGCAATTCCTTCGCTGCGATTTCTGCGTGACCATGGAGGCAAACGTTTGCCATTTCACTGGTAATGAAGACTGATTTGACGGGTTCAAACGTGTCCAGAAACAGATCAGAGACGTAGCCTATGTGAATATTTTATGATGCTATTCTGGATCTAAAACTTATTTTTCAAAATTCAAACAAGCAAATTAAAATACATTCATGGAAACAAAATAACAGACTACTGCTACAACATTAGTGAGCTGTTAATTAAAATTAAAATATGCTGGTATTTTCAAATATCATCGGCCATTTCCTGTAAATCAATTTACTGCTCCATCAATGTACAATTTTAGGAAAACGACCAAAACACTAGATGACAATTTTATTTACTGTGTATTTATAATGAATAGTGAATCTTAGGGCCTTGGAAATTTTCACTGCCTTGAAAAACAGTAAAGCCGCATGTGTGTGTGTGTGTGTGTGTGTGTGTGTGTGTGTGTGTGTGTGTGTGTGTGTGTTGTGAGCGCCATCTACTGACGATAATGTGTTGGAGAAAAGCAATTCTTAATGAAATTGAGATATTACAGTTGTCTATCCGTTTGCACGTTCTGTTTAGTCAAATATATTGTCATAAAGTAGCCTAATGGAATATGAGCTCGGGGGTGTATTGTATAAATAGCCTATACCGTTTCTAGTCACTCACCTTGCCAAGTGTGTTGTCAGTTCAGATGGTAGCCTACCTGTAGAGGTTTGTATAGGTTTGGTAACGTGCAAGTCAAAAGCCTCAAGTCATTTTATGTTGGTTGTGAATCATATTAATTTGACTTTTGTAGCGTGAGCATCAGGCTGTGTTTGAGAGAAAGTTCTTACCGTTGGAGAGTTGTTGTATTGGAACAGGTGGCACATAAAAACGTTGGATCAATCTTGCTTAAGGTTGAATATCAGCTTTTAAACTGAATTTATTTTAAACCCTCTGTGTGCTCAAAATCTTGTTTTAAGATTTAAAACAATCTGGCACATAAGACAGGCAAACGCGGAAGTTATTTTGTTTATAACGTATAACAGTAAACGTATTTGCGTTACAAACCAGTAGGCTAACGTTTATGATTAAGATAATAACCTAAAATCATGTAACAAATACCAGTTTGCAATTGATTATTTAAATTAACTTAATAAATAATTAAACTAAAACTATTAAACATATAACACACACAATAAAATGTTTTTATTATAATTGAGCTTTGTGACAATATATTTGATATAATTTAAGTAGTTGTTCTGTAGGCTACAGAAATGAGGAAGTTTAAAATCCTTCTAAATTATATGTAGGCCTATTAGTAAATATTAAGAATTAAAGAATAAACTGTAATCAGAAACCACACATACAACCAGGAACAGTTCATTTAATACAGCTATATTTCATGAAATATTTTTTTATCTTTAATATATTCGTCAGACAATTTGGGTTCCTTATGTTACAGTGACCATTAGTTCATGAACACAACCCCTCCCTCCCCAATATTATGTATAGCCCATAATAAATCCACCAGGGGCATGATACACACAACATAGACTCTGTAATATGGCTCTAAAATCAGCACACACACATGTAAAGAAACATGAGACTTGAACTTTTACCATTGCCTTTCCAACATTATTCCATCTTTGGGTTGCCATATTTCCATCACTTTTGGCATATGAGTGGGGCCGTATGTCTTGTGAGGAAAATAACTACAAGATTGTCATGTATGGATGGTAAAACTAAAGCTCAGCAAGGAACCATTAAAAATTCATTTGCAATAGTCTGTAACGCTTGTAGTGAGTTTTTGAAGACCAGCCTTGAATTCTGGCCTAGTGAGCATCATCTGAAATTCATTCAATATAATCAAAAAGAAAAACATACAGATCTCACAGGAACTAAACAACTACAGATATTCATGAAAAACTAATTAAAAGTCAATAATAAGTCTTTTGCAATACTTTCAAAATATAAATTAAATCACAAGCGATAAATAAAAAAAAGGTCATGTGGTCCAGGAATAACACATAGTACATACACAAAAAAAAAATTAAAAAAAATATAAATAATTGTTTTTTAGAATCAGGCACAGTCTTAAATCAAGAACAATACAAACAAGCAAACAAACAAACATCTTAAGAAAGAATATGGTTTTACTCGAGACTGGCTGCCAATTTTATGACTTTGTACTTTAAAGGAATAGTTCACCCAAAAATGAAAATTTGCTGAAAATTTACTCAGGCCTTCCAAGATGTGAATGATTTTGTTTCTTCATCAGAACAGATTTGGAGAAATTTAGCATTACATCACTTGCTCACCAATGGTTCCACTGGAGTGAATGGGTGCCGTCAGAATGAGAGTCCAAACAGCTGATAAAAACATCACAATCATCCACAAGTAATCCACACCACTCCAGTCCATCAGCTAATGTATTGTGTAGTGAAAATCTGTGTGTTTAAAAGAAACAAATTCATCTTTAAGACATTTTTTACTTCAAACCATTGCTTCGGGTTAAAATATGAGTCCTCTATCAATAATATTGTTTTCTCCAAATTCACAAGACATTAATTGATATACTGGAGTCGTGTGGATTACTTGTGGATTATTGTGATGTTTTTATCAGCTGTTTGGACTCTCATTTTGATGAGTGAATGGGTGCCGTCAGAATTAGAGTCCAAACAGCTGATAAAAACATCACAATCATCCACAAGTAATCCACACCACTCCAGTCCATCAGCTAATGTATTGTGTAGTGAAAATCTGTGTGTTTAAAAGAAACAAATTCATCTTTAAGACATTTTTTACTTCAAACCATTGCTTCGGGTTAAAATATGAGTCCTCTATCAATAATATTGTTTTCTCCAAATTCACAAGACATTAATTGATAATTTTCATTTTTGGGTGAACTGTTCCTTTAAGTCTTTGGAACATTTAAATAATTACTGGGACTCAAACCTTTTATTTCTGATAAAGCACCAGTTAATTAACCTTATGTTTATTTAAATAATAATTTTGGGACTATTATTTCATACGTCAAGCTGTTTTCACATAAAGTCACTATGTAACTTCAGAAGACCTAAAATATAGTGCATAAGTCATATAAACCACTTTTTTGGTGGTTTTTTACATCTTGACTGCCTCTGGTCACTGTATGCATTTATTGTATGAAAATAAGTAAAATTTGTTCAAAATGTATCTGTTATGTTCTACAGAATAAAGTAAGTCATTTAGGCTAGGAATGATAAAAGGATGATTAAATTACAGAAGTTAAATTTTTGGTTGAATTATTCATTAATGCATTACATAATTGGCCATAAAAAATTAAAATGGCAAGATCATCAATTTGGGAGTTCTGCTGCACTGCAATGGTTTGAGAAAATAAAAACATTTTCACAATAGCCATCCATCAGTTTTCTCGCTCTGCATATTCCAGTCTTAGTTTTGTAGATTTGACCGAATAAAACTGGACGTGAAGTTTAGATTGACTATGAGATATTGTGCCGTCTAAATCAGTCAAGTTGTTTCACACAAGTATCTACACCTTTCAATCAGAGCCCAAACCCCTTCTTTCTGTCTGTCTAGCTGTAGGCTATAATAATAAATCCCAGGCTGTAAGAAATGCTGTTTAGCTACAAACACACACGGTGAAAGGGAAGTGGTCACATGTGATGATGTTATTCTGCTGATGTCCAGCGCAGTGATGATGTCACACCGCAGGAGGAGTGATGCAGCTGAAGCGTCATTCACTCCGTTCCATTCTCGCGCTTTCATCCATCTTTATTATTCTGTTTGTTACTTTTTCTTCCTGGATTCTCTATGGCCTGACCTTACCTCGTTTAATAAAATCCTCGTTCTCATTAATTAAATTAAGTGTCAGAATACCTTTCCCGTCGGCTTTATTGCCTTCCCTCACTGAGAGTGGGAAAACCGCTGCCATGTCACCACGCCTTTATTTGACCAGCCCTTCCCCTGCTAAAGGGCTTGTGGGAGAACAAAGGGGGTGGGGCCCGTGCAGATACATCATCAAGAGGGTGTGGTTTTCACTTCAACTGCTCTATTTCCGAGCATTCGGTGTCCATGTCCGAGTCGAACAGAGAGCGCCCGGTGATATCGCTGTCCGGTGATGGCGTGTCGTGGTGCGACAGAGCGCTTTCCTGCTCCTGGAAGCTGCCGCTGCGTGAGTAGAGACCCAAATCCAGAAGCTGGGAAGGAGAATCCGGCTCCTCGCTCAGTCCGTCGTAGTAAAGGTCGTCGACGTCCACAAACCACTCCGGCCAGAATTTGCGGCGGATTCGCTCACAGTACATGGCCAGGTTGATGAACTCGCCTGCACCGATGAAGCAGCTTCAGTCAGTTAATTCTTATTTATTTATTTAGTCATTTATCAGACGCTTTTATCCAAAGCGACTTACAAATGAGGACAACAGAAGCAATCAGTTGTAGTATTAAAACAACTAAAAACAGATCCAAAACTAAAAGCTAAAACTTTATAAATACTACCTATACACATTTAAAAAAAATAAAGAGATTAAATAAAAATGACAAATGCATACAACAAAATTTCAAAACTTAACATTTAAATGGAAAACAAAAAATAAAGCTAAAAACAATTCAAAATATTAAAGAACAAAAGGTATAAGAGTATAATAATGATTCTAACAACACTAACCCAAACACCAAAAAAACAACTACATATGTGTATGTACAACCACACACATACATATATACTGTATATGTACATACACATTTATAAATTCAATATATATATATATAATATTTCATTTCCATTTAGTTTGTTGAAGTATTAAAATAACTCAAATAAAACTAAAAACTTAATAAAAGACCTATACAGATATCATAAATTCAGACATAATGTAACTACAATTAAAATAAATAACAAATACAAATAATACAAATCAAACGACAGTAGTTTATCAGTAATCCTAAAAATTACACTGCCAAACACACATGCTAAAAAACAACAACTTACTTACACATAGTAAGAAATGGTTATAAAAACTGAAACAGAAGCGAAACAAGTAAAAGGAAAGAGGAGAAATAAAAAGCGATACTTATCCTTTGCCGGTGTCCCTGCCCGGTGGAGTCGCACGGTAGATCGATGGTCTTTACACTCTTCGGTCTTCACA
>NW_015548309.1:3348393-3354138 GCF_001515605.1 Sinocyclocheilus anshuiensis | reverse complement strand
ACAACTTACTTACACATAGTAAGAAATGGTTATAAAAACTGAAACAGAAGTGAAACAAGTAATAGGAAAGAGGAGAAATAAAGAGCGATACTTATCCTTTGCCGGTGTCCCTGCCCGGTGGAGTCGCACGGTAGAGTCCATGGTCTTTACACTCTTCAGTTAGTTAGCAGTTAATGCGCTCAAAACATTATATGACAGTATTCCCATACACAAAAAGCATGAGTTCATGACCTCACCTTTGATTAACTGCTCCGGACGTGTCCCTGGGAGAGTCCACATGGCCTGAGCGAGATGACCAAATACAGCAGCATCTACTGTGGAGAGCTTCGGGCCCATTAGATACTTTTTATTGCCTATGGGATAAATTATATTATTAAATTGAATTATATAAGACAATAGAAAAATCATTTTTATGTGTTTTCTGGTTTGTTGCTATGATGTTCTGGTCTGTAGATATGGCTCAGGTACCTATGGAAGCTTGTTTCTACCACGGACTAAAAAAATAATAAAGGTAATTGCGATTTTGTTTATCTGACAATTATGAATGTTTTTCACATAACTGCAAACTTATATCTTACAATTCTGGCTTTTTTTCCTCAGAATTGCAAGTGTACATCTTGAAACGTTGACTCTTTTGATCACAGAATTGTGAAAATATGTCTCACAATTGTGACTTTTTCCCTCTGATTTCTAAATTTACATCTCATAATTTTTTTTCCGCCGTGGAATAAAAAAAAATGTAAATGTGACTTTTTTTCTAGCAATTATGAATCTATTTCATCACAATTTTGTGAAGAAAAGTCAGAACTGTGAGATATAAACTCACAATTGCGAGAAAAAAATGCCAGAATTGAGAGAAATAAGTCAGAATTGTGAGATAAAAAGTTGCAATTACCTTATCTTTTATTCCATGAAGGAAAGTTTTCATAGCAATTCACCTGTAGTAAGAGTATGCTCTTTCAGGATTATTCATCACGACATTTATTTGAAAAGTAAAATTACTTCGTCTTGTTTTCTGACAAATTTATCAAAATTAATGTATAAAGTGGTATAAAATTGTATCAAACTGAGTTTATGCTTAAAACAAGAAAAAAAATATTTGTCAACGGAGTAAGAAAAATAATCTTGTTTTGCCTTAGAATTAAGTTTATATTTATTACCCCACTTGTTTTAAGCATAACCTCACATTTTTCAGAAAACAAGTAATTTTGCATCTCAAGTAAAGTGTATCTTGATATAGGAATCTTTACTTATTTGTACTGGAGAATAAGACAAAAAAAAATACTAAGTAAAAAAATCTTTTTTTCCAGTGTGAAAGGAGGATTTAGGCTTACTGAGCACTAGAGGGCAGCACAGATCCATTGCTGCATTATTTTGTAACCCGTTTCAAAAAAAAAGAATGATCTAGATCAGGGTTCCTCAACTCCGGACTTCGAGATCCACTTTCCTGCAGAGATTAGATCCAACCTGGATTAAACACCATCCTGCAACTTTGTAGTAATCCTGCAGACCTGGATGAGCTTGTTCAGGTGTGTTTGATTAGGGTAGGAGCGAAACTCTGCAGGAAAGTGGATCTCGAGGACCAGAGTTGAGGATCTACACTGTGTGCACAATTATTAGGCAAGTTGTATTTTTGACCATGTCTCTGAGAACTGAACACCTCCTACTTCTTGACACTCCAGGTAGGTTGCAGTTGTGGAATATGGCAGCACTGGAGGATAATGGGTTCCTGGTAGCTTCATGTTTGATTCTTCTCAAATCTTTGGCGGTTAATTTGCGTCTTTTCTTCTCGACACGTTTCTTGCGACCCTGTTGACTATTTGCTACAAAACGTTTGATGGTTCTGTGATCACGCCCCAATATCTTAGATATTTCAAGAGTGCTGCATCCCTGTGAAAGACTTTTTACAATTTTTGACTTTTCAGAGTCAGTTAAATCTCTTTTTTGGCCCATTTTTCCTGAGGAGAAGAATCTGCCTAATAATTATGCACACCTTGATATAGGGTGTTGATCTCCTTAGGCCACACCCTCCCTCGTTACACAAATACACATCACCTGATATGCATTAAATCCAATAAGCATTCAAGTTTATACAGCTTGGACTTGGAAATTATGGATAAAATGATGATATGGTCAAAATCATCACTTGCCTAATAATTGTGCACACAGTGTAGATTAAATATGAAAAATGACTAAAATGCTAAAAATCCTGCCAATAAAGCTCAAACAACTGTGCCTCAGATGTTCAAAACACACCAAGGAATGTGGCAAGGGTGCGCATGTCTTTCTCCATCAGAGAGTAAACCTCCTCTTTGGAGAAGCGTCCGATCCCGTGGCCGTGCATCTCTCTCTTCACGATGCTGCCGGTCACCTGACTCAAGATCCATCTGAGCAGGTCACTCAGCGGCCCGTTTGTGGCTAACATCTTCTGCGTCTCTTCCACATTGTCCACCCACTGACAGTATGCTATCGTCCTAAAGCAAAACGCATCGCATTTAGATTATCAACACATTTTAGTCGTTCAGTAACTTCAACTAGTTCAAGTTGGAATCCACTTATAAAAGTGAATCTAGTCTTTCAACAATATAATGAAGATGTTTATTCAAATATCAGGTTGATTTAGACCATATGTGAAGAAAAAGCAGCTCATTCTCACCAGTAGAAGTGTTCCTCCACCATTTTGGTGATGGCACGTGAGATGGCTTTCTCCTGAGGACTCAGGCTGGAGTTGAGGTTCACGCCAAGCTTCTCCTCCAGGAAGTCAATGATGAACTCTGTCCCGCACACCTGCACCTTATTATACGCCATCCATGGCATCTTCCCTTGAGGAGACAGCTTCCCATCGAAATAGTTCTGAGGAGAAAATAGCTTGTACGTTTGAAAAACATCCATCTCTTTTCACAACATAACATCATCATCATATATTTTGATACCTGGTAAGGAAGGTCCGCCATCCGCAAGTATGTTTCTATCTTCAGGCAGAAAGGGGACAGGCTAGGGACTCCAGTCTTGGGCCGGGCAAACTGATGCAGAATGATGGCATCTTCAGAGTCCAACTCCTGTTCCTTCCTACAGGGCAGCAAATATGGAAGTGTACTCGAAATTAATGGAGATCAAACAGTTCACAAATACACTAAAACATCATAAAATGATCAATTTTGTTTTAAAAATGTACCAGAATCTGTCCAAAATGAGCAAGATACAGCACCATCTACTGTGAAAAGCTTTGTGCCCATTAGATACTAATGGTAGAAATCATATTATTACTTTGGGAGAAATTATATTATCAAATTGAATTATGTAGGGGGAAAAATATTTTTATGCTGTTTTTAATGTGTTTTCAGATTGGTTGCTATAATATTTTGGTCTCTATATATAGCTTAGTTACCTCCTTCAGTGTCTCTAGGAATCTTTTTGACATTTCATCATTTTTAAACCAACTTCATCATATTCTAAAATGAGCAATTTTGTTTCAAAACACACCAGAAACTTTTCAAAATGACCATATACAGCATCATCTATTGTGCAAAGCTTTGGGCCCATTAGATACTTTTAATTGCCTTTGGAAGAAAGTATATTATTAAATTAAATTACTTAAGACAGTAGGGGGGCAAATAGATTTTTAGGTTGTTTTTAATGTGTTTTATGGTTGGTTGCTATAATATTCTGGTTTCCAGATCAGGTACCTCCTTTAATGTCTATGGGATTTTTTTTTATTATTTTTTTTTTACATTTTATAATTTTTAAACCGAGTTCATCAAATCCTACAATTATCCATTTTGTTTCAAAATACACCAGAAATATACTAGGAACACTTCAGATCGATTCAGGGTTCAGTCTTTAGTGTTTTCTATCAGCAGGATTTAGTCGCTGTCCACTTCACTGGTGCTGAAACACATTAAAAGCATCATGGTCAGTAGTGTTTTCTCTTCAGTTTTGTACTTACGATTATGTGTCTGATCTTAAAACAATTAATAATATGTAATTATATTTGTGTAATGCATGTCTGAATCAATAGCTCATGTGAATGATCGTCAAATAACACCAAGTCTTTCCCAGGGCCTTGTGTAACCTGAGATGTTTTGCTGAGGACTAACAGCACTGCCATTTCTGCAAAGGTCAGAGACGAAGCAAAAGCACAGAATTAAACCCAGCTAGCTCTGATCACTATATTTTGACGGGTCACTATTTACACGCTCTCATGAGGAGTCCATAAAGGTCATTCTGTCACATCACAATAACACAAGGAAATATTATCCTTAAGGCCTACACATAGAGACGCTCCTGCAACCATGCCCTTGATATAGCACACATCAACATGTCAACATTCAGACTTTAGACGAGGTAAAAAAAAATAACATCCTGCTCAAAATTCAATCACTTAGCAGGTATTCATTCATCACTCTCCAGTGTAGGATAACGAATGGACTGCATTGCATTCTGTTGACATGATTGTCCAGGATATTATTTTAGGTAATTTTTCTTACTTAAAGACCCTGTTCATGCCCCTCTCACTCCACCCAAAGGAGAATTCTTAACATATATAAGCATGACATAAATAGTAATAATAATAATCATAATAATAACAAGTATTATTGTTATGTATAATTATTATTAAATATTATTTATAATATATTAAATAAAATCTAAAATATTTAAATATTAATATATTAAAAATAAACATTAAATTAAATCTAAAACATTTAATAAATATATTTTATCATATATTTCTATAAATTATTAAATATATATAAAAGCACAAGCACTGCATAGATAGTAGTAGTAATAATAATTATAATTATTATTATCATTATCATCACTACTACTACTAGTATTACTGTCTATGCAGTGCTTATATATAAAGTGCTAATATATAAACGCTGCATGGATGGCAATGATAGATAGATAGATAGATAGATAGATAGATAGATAGATTCCATAATAGCTACCTAATGACAAGCAGCTCATGTAGTAAATAGGCAGCGGCGGTGAGCAACGCGCCCCCGGTGATGTAGAGCGTTTTCCTCCACCATGAGTCGAATCCTAACGCAGACATGATCCCTCCGTACTCCTGCAGCGGGTAGGCGATAATGTACCCATACAACGAGAGATGCTCCTCAGAGCCGCACAAGCCGAGCGAGAGGCTCTTGTTCTGGCTCAGCTCAAGCGCGCAGGAGCGGCTCCAGGCGAAGCCGACGCGCCAGTACATCCTCTCTCTCCTCTATCCGCCCTTCGGCCCGGTGTGGGTTCGACAGAGGAGGCTTCATCAGTGCCGCAGGGTGGAGGTGGTGAGGATGTGGGTGTCAGAGGGTCTAAGGACAAACGGGTGAGGAGCAGCAGCAGGCATGTCGCCTCTTGATGCTGACCGTCCGTCTCCGCGGTGCAGTCGGCATCAATCCGCAGCCGCTCGCCGCCGCTGTTTACCGCACAGCTGAGCCAGGGCCCAGGGGCGGGGCTGCTGATGCTGCGAAGGGGCGGGGCGAGGTCGCAGATTCGCCACTCTCATTGGTCAGATCCACTAGTTTGGTAACAAAAAAATTCATAATAGCTCATAATATGAAGTCAGTAATTTATAAATGTTTCATTCTTTTGTTCCAAGAAACAGCGGATAAAGTAGCTTTGCAACTAAGCCCACAGAACGAAGCATTACTTTGTACCATTTACATCAGTTATTTTTATATCATTGAAACCTACTATTATAGTTTTCATTAATATTTTGAATTCAGTTTTATTTTTTACATTTTC
>NW_015548309.1:3347353-3348072 GCF_001515605.1 Sinocyclocheilus anshuiensis | reverse complement strand
CCACCAGGAGTCGAATCCTAACGCAGACATGATCCCTCCGTATTCCTGCAGCGGGTAGGCGATAATGTACCCATACAACGAGAGATGCTCCTCAGAGCCGCACAAGCCGAGCGAGAGGCTCTTGTTCTGGCCCAGCTCAAGCGCGCAGGAGCGGCTCCAGGCGAAGCCGACGCGCCAGTACATCCTCTCTCTCCTCTATCCGCCCTTCGGCCCGGTGTGGGTTCGACAGAGGAGGCTTCATCAGTGCCGCAGGGTGGAGGTGGTGAGGATGTGGGTGTCAGAGGGTCTAAGGACAAACGGGTGAGGAGCAGCAGCAGGCATGTCGCCTCTTGATGCTGACCGTCCGTCTCCGCGGTGCAGTCGGCATCAATCCGCAGCCGCTCGCCGCCGCTGTTTACCGCACAGCTGAGCCAGGGCCCAGGGGCGGGGCTGCTGATGCTGCGAAGGGGCGGGGCGAGGTCGCAGATTCGCCACTCTCATTGGTCAGATCCACTAGTTTGGTAACAAAAAAATTCATAATAGCTCATAATATGAAGTCAGTAATTTATAAATGTTTCATTCTTTTGTTCCAAGAAACAGCGGATAAAGTAGCTTTGCAACTAAGCCCACAGAACGAAGCATTACTTTGTACCATTTACATCAGTTATTTTTATATCATTGAAACCTACTATTATAGTTTTCATTAATATTTTGAATTCAGTTTTATTTTTTACATTTTC
>NW_015548309.1:3330869-3346850 GCF_001515605.1 Sinocyclocheilus anshuiensis | reverse complement strand
CTCTTGATGCTGACCGTCCGTCTCCGCGGTGCAGTCGGCATCAATCCGCAGCCGCTCGCCGCCGCTGTTTACCGCACAGCTGAGCCAGGGCCCAGGGGCGGGGCTGCTGATGCTGCGAAGGGGCGGGGCGAGGTCGCAGATTCGCCACTCTCCTTGGTCAGATCCACTAGTTTGGTAACAAAAAAATTAATAATAGCTCATAATAATATATAATAATATAAAGTAGCTTTGCAACTAAGCCCACAGAACGAAGCATTACTTTGTACCATTTACATCAGTTATTTTTATATCATTGAAACCTACTATTATAGTTTTCATTAATATTTTGAATTCAGTTTTATTTTTTACATTTTCTGTTTTAATTTTTATTTTAAAGTTTTAGTAATTTTGTTGTGTTTTGTCGATTTTGTTTAGTTTATTAAATCAAGTCTAAATAGTTTTAATTAATTGATTTATTATTACCGCACAGCTGAGCCAGGGCCCAGGGGCGGGGCTGCTGATGCTGCGAAGGGGCGGGGCGAGGTCGCAGATTCGCCACTCTCATTGGTCAGATCCACTAGTTTGGTAACAAAAAAATTCATAATAGCTCATAATATGAAGTCAGTAATTTATAAATGTTTCATTCTTTTGTTCCAAGAAACAGCGGATAAAGTAGCTTTGCAACTAAGCCCACAGAACGAAGCATTACTTTGTACCATTTACATCAGTTATTTTTATATCATTGAAACCTACTATTATAGTTTTCATTAATATTTTGAATTCAGTTTTATTTTTTACATTTTCCGTTTTAATTTTCATTTTAAAGTTTTAGTAATTTTGTTGTGTTTTGTCGATTTTACTAGTATTCATTTTTTTTTGTTTAGTTGATTAAATCAAGTCTAAATAGTTTTAATTAATTGATTTATTTATTAGTTATGGTAGTAGGTAAATTCATGATAATTGGGACATTTTTGTCAGTCATTTTAAAGAGAAAAAAGTTTCCCAATTGACCTGAATTCACCCTACATCAAGTTAAACTAAATGAAATTGAGAAATGTTGCATTGGCAACTAGCTGAAGTAAGTTTCACGTAGTTGCCAATGCACCATTAAAATGAAGTTTAAAATATAACATTAAAATATAAAATTATTTTAATATAAATTATTTAAAACTTTATAAATATATGAAATTATTTTATATGGTTATATAAAATAATTAAATTATATATAATTTATATATAAAATATATAATTTTTATATAATTTTAACACAGGACACTTTTCATGCCAAAAAAAAAAGTAGTTTTTGTTTCAACAGCAGCTTTATTCAATAAGGCTTCTGAGCTCCATTATAGACAAACAAATGAGAACACTCCAAGCCCTCTCACCTTTCACAGCTCTCAAATGATCAAATATATATACAGGCAAATAATACATACACTGCATCACGGAGAAGGGCCACATTTATGCAAGTTCACTCAATAAAGATGAGGCAACATTCCTGAAGCACAGCTAAACAAAGAACCACAGTGAGAGACGATTCAAACACAGCCAAACATGTATGTACTGTAAAATCTTTTGAGGTCCTTCCACAATTAGTTATGTGTCCCTCAAACTAATGATGGAGATGGAAATGATGGGAAGTGAGGGACTTGATAACCACACCTAAGATGCAGATCTACATTTCCAAAACCCTCAAGATATTGGCTTGTCCTCCATTAAACGTGATGGATACTTCAGTGTGCTGCAGCTACAGAGACATCAATTAAAAAAAACTAACAAAATGAAAGCAAAAAAACAGCATTTGGGTTATGGCAAGTACACATATAGCATAATCATACAGTACCTTTATAATAAGACAAAAATGATAAAAAACAAAGTCAAGGGCTTTAAATGGAAAGCATATTTACAATGCAGTTTGAAGCATATTGTGATCAACTCAACTGTCTGTGTCACTTGTGCATTCTAACTCACATCCACACGTGTGTCAAATATCCAATCAGGATTTGATTACACAGTACGAGGGTTCAAAAGATCGCCGTCACATAGCCCTGTGGCCAATCAGTTTACAGACAGCCACTTTGTAGAGAGGACTGATCCGTTTCCCTGAGGAATACAAACTGTGATATGGTCAACGAGAGGCACGCATACAAATATATTTGCCATTAAACACACACACTCTCTCTTCGTCGCTCTCAGACAGAAAATAATCAAGTTTTCTTAGTTCCCAAAGAGCATCCGCTGAAAGAAGCCTAATGGGACTTTTCAAGGAAGTCGGGACCATCGATCTGGGAAAACAGCACCCCTCTTCATCAAGCAGATACCCAATGAGGTGCGTTTGTGATTGCTCTGATTGCTGGAAGAACCCAGAAGAGAGGAAAGAGAGGATGTGTGTGCCAGGAATCGGTTTTCCACACAGTCATAAAACGATGTGCTCGTGAAAAGCAGCATTCAGATGTGCCAGGATGTGCTGTGTTTGCTTCTCTGAATCACTCCGCCTCAGGTCCTTCAGCAGGGGCCGCTCTAGGACTGACTGTACGAGCTGTTTTGACTCCCGTTTGAGCTCTGGTCAGTCTCACTGTTGTAAGAAAAGCAAGAAAATACAGGCGGAGAAGTGAGATGAGATGAAAGAGGTCTTTTCCACTTTTCTAAAGCTAAAACTATTAAAATGACCAAACATAATTGCAATAAAGCTGAAATAAAATATAAACATTAGATGAAAAACTTGAACTTAAACTAAATTTAGAAATTCTGCCTTGGCAACTAACTGAAATAAGCGCAAGGACTTCAAAATTAAATAACATTTATTTAAACATAAAATAGGCTTTAATAAAGGGCTTTTCCACTTTTCGAAAACGTTTCGAATAATTTTGAGTACTAAAATAATTACATAAAAAAAACACTAAAAAGTAAACAAGAAAAAAAAATAAAAGCACTTAAAAAAAAATAAACTAAAACTGAAAAAAATATTTGAACATAAAACGGGCTTTAATAAAAGGCTTTTTTTTCCTAACAATCAAAAACAATAAAATAAAAATAAACAAATACTGGATGAAAAACTTATATTTTAAAAACTTTAAACTTTAACAAACTAATTTAAAGCTATATCACAAAAGCACATAAAATTCGTAAAATGTAAACTGAAAATATAAACATGAAAACTAATTCAAAATATTAATAAATACTATAAAAGTTTATAAATAATACTAAAATATAATTGGGCTTCATAGCCATGTTAATGCAGTGCAAAATTCACAAGTGTGAAAGCATGCTTAACTTCAAAAACTGTGACATTAACCCTTTAAGACATTTTTTAAAAATCTATAACTGTACTATAATCCTGTAATTGTAATTTTATCCATGACATTTTCAAGAATTCAAGAAGAGCTTTTGCACTGAATGAGAGTAATATATATATATATATATATATATATAAAAAAGGAGTAATAAAATTAGCCTCTTTTCATTGTTTCTCTTTGCAATGGTGAAATAAATAAGCACTCCAGGCTATTTCCATATAAATAAATATAGTGTTGTGTGATTTTCTGTCGTACCTGTTAGGAGGGGCTTTGGGTTTGGGCACCTTGTTGAGCACAGCGGCCATTTCCTTCCTATCATCAAAGTTCTTCCACTGGTCATAGAGTTTCAGAATCACCCTGATGATCTCCAGGATCTGTTGAAGAAAAGCTCCAGTGTTAATGTACACAGCAAGACAGAAACATTCATTCATTTTACAGCTGGACGTGTCTTACCTTGTCCATGTCAACAGACAGCTCAGCAAACCATTGCCTGGCATCTTTCTGCTGCACCACACAGGCCACATGCAGGCAGGCTGGAGGAGGAAGGAGACACAATCTGTAACTCTGCCCACTGGTATGTGACATGACCATTTCTTATACAGTTATTCGGATCTAAAACTTTTTTTTCTGCTTCTTTGCAAGCATAAGACCTGCTGGATTAAATGTAGGAAGTTTGTTCTTACCCAGTGCAATCATAAATGGAGGATAAAGCAGACACAGGTCTGTCCTGTAGGTGTCGTTCACTATCCTCCTGCACACATTCACAGGACATTCATGTTCACTCATTCAGCTTATTTTGCAACACGGAAGTAAGCTATTTTCTGTGATTGTGCAAGACTTCCGATTCATTAGCTGCTATAGGTAAATGACTAGAAGAAAAAGAAAATGCAGTAAACCAGTGTAATTTTAGTATCATTGGGATATATTATAATTTTTATTAATAATTTGAATCAGTTATTTTTATATTTGCAGTTTTCATCTTTTAAAACTTTCAACTTTTAGTCATTTTGTTGTGCGTTTTTGTCATATTCGGTAGTTTTTGTTTGTTCATACGTCTATAGTTTATTAATTTTTATTCAGTTTTAGTTATTTAAATACATCAAGTTAAACTAAATTAAAATGAGAAATGTTGCCTTGGCAACTAGCCAAAAACAAAATTTAAATTTTTTATTTCAGTTATATTTTAGTTCATTTTTTGTTTATTTCATTTATTTTATTTCTACAATTATTTCTATCACTATAATAACCCTGCAGTAAATGGTAAAACTATCTGTGCTTCAAACCAATGCGTTTATAATAAAGAAAATAAATTTAAAAAAAATATGATAAGAAATACAAGTTTGCAATATCAAGCACCATAACAGACTGTTTTTGTAGTTAAAATAACTGGAAGCCAGGATTATTGTTAACTAAAACGATTAAAAAACATTTTTGCTAATTAAAATAAAGCTAAAATAAAATATAAATATTAGATGAAAAACTTTTTAAAAAATTAAACCAAAACTGAACTAAAACTGAAAAAAAAACATAAATAATAATATTTAAAAGGAAAAAACTAATAAAAATAGCAAAACACAACAAAATTACTAAAAAATAATAATAATAATAATTTCAAACTAAAATATAAATAGATGAAAAACTTAAAAAAAAAATGTTTTAACCAAAACTGAAAGAAAAAAATATATATATATTTAAAAGGAAAAAAACTAATAAAAATGGCAAAACACAACAAAATTACAAAAAATTACAAAAATAATTTAAAACATTAACCAAAAATATAGCAGTACATAAATAATACTAAAATAACACTGCTGGAAGCAAATGACACCGGACGCCTCACACATTCTTGTTACAAATAGCCGCACCTGCTCTTACGTTAAAAACAAGGTGGCTAAAAAACCGAAGAGCTTTTGGGAGATGCATAGATTCAGAAGCAAGATGCTTGTATAGGCAAACTTATCAACTTATCTTATTTCAACTTTTCCTTTACTGCCCACTTAGACTGTTCTAACAGACTTATAAGACAAAATGAACAGTGGTTGTTAGTTTTTCATGCCGTCTGAAGCCACACACTCCTCACCAAGCCAGCGGCAGCAGCATGTCCTCCTGACCCATGTCCTGCACATACTGCAGTAACGGTCTGTAAGGGTGGTACACGATCAGACAGCAGTCCTGAAACAAATCCAAACCAAACATCTATGAACAGATGGCAAAAACAAACATCTAAACATCCTAAAGTAGAAGAATCAATACCAACCATGAGCTCCAGTAAGTAGAATTCACACTCCAAGATCTAGACACAGAGAGAGAAGCGTGAGTTCACTGCGAAATCATCGCACTAACATGTTATGTGCACTAATGATCATCTTTCCCATTACGATGATCCATAAACATTCCACCAGACCTCTGAGATGTTTCACTTGCAGCACCTGACCAGAGGCGTCCCCAACAAATAACACCGTTTGTAATCATACCGCACTTATCACCAGCCCGAGACACGAGCTGCCAACAGTCATTTATCACCATAATGAGACTTTCCTACGAAGCGTGAGGAATGTCCCTCCTGATTGGGTGTCAGAAACTTGGTGACTGCATCATCACACACACACACAATCTCAGCCTCTCGGCCAGCGTTTCCATCATATGAATCTGACAGTTACAGATAGTTAGTGACGCTGTCAGATTTCCAAAATCCTGATGTGGAGCAAAGAAATTCTTTCAGCAGAAACTCTTCTCAGTAAGAGACCAACGAGGCCATCTGGTACAACTCACACTCGCCTACATGCCAGAGCAGTGTCTCGTACGTTTTCTGCTGTAGCAAAGCACAGAAGTTTGACTCACGTGGTTCATTCTGAAGGGAAACTCCTTTGGAAAGGCATAAGAGAACCTCGTTTTCACTGTTATAAATAGAGAAAGATATATTTATTCCATATTAGTATGAAAACTTGAATAAGACAAATCAGCATGCTTATCGCGATCTGGGATTCCCAAGAGAGATTTGGTGATTATGTCTAAAAAGTTAAATTTTATGGTTAAAGTTTTAATGAAATGCTGAGTTAAACTTTCAGGGTTTCTGCAGGTTTTATGTAGATACATTTAAAGCTTTTTAAAGACCTTTTTAAGACCAAGAAAAGAAAATGTAAGGAATAAACTGCAGCAACACGTCAATATGTTCTCTAAATGTAAATGTCTAGAGAGCACACGATGAGTTGCAACACTTCAAGGTTTGAAAAATACAACTTCCAACAGATTTTTAATTCATTTATATATGGAAATAACATTTACTGCTCCTTCTGATCACACTGCAAAAACGTGATGTTCTTCATCAGTAGTATTTTGTCTTGTTTTCCAGTGCAAATGCCTAAAGATACTTAAATCGTTTAGCTGAGAAGCAAAGTGACAGAAGATCTGGAAGATCTTGTTTACAGTAAAATTGATCAAAATGAAGTAAGTTTATTATTGAAGGTTTGAAACCAGAACATCTTCCAAGGGGCTCAGAAAAACTGACTTAATTTAGAAAGAAAACTACATTGACAGTTCTGGTTTTAAGCATAAACTCACATCATTTTGTTCAATTTTTCATTTTAGATTTGCATCTCAAATAAATGCATTTTGATTTAAGAATGTTTAGACATTTGTACTGAAAAACAAAAATACTAAGGAAGACAATCATTTTTTTTTTCTTCCCAGTGCATGCAACATTTATTAGCATGACCTTCTGATTTTAAAATGTTCTGCTCTTCATTTGTGGAAGGGTGAATTAAGACTTGTTGAGACCCGCTGAAACCCTGTACTTTATATTAAACTCTTGAATATCATAAGCACATGTTGTACAATTCAGCTTTAGGGAACTCAAAAATGCATTTCTGTAGTAATATATGATGCCGTCTGATGAGTTTGTAAAATATAAATCACTTACACACAGACGTTGCTGCTGAAATAAGGCGTGTGTTCGAAACGACACCAAATTCCTGTTAAGGACAGAATTTTATTACATTAAAATTCAAATGTATGCATCTTTCAGCAGAAATTTCCAATATCGAGACTGTGTTTACCTCTACTTTAGAGGCCAGAAACACACATGTGGGGGCCATCAGCACAGGGTCTATGCTCTTCAGAGAGTACCTGAAAACAAGCCAAGAGCTTTCTTTTACTTTCACGTAAGTGTACTTGAAAAAAGCCACAGAAAATAAATGTAGCACCCTCACTTGGAAAACACAAGAGCCATCAATCTAAAAGTCGATTATCAATCTTTACGGAGGAAGTAAAGGCTGTAACCAAGGAAACGTCCTGCTCACCTGGCGTAGAAACGCTTAAAGTAGACGGTTGCCGTGGCGATGACCTGCTGCCTGAGTTTCAAGTGTTCCCCTAAGGCTTGAATCACTGCCACGAGATGACAAATTAAACTATTTAAAGTGTTTCAAGACAAGGTTTATTCCTTTAGTCTTTGAACGAACATTTCCTTACAAATCCATCTTAAATAAAATACAAAGCAGCTGAATTACACCTGATGATTTGCATTAATTCAGAACAGGCCCATATTCATATTTATAAACAGTTTATCTCCATACCATTGGCAAAAAATATCTGTAGCTTCCAATATTCCTCCTCTGTGAGGAACTTGAGATCTTTCTGTCTCTCCTTCATCAGATCCTGTTTGTCCAGAACCCACTGTAGACTGATAAGAACAAACATCAACACTTTAAATTCAGAAATCATAAAAGAATAACTTATAAATCAACACAGCAGCATTACACTGTATATTCAATATACTCCTAATGTCACTTCATTTCCAAACTTCACACAAGCATCAAAACAAAACAAAATTATACTAATTGAAAATCTTAAAATCACTTAAAATGATGAAAATGAACTAATGCCGTGAATAACACACATTTATACTAATTATTCATACATTTAATTTCTCTATGGTTTCTTCAGTCCAGAGCCACTAAGTTAGCCAGCCGGCTAAAGCTAATAATCCAGATATTTATACTATTCCGAAAATAAAAGACATTTATTCTAGTATCAATTCTTTATCATGGTATTAACCAAGCTTTGGTAAAAAGTTAGCTATAATCAGGCAAATCCATGAATTTGTATGTTTTTATTTCTCTTACAACTTCGCAGCAACAGCAACACCTCTAGAAAATCCTTTAATGTCCTCGATTTATGTCACAAAACACGTCTCTACTTACTAATGTGAGCTCTGCCAGAAGTTCCCTGCCATCTTGAGGTGTTTGAGGTAGAAAATAAGCCTTAATGTGATCTTAAATTGTGTTCAAATGAAACGCTACTCTGAATTAATCAGACGAGGAGCGCGACATAAAAAACACTCCGTGGAATTTAAATGTGCACATGAAAACGGTCCGGGAGGAAGCAAATCTACGCATTAGTTCCGGACAGATTCCTGCGCTCTTCTTGTTTTCATAACATAATATAATAATATAATATAATATAATATAATATAATATAATATAATATAATATAATATAATATAATATAATATAATATAATATAATATAATATAATATAATATAATATAATATAATATAATATAATATAATATAATATAATATAATATAATATAATATAATATAATATAATATAATATAATATAATATAATATAATATAATATAATATAATATAATATAATATAATATAATATATAATTTAATTAATATCATATCATTTCTTATAATATAATTGTAGATAATATTATAGTACTGTTGTTTTATTATTATATATAAATATATATAATATATAGCTCATGATATAAAACTATTGTAAATAATATAATCCTCCGTGTAATTTAAATGTGCACATGAAAACGGTCCGGGAGGAAGCAAATCTACGCATTAGTTCCGGACAGATTCCTGCGCTCTTCTTGTTTTCATAACATAATATAATAATATAATATAATATAATATAATATATAATTTAATTAATATCATATCATTTCTTATAATATAATTGTAGATAATATTATAGTACTGTTGTTTTATTATTATATATAAATATATATAATATATAGCTCATGATATAAAACTATTGTAAATAATATAATCCAAGTTCATATGAAAATGGGAAAGATGATAATCAACTTTAAATAATAAATAGAATATAATACAATAATATATAATTTAATATAAAGAGTCATAGAATATAATTATTGTAAATAATATAAACTGTGTTATTAGTATTAGTATTATTTAACTATTTAAATGTAACAAATAATATTTCATGCCACTTTGATGCTATATGTAGGCCTATATAATAATTATAGTGTCATTTCTTTATGCGTTTGTTTGCTTGTTTGTTTCAAGAGCATAATACAGTGACTCTATAACGATTATAGCACGCTCTTCCTTGATGACGTCACCAGCACTTTCAGTCTCCGAGTTTTTAGACAGTTTTAGTGCAGAGAATTTCATTAGTATAAGGCTCACTCTCGGGTTTGCCATCTCCATTAGGAAAGCTCACTCGTCTATTTTTACCGCGGTAAAGCTCTTCGCGGTGGCCCGTCAGATAGTTGAGCGGAGGGTCGACATTCCTCGCCCGGACAGCAGGTATAAAGCTCCATCATCAATGAGTGCGGACACAACGCATCTTTGGAGACGCGCGAGGAACCACCAGCTTCACCATGAGTCAAAGCCCAGAAAGGATGTCTTCGTACCGCCGTCACTTCGAGGGTGTCCTGACCTCCTCTTCCACGCTTCAGGTCCGGGTCTCCAGCCCTTCTCCCACCTGTGGAGCCGCGCGCCACCGCTCCGCCAGTTACAGCCGCAGCGGCACTATGGGACGCAGGGCGCTCTCCGGATCCCGCAAATCACGCATGACCAGGTATGCCATTATCATATCATATCATATCATATCATCGCTTATTTTATTTCAGCTATAACATTTCTTATTTTTGTTTACTTTAGGTCTAAGTAGGTTACTAAAATAACAAAAACTAAAAACTATGCAGACATTACAAAAGTAATAAAAATGACAAAAAAAACAGAACAAATTGTAAATATAATATAAAAATATACAAAATACAAAAATATAATATAATATAATATTAGTGCTGTCAAACGATTAATCGCATACAAAATAAAAGTTTTTGTTTGCATAATATATGTGAGTGTTCGGTGTAGCTATATTTATTATGTATATATAAAGACACACACATACAGTATATGTATGAATTATATTATATTATATAATATATATTATATTATAATTTTCAAAATTATATTTGGAAAATGTTTACATGTATTTACATGTCTATTTTTATATTCATAAAATCTATATCATGAATAAATAAATTTAATATATAAACATAACATATTTTTCCTGAAATATATACTTGTGTATAATATAATATAATATTACCGTTAACTAAAACTAAAAGCATAAAAAACATTTTCATTACTTTAAATAACATAAACAATAATTTAAATAAAATAAAATATAATAGATATTTCAGCTAGTTGCCAGGGTAACAATTCTAATTTCTGTTTAGTTACAGTTGAAGTACTAAAACAACAAAAACCAAATAAACTAACACTAAAAACTAAAACTTAGTTTAAATGGTTAAACTAACTATATAGACTTATTTTTTAAAAAGGTAAGAAAAATGACAAAAACACACAACAAATTTACTAACACTTTGACACAAGACAGAAAATGTAAAACACACAAGACAGAAAATGTAAAAATAACATCTAATTCAAAATATTAATAAAAATATTATAGTATATCAATGATACTAAAATAACACTGGCTGTAATAGGCTATAATATAACAATAACATATAATATAATATCATTAATAATAATAATTTTATTCCATTATTACTATATTTGAGCATTTAATTGGTCAAATAGCTTGTATTTTGTATTACTTTGTATTATTATTAAAAAAATATTTAAAAAAATTGACAATAGTAAACATTGTAAATGTATGTTTTGTGTCCTTCTACAGCAGTGTGAGTATGGGAACGCTGTGTCTGGGCATGGGTTTGGGGGTTGCTGGAGGCGCAGTGGACCTGGACACTGCAGCCGCTGAGAACCAGGCTTTCCTCAGCACACGCACCAGTGAGAGAAAGGAGATGGTCGTCCTCAATGACCGTCTGGCTGTATATATCGAGAAGGTAAGACACTTCTCCATCTTCTCCTTTTGCTTTCCCACTTTGAAGACCAGCCTGTGAGTTTGAGTGTGGTTGTTCCAGGTACGCTCTCTAGAGCAGAGCAACAAGCTGCTGGAGGCAGAAATTGAGGGCATCAAGAGCCACCATGTGAAGCCGTCCGGTCTGCGACTGCTCTATGAGGACCAGCTGAGGGAGCTGAGGAGGATTGCTGACCAAATGAAAGTCCAGCGGGTGAGGGATGACCACAGGCCAATTATGACTTACTTACACATTTAGACCATAACTCACTCATTTCTAGCAAGTATCTACCTGTGCTTTCGTAGGACCTGGCGGTAGCAGCAAAGGATGCCATGGCAGGTCAGCTGGAAATGCTGAAGGTGAAATACGAGGAGGCTGTGGAGGTCAGGAAAAAGGCAGAGCTTGAAATTGAAACCTTCAGACCGGTAAGGTCCAACTTAATACACAAAGTGTAACATCACTTGGTTTTACATAATGATTGGGGTTCAAACTCCCTCTGTCTACTAGGATGTGGACGCAGCCACATCCGCCCGAATTGCCTTGGAAAAACGACTGGAAAACCTGGAAGTGGAGCTTGAGTTCCTGCAGAGGATTCACAAAAAGGTGCAGGCCATTTAAATATAATATTATCTAATATTATAATATTATATATATATCATCATATTATTATGAATAATATAATATAAACATAGATCATATTATAAATATCATCTGTATCCACTGTAAAAAATGATACAAGTGATGGCAACATATGTTTTTCCATTACGTTAACTTATCAAAATAATTTAACCACCCTCAACTTCATTTTTTAAGTTATACAAGATTCATTGATAATTCTTAAAAACTTAAGGCAGCAACTTTTTTTTACAGTGTGCGGACTGTAAAATTTAGTTGTTAAATGTGCTAGAAATATAATCAATGTTAAAAACATATATTGTCAAAGAATATTCTCAAATAGCTATGTGATTTTATTGTTAATCACTGGGTATTTCATTGCATTAATATGGTAAATAATTGAATTGATATTCTGACAACTGTGTTCTGTATGTCAGGAAATCGAGGAGCTGATGGCTCAGATTTATGGATCTGTGGCTAAAGTAGATGTGGCCTTCTCTTTGCCCGATCTGGCATCCGCCCTCAAACAGATCCAGGCTCAATATGACAGTATCGCTGCCCAAAACCTGCAGGTAATATAAACCTCAATATCCCTTAGACTGAACTGTTTTGCTCACAAATGCTCATGTTTTTCCCGACTGGTGTTCACTAGGAGATGGACGCTTGGTATAAAGCAAAGTTTCAAGATCTAAACAAAGCTACATCACGGCATGTGGACACAGCGAGGAGCATCAGAGAGGAAATCACAGCTTACAAGAGAGAGGTGTGGGAAATCCTGTCCTGTGCCTCATTTAATAAAAGCACCAAACTGTACCGCCTTATAAATTTAATGCATATGTGTTTTTAGATTCAGAATAAACAGAGAGAACTGGACGCTTTTAAGAACAGGAATGAAGCACTGCTGCTCCAGATCCAGGAAGCACAGAAGAGACACAAGAAAGAGGAGGAGGAGCTACAGGTAAAGCCACGCCTCCTTCAATGTAAAGAGAACATGTCACAATGGCTACATCCAAAATCGCATATTAAGTAGGTACTTAATTAAGTAATTACTTGACAACTGTTAAAAAATACATTCTATATAATATAAATGTAATCTGCACCTACCAGCATAGTTTTGTTGTTACACTTCTATTCACAAATCCTCTCCTGTGGACTCATGGGATAGTAAAGTGTCCATCATATGTGCACTTCAGAATTTAGATGGACGTAGTAGCTTGCTACCCTTTGCCTACTGTTTTATAAATACTGTAAACTCTTTTCACCTACTATAGTATAGGGAAGTATGCCATTTCGAATGCAGCCAGTCATTTTCTAGGGCAGAATATCATTGAGACCCAGGGTGGGCACTTTTTTGTATTGGGCCATCAAGCAACCACCCAGAAAGCAACCTCATAGCAACATGTTACAACCATTCATGAGCGAGCTACACTCGATTTGATTTGAAGATCTCACTCAATGATGCGTCATAGATCCGTATCGAGACTCTAAAGGAGGAACTGAAGTCTATTAAAGGGAAGATTGGGCTGCTGCTGAGAGAATATCAGGATCTGCTCAACATTAAGATGTCGCTGGAGATTGAAATCACCACATACAGGTACTGCAGTACTGCCATCACACCACATCACCTTGAACCAGTAATACATCGTATCTCGCAATTTTGAATTTTTTTGAGATGTAAACAGGTCAAAGACGTTAAGATGTCCACATCAAAAGAAATTGACAAAAGTGATTATATTCCATAGAAAGCACATTAAATGTAAGTAAAGTGTCTACTTTTAAGGTTTCAAATAAGTTTTTGGAGAATAAAATGTTAAAATTTGGTTGAAATAATGTTATATTGTCATTCAGTGTAACACAATATTTATGTAAAAATTCAAACAACATGCTTATTCTGATTTGTACATATTAACATATATAAAAGTATAAGGGAGCATATTACATTTTATTGTGTTTTAAATGAATAAAAATTCTTACTGACAAATGGGCAAAACCTAGGATAGTGGCAAATTTTAAAAATGTAAAATTACAACTAATTAGTATTTGGGGTGAAAGTAATTGGTCTTTTAATATGTCATAAATTGATTTTTGTTGTAAATATGCCTGACAAGAATGTTACACTGAATGATATTTTAGTGTGTAAATCAGGGGAAAATGTATGATATTTATTTTTTGCTCGGAAAAACAAAATTGCAATTAAATTAAACAGAAAACTTTTTACACTTTTTGAGGAACAACAACAACAATTTATAGCAGTATTACACTTATTGTTTTTATGCTTAAACCCCTTTTCGTCTTTGACCCAAACACAGAATTGCGAGAAATAATCTCAGAATTCCAAGATATAAACTCTCAATTCTAATAAAAAAAGTCAGAATTGTGACTTTTTTCTTGCAATTCTGAGTTTACATCTCAGAATTGCAATTCAGTTTTTTTTCCACCATGGAATAAAAAAATAAAAAAGATAATTGCAACTTTTTATCTTACAATTCTGACTTTTTTCACTGAATTGCGAGTTTATATCTTGCGATTCTGACATTTTGATCTCACAATTCTGTTTTTTCCAACATGGAATTAAAAAATAAAAAAGGTAATTGGGACTTTTTATCTTACAATTCTGACTTTTTTCTCGCAACTGCAAGTTTATATCTCATAATTATGACTTTTCTTCTCAGAACTGCAAGTTAATATCTCGTAATTCTGACTTTTTATTCCCTCAGAAGTCTGAGTTTACATCTCACAATTCTTTTTTTTTTTTGCCATTAAATAAAAAAGGTAATTACAACAATTTACCTCACAATTCTGACTTTTCTCTCACAATTGCAAGTTTCTGACTTTTTTTTTTTATCTCACTGACAAGTTTATATCTCACAATTCTCAAAATTCTGAAAAAAAATAAAAAAGTTTGAATTGTGAAATAAGTCACAATTCCCTTTTTTATTCTGTGGCAGAAATGAGATTCCATAATATGGTGATTAAAAATGGTTAACCATATACACATAGTTTAAAATTCTTGCCAACTACCCATATCTAACCCATTTTGATTTGCCTGTGGTTTTGCAGGAAGCTGATAGAAGGAGAAGACAGTCGCTTGTCCAGTATGGTGAGCGGTCTGTCTCTCATGAGCCTGAGCGCAGGAATGGTCAGCAGCGTTTCTGGGGCGGCAGCAGCCCGCAGTCATGCGATCAGTGGAGCGGTGAGCTCAGCCGCCTCAGAGAAGATGCTCTCCAGCAGCACAATAGTCGACCACAACCATCACGAGTCTGTGGAGGAGTTCACTCACGAGCAGGCTGTGGAGATGACGGAGAGGAAGACCGTCCTCATTAGGTACAAGTACACTGTTCCACCACAATATTACAAAACAACTTCATACTTTTTTCAAGTTATTATATTATAAAATGCACGTAGATGCTTCTTGATGCTAATTCCCATCTCTCTTTGGTTGCAGAACAGTTAAGACAGATGAGGACATGTTTCAAAGGGACACACAAGAACGTACCATCACTATCTCTGGCGCCGCAGATGAGAACGATTGAATTAGAGTCATGAGCTCGCATTCCAAACCTCCATCTCAAAGTTTATTCATTTAGAGTTGTTGTTGCTCAGATCTCACATTCCGTTATCAAAACCGGTGATGAACCAAACGTCACAAAAAGTCTCTCATCCTTTGCTACCTACTTTGTGCTTTGACTAAACTGCTGTAACTGCGTCTATAAGCGCTATGTGTCATCTGATTCTTCAAAACAAATAAAGTTTGTGCCTGAAGTTGTTTTAATGCAGTTTTTCTGTGTCTGAAGTGTATATATGGCACACTCAGAGAAGCAATGCTTTTATAGAGCAAGAAAATTAGAGATTTGTTTTATTACAGGAAATATCAAACACCAGAATGATGGGATAAAATATTTATTCGATTTTCTAATAACCCAGGTAGCATATTT
>NW_015548309.1:3306041-3330824 GCF_001515605.1 Sinocyclocheilus anshuiensis | reverse complement strand
GGGGAGAAATTTTAAAAAAAAAAAAAAAAAAAAAAACGGGTATAAAATCACATAATGCTACATACAATCCAGTATGCTTTACATTAGGTTTAATTCACCTCTGTTTTATTTAATAAGGCTTTTATTAGAGAACTGCGCAATTTTGATTGCACATTCACTGCTATTCAAAAGTTTGGGGTTATTAGTTTTGGGTTTTTTAGAGAAATTAATAAATTTACTCAGTAAGGATGCATTAAATTGATAAAATGTTACAGAAATACTTTTTACATGCTGTTTAAATGCTGTTAATTTGAACTTTCTATTCATCATAAAAACCTGGAAAAGAAATATTAATCAGCACAACTGTTTTCAGCATTGATAATAATCATACATGTTTCTTGAGCAGCAAATCAGCATATTAGAATGATTTCTGAAGGATCATGTGACACTAAGACTGGAGTAATGATGCTGAAAATTCAGCTTTACCATCACAGGAATAAATTACATTTTAAAATAGATTAATTTAATTATACTAATATTTCACAATATTACAGTTTTTACTGTATTTTTACTGTAGCCTTGCTGAGCAGAAGAGACTTCTTTCAAAAACATTGCAATATCTTACCAACCCTAAACTACTGAATATTTTCTTCTATTATCAAAATGGTAGGTAAAATTGAAAAAAAAAAATTCTATGATGAAATGAGTGTAAACATAAGTTCACATAGATCATGGTTTAACATTCCCTCATAATCATACACTTCCATTTATAAAGATTGTTGGTCCTTCATACAGTACAAAGAGTAAACTATTAACATTTGTCATCTCCCAAAACATTTGTTTGCGCCACAAAAACTAGTTTACTGTACATTTACAGTATTTATACATTTCACTGGATGGACACTGACTGTCTGCATGCATGAATGTTTAATTAGTGTAGAGGTTTTGGCTCGTCTCCGATTCCTCCGGCAAGACGATACACAGCCAGGCTGACCTCATGAGCCAGACTATCAGCACTTTCCTGCACATAAACACCGAAAAATTGCAATTACAATCAAATACATTGCAATAATTAAGAGAAAACGAGCATAATGACCATGTGTACCTGTGTGTCAGCCTCAGCATAGACCCTGACCACATCTTCAGTTCCAGACGGTCTAACGAAGGACCGAGCACTTTTGTATTTCTTGACAAGCGAGTCGATGGTGTCCTGCAGCCCCTCTGGACTCACGGCCCTCCTCTCTGCGTCTGTCGTATCTATGACACGCCGGTCTGACACCTGCAGAGTGCAACAGTTAAATATACACAGTTACACTCATAAACCTCACAAACACACACACAAGCACACACACCGTGACTTTAAGTTGGCGGTTGGGTAGGTCTGTGTAAATAGCATCCCAGTCTTGTGCAGACATCCCTCTGATGGCCAACACTGCTTCAATCACTAGCATATCTGAGATCGCGTCTCCCACCGTCTGCAGAAGAGAGAAAGGGAGTTAAGTATCGAAAAAGACACTTAAGTTAATAGTTTTAGTAAAGCGTCGGGTGATCCAGTTTAATGGTGTTTGAGTTTGTCTAAACCTGGTTGATCAGATTGATCGTGCTCTCCAGGAGTTTCACCGCTCGTTTTCTCTCATCGTTTGAGTTCGGGTCTTTCACCAGCTCCTGAATCTGTTTCTGTGCTGCTCTGCTGAATAAAACCTGCAGCATACCAGCAAAAAACACTGGTTAAAACTAACAAAGTTCAAAAATCACAGATCTTACATTTTAACATGATGGAAATGCTAAATTGTGTGGTTTCAAATGAATACAAGTTTAAAAGCATTAAACCTTTATTAAAATTAGAAACAGTTTGCACCGTCATGGAAAACTGAAGTATAGTTAAAACATTTTAATAACAACAGCATGACATCATATCCTAGTCCTAATATTATCTGCAGGGTCAAAATAATTCACAATTCAAAATTTTAACTTTAAAATGAAAAATGTAAATTGTGAAATATAAACTGTAAAATTCACAATTAAATATGTGACCCTGGACCACAAAACCAGTCTTAAGTGTAAATTTTTCCAAATTGAGATTTATACATCACATGAAAGCTGAATAAATAAGCTTTCCATTGATATGTGGTTTGTTCGGATAGGACAACATTTGGCTGAGATACAACTATTTGAAAATCTGGAATCTGAGGGTGCAAAAAAATCTAAATATTGAGAAAATCGCCTTTAAAGTTGTCCAAATGAAGTTTTTAGCAATGCATATTACTAATCAAAAATAAAGTTTTGATATATTTACGATAGGAAATTTACAAAATATCTTCATGGAACATGATCTTTACTTAATATCCTAATGATTTTTGGCATAAAAGAAAATTTTGACCCATACAATGTATTTTTGGCTATTGCTACAAATATACCCCAGCGACTTAAGACTGGTTTTGTGCTCCAGGGTCACATATGTAAAATTTTAAAATAATTTAAAATGTAACATTTTTAAATGTAAATTCGAAATGTAAAAAGTTAAATCCAAAATATAACATTTTAAATATAAATGTAAAATGTAAAGTTCTGAATTCAAAACAGTGTTGCTGCCATTTTTGAATTTTCAAATCAAAACCCCTCAACCGACTTGTGTACTTTTAGCCAACGACCCAGGATTCTGCCTTCGTAAAATGGCATTATTTTGCAGTGAACTCACAGTTCCATGTCCATTTGCCTCAAAATACACTCCAATATCATATTCCTGCGCTGCATGATGAAGGTGCTTAACACCTGTTTTCGTACAGCATACTGTGACCTGTGGAGAAGTCAAAGGTTACATCTCATAAACAGCAAGTTTAAGCATGAATTGGAACATACTATAGTAACAGGAGATATTTTTAGAGCATCACCTTCATGACATCCTCCAAATAGCGAGTTGAGCTTCCATTAGCATATGCTGTCTGAACAACAGCAATCTGTAAGTTCAACCCTGCCTGAACACACACACACAGACAAAATTAATGTGCAAGTTCAAGTTGGATGTGGTCATTTCATTTGAGCGTGTAGAACCTGTATGAGCAGCTCTTTGAGGTACGTGCTGATGAGAGTAGCGATCTTGTCTCCGTCCAGCAGATGGAAGCAGCCTTTAGAGTCGGTGTAATAGTAAACAATGCGATCGGCATCACCATCGAATGAGCAGCAGCGCTCACCGACTCCCATATTCATACCTGGAGTGAAAAAGCGTGGGATTTCTCCGATAATTCGGTATGAAAGAATTATATGCACTACCGGTCAAAAGTTTGGAATAATTATTATTAAGTCTGATATGCTCACCAAGGCTGCATGTATTTAATCAAAATGCATAAAACACAAAAATATTGTTAAATATTATGAGAATTTAAAATAACAGTTTTCTGTTTTAATATATTTTAAAGTCTAATTTATTCCTGTGATGCAAAGCTGAATTTTCAGCATCATTACTCCAGTCTTCAGTGTCACATGATCCTTCAGAAACCAGTATAATATGCTGATTTGCTGCTCAAGAAACAATTTTTATCATTTTTTTCCTGCTTAAGGTTTTGTGGAAACTGTGGTACACTACCATTCAAAACTCTGGCATAGGTAAGATTTAAAATGAATGAATACTGTAATTCAGCAATGAAGCATTTAATTTATCAAAAGTGACAGTAAAGATATTTATAATTTTGCAACAATGTATATTTCAAATAAATGCTGTTCTTAAAGTATCTTAAAATATGTAACACATATTTACATATATTAAGAAGCAAAAACTTTTTCAGCACTGATAATAAGAACTATTATTAATAATTGAGCACCAAAAATAACTGATAATAACTATTCAGCAAATCAGCATATCTGAAGGATATATGAGATTGACGACTGGAGTAATGATGCTGAAAAATTATATTTAAGAAATAATATTTATAATTTTTATGAAATAATATATTTATATTTAAAAAAAAGATATTAAAACTTTTTTAAACTGTAATAATATTTCAAAATGTAACAGTTTTTACTGTATTCAGCATCAAATAAATGAAGCCTTGGTGAGCATAATGTTCAAAAACATTAAAAATCATAATTATTCTGCACTTTTGACCTGTAGTGTAGTGCTTCTCTCATTATATCATAAAAGAAACTCTTAGTTACTACAAACACAAATATTACGCCATCTTCTACTCATATGAAAGGGTTTTTTCCCTGCTGGGATCAGAGGTGCAGTTTTCTCATGAGACGACCCTCAAGGAGTTCAGACAGACCTTGAGGCGCTTTCTGCTGCACTTTGACGTAATCTGCTCCACACATGTGGTTGAGTTTCCCACTACTGCCGTCATTCGAAAGCACCACCTGCATTTCAGAGCGAAGAAACGGCTCCATTTCTCTCATCTTCAATGCGCCGATGCCATTGGCTCCATCCACCAGAAGCCTCTTCTGATCGTCGGTGCGGTTTAAGGCCTTTGGAATACAAGCAGGGAAGCCATTAATGCTAGAAAAATAATAAGCATCATTGTTTCATGTTTTTTTTGTCGCTCTTACATTCTGAGTGAGCAGAAAGAAAGCCTGTGAGAGTTTTTGGTAGTAGCCCTCAATAGTGGGACTGCCGTAGCAGCCGTGCGTGTTGCAACAGCACACCATATAATGCAGCTGGGGAGTGGTGACCAGACCATAGTCTTAAAGAGAAACACACACCCATCAATCAACAGAGCAATTCATCAACCTTTGTACTGTCATATCTGTGGGCAAACCAACTGTACTTATACTCTGAAATATAATGCAAATGCAAGACAACTTTAAATTAGCTTTCAAGCAAAGTAATTCATGTCAATAAATTAAGGTTTTATAATTCCATATTCACACCATGAGTTTTGCCGCCCAAACTGGAAACGCCATCCAATACAGCCTGAGAGAGACTAGCACTGCTTGGTCTGAAGAAAATAAACAAAGAGAAATAAAACACTACACTTAGCCTAAATAATGTATTTTATACATTACACATTCAACTTATTTACTATAGATGAGTGCAATAGGGAATGTAAATCAAGCCTACTATTATGAATCATCCAACATATTATTTATCAAATGCTTTCAAATTTGGTGGCTGTTGTGTTTTTTGTTCTTTTTTTCTTGTTGTGGAATAAAATTATATTTTTCTTGTTTATGAAGCAATTTTATGCACCTCATAAACCATCTACATGCTTTGTAATAAAGAGATGGATAATAAAAAATTAAGTAAAAAAAAAAATTTGTGATCTGGTTGATGTCAAAACTGCACAGATAATGTATGAAGCACATAGTAAACTGCTTTTCACATGCATTCACAGCTGTTTAAAATAGTTTTAAAAACGAATTGCAAGGACAAATATAAAATATTGATGTATATCTAAAGTGGTGAAACTGTGGAATAACTGTGACAATAAATGTAAAAATATGTAGTTCACTTTGCAATTTTTTTACTTTTTTTTACTTAAGATGATAAACAGATATAAAACTCAAAAACAGATCATTTGTAAAGTATATATGATAGTTGAAACAATTGTATTCATGTATGAATCGTGTAACTTTTAGTTACATCTAAAAGTTTTCTTAATTGTTTTTTGTATAACTTTCTGTATACTTTTGTATAAATCTAGTAGTGAAAATGACACTTATTAGAATTATAATGAAAAGGGTATGCATAAAAAACTAAGGCTTCAGCTTACACCCTTTTCAGTTAATATGTAAAACTATGTCAATATACTACGGAAAATGGTGTATGAAATGAATCCTGATTATGATAACAGTAAGTATGATTATTTTCGGCTACACTATCACTTTTTCTGACTGTGAAACCTCTGTTGGCCGTTTTCTGACTTGATCTACTGGCTTGGCCACTATGAAGTCTACAGGTTTGGTAGCTTCTCTCTGTATGTACTTAAGCTTTCAATTTTGACATTTGTTAACCTTCCCACTGTGTAAACAGAAGCCAGGCTACCTGGTGTCTTTGCCGACGTAGACGCTTGCAGGCTCGCTCATGTTAATGTCCTCTTTCTCGATAATGTCCTTCAGTTCTTTGAGAAGAGAGTCCTGCTCGACGTTAGCGAGCTGTGTGGCGTATCCCTCCCACATCGCTGTCACCATCTCCCCCATGGGGTCAATTAGCTTCACCCCATTGTCCTCCTGAAAATAATGAAAACATTGCAGGAGCGTCCTTTGAATGTGAAAAAAGCACCACTATTCTATTGTTATGACAGTAAATGTGGACACGGATTCTCTGAGCGTTTCTCACCTCTGGGTTATGAGAGGCGGTCACCATGACTCCAATGGTGGATTTTGTTTTTTTGGACCTCAAAGTTGCCAACAGCCCCATGCGGAACATGATGTGATCCAGATGTTTGGCATGAGTGCGGAATCCAGCTGTGCCATACTGCAACGTCAGGCCCTCCGGCTTCGGATGCAGCTTGGACTTTTGAGATACTTCCTCAAACTGAGCCATCTCTGAAAACAAACACAAAAACAACTTCAATCACCCAGCTCGATGTATTTATTAAATCATATTCTTTACAACTTTCATAACAGGATCACCCACAACGATTACCATAAAAACACTGACTGCATTGTTTCATGTATAAGCATTGCTGAATCTGAACTATAAACATGATAAGTGTTAAAAACCCAAAGCAGTTTGTGGTGCACATATACACCAGATGAAAAATCAAACCAATGATCATTCAATTCATCAATCAATCAATTCCTAAATAAACTGCAGTGAATAATTTGCCTGTCCCACATAATTTATCCAAGCTTGATTTTGAAAACATTATCTGAACAATAAAACATGCAAACTAACAGACAGTAACTACATATACTAAAAGATGTAAATATAACCATAACATTTAAAGAGTTGCTAAAATGAAAATATTTTTAAAATAATAACAATCTGAAATTAATGAATGAATCTGCTAATCGCACAACCGCACACATTATCCGGACTTGCGAACGAAAGCAGAACATATGCAAACTATTTATTATATATCTGCCATTAAGTCATTTTAATATGAAGACAGCTGATGAAGTTTATACTCACTCTGCTCTTTCTGCAACTGAAGGGCGTGAGCTGCACTTCCTACTTCCCTGATTGCGTGGCTGCAGTGACGCAGTTCGCCACGCCCTCTCTCCTGACGTACACGTGAACTTGACGCATATTTTAATCAAATCGGTTTCGTTTGACCCACGGAGTCTTGCAGTGTGTGCCAACTGAGAATTGTCATTGTTATTCCTAAAATATTATGTATAACATCACAAAAATATTATTTCTTAATATATAGTTCATGAAAAATAATCGTAACGTTGTAAAGTCTCTTTATTAATTTTAATAAATTTAGTTAAAGTATGACTCTTTATTTCAACAAACTCATTTACATCAGATTTTAATTAATTAACTAATTAATTAAATGTTTTTAACTTCAAGAACATTTTCTCTAACTTGTAGTGATGACTAAAACACTCTAAAAAATGCTGGGTTGTTTCAACCCAACTTTGGGTCAAATATGGACTAACCCGACTTTTGGTTTAAACATTTAAAGTAAAAATGTAACCCAACGGTTGAATTTAGTCCATATTTGACCCATTTAGAGTGAAGTAGGCTACTTTTTCAGCCCTAGATGGTTTTTTTGTGTTTGTTTGGCTTCATTATCAGCTGTGTAAACATGTTCAGAAACATGTTGCTGCAGATGTTGTAACTTTTTTTCCATTTGACTATTGAGGAATGGCTTCTCAAATGCCCCTGCACTATTTATGCCTGTCAGTGTCAATTGTTAACAAACTTCATGCTTTTCATGGTGCATGAAAAACACAATAGGGGCCCTTCATGAGTCAAAAGAGACTTTAACACACATGTCTGACTAAATGAAGTAGACAGCCAGACACAGAACAAGAAGAGAGAGAAAGTCGGTGGCCCCTGGCCAATAACAGTTTACTGTTAAGCTCCCTCTCAGTGAGGACTGACCCCTCACACACACAAACTAACACTCTGTAGCATGTGCTGAAAGAGCTTTCAGTAATCTGAGTGGTAGACTTAACAAAAATGCTCTTGGATTCTTATGCATTCTCTGTAGTCATTTTCTGTTTGTTTTTATGTTCATGTTGAAGAAAAGTGAACTTTGCAGCTGCTACAACAAGAAGAGGAGGTCCTCATGGTAGATTCCTGCGTCCCGCTGTGCGCGCTGTACCTACACACACACGCAGCACAATGGCACATGGCTTTCCCCGTCTAAAAGGCTTTCATTACTGGTGTTGATGAATCTGGGGAAGACTGCTGGCTTTGTTTCTGGCCTGAGCTCTGAGCTGGATGGTGAGTTTCCAGGGTTACTCTGCATGAAAGGAGGTGCAAAACAAGCAGCATAAAAAGCGAAAGAGAAAAGTTTACTGGTCTCACTACTTACTACTTCTGACTGGTGAGTAGAAAAAAATGATTGATGGGTCTTATATTTTTCTTAAATGAAGATTTGCATTTGTGTTTGAAATAATTACTATGTTTACCAAAGGTGATTTAATAATGTCTTTATGAGTAAAAAAAAAAGGGTTCTTTATTGGCGTCTGCGGTTCCATGAACAACCTTCATGAAAATTTTCCATTTCACAGCTCGCACAAATATATATAGTATAAGACCGTTTTACTAACACTCCCATTAGTTATGAAAACAATACTTCAGAATATTTGAAACATCCAGATTTTAAATGTTTTTAAAACGTTTTTTTTTTTTTTTTTTTGGTTTTGTGAACGTCATCATCATTTTGCAAACTTAATGTTACGTTTGGATGTTCTGAACAGTAGTAAAATGTAAAAAGCATTAGACAAACATCAGACTAAAACTTTTCAGAAATAAAGTTCCATGAACAATGTATAAATTACATGTTTGCGCTAATGTTTTGAGAAAAATACCAGACAACACACTTTAAAAATTCTTTATTGGCATCAATGGCTCCATGAAGAACCTTTAACATCCATGGAACCTTTTCATTGGACAAAAGGTTCTTTTTAGTGAAAAGGGTTCATTTGATAATGAAATGGCCTTCACACTAAGAAAAATATGATTCATTTAAGAACTGTTTACTGAAAGGTTCTTTGTGGATCCCAAAATGGTTTTTCTACTACGGCAACACTGCAAAAACCCACTTTTGGAACCTTTATTATTCAGAGTGAAATCTGAATGGATGATTTATTGATGTGACTGGAAGATCATTTGTTAAAACGTTTTGAGAATGTTCCCTGTTAGCTGTTAAAAGGTTCTTTATAGCTGGAAAGTGTTCTTTAGATTTTAAAAATGTTATTTATGCTAACAAAAAAGTGGTTCTTTTAAGAACTGTTCACTGAAAGGTTCTTTGTGGAACCAAAAATGGTTCTTCTATGGCATTGCCACAAAAACCCTCTTTCAGGACCTTTATTTTTTTACAGTGTAGTGCATGACGATGCAGTGTATTGTATGATTTTTTTGTGCTAATTATGTGTGTATTTTCTTTGTGAAGATCTAAATCGGTTACTGAGAGATGAGGGTCTCTAAAAGAGAGTCTGTCACTGATGAAGGTACTGAACAACCAGTGAAAGATGATGCCGTTCATCTCAGGAGGAGGATAGGCCTGCTGCCGTCAATTTCTTTCATCATCGGCACTGTGGTGGGCAGTGGCATCTTCATTGCCCCCAAAGGCGTGTTGATGAATTCGGGCAGTGTGGGATTGTCCCTGCTGGTCTGGACTCTGTGTGGCGTCCTCTCCACTTTTGGTGCATATACACTTCCAGTCAAAAGTTTGGAATAATGTTTAATGTTTTTGAAAGAAGTCTCTTATGCACAACCAAGGCTGCATTTATTTAAGCAAAAATGCTGTAAAAACAGTAATATTGTGAATTATTATTTACATTTAAAATAACTGTTTTAATTTACTTTTAGAATGTCATTTATTCCTGTGATGCAAAGCTGAATTTTCAGCATCATTACTCCAGTTTCAATGTCACATGATCCTTCAGAAATCATTCTGATCTTTTTATTAAAATCAAAGTTGAAAACAGTTTTTGTTGCTTAAGATAAGATTCACAAGAAAAAAATAACTTTTATTTAGCAAGGACGCATTAAATTGATCAAACGTGACAATAAGATATTTATAATATTACAAAAAGATTTCTATTTCAAATGAATGCTGTTTTTTCATTAATCAAATAATCCTGAAAAATGTATCTGTCAGGGTTATGTCTTGTTTGGTTGGGTTTTTGTTCATACGTTTTGGTTTCATGTTTAGCCTTTTAGTTTAGTCTTTAACATGCCTTAGTTACTGATTATCCTGTTCACCATTAAAGGGATAGTTCATCCAAAAATGAAAATTCTGACATTATTTACACACCCTCAAGTTGTTCCAAATCTGTGTGAGTTTCTTTCTTCTGCTGGACACAAAAGAAGATATTTTGAAAAATGTTGTTAACCAAACAGTTGATGGTATCCATTGACTTCCATAACTGTTTGGTTACTTACCAACACTCTTCAAACTATCTTTTTTGTGTTTAAGTTTAATGCAAGTTTAATCCATTTTTGAAATATAGCGTGTTCTCATCAGGTGCTTTATGCTATGCTGAGCTGGGCACGAGCTTTAGAAAATCAGGCGGTCATTACACCTACCTGTTGGAGACCCTGGGGCCCCTGCCTGCCTTCCTGCGACTGTGGACTGAGTTTATATTCATCAGGTGTGTGTGCATGCAGTGTTTGTATTTCACAGTGTTCACAGAATTGTAAGTGAGTCCAATCATAATGTCATTTCAGACCTGCAGTGGCCACGTACGTGTCTCTGGCTTTTGGTCAGTATGTAGTGGAGCCGTTATTCATGCCGTGTGCTGCTCCTACAGCTCTGGTCAAACTCGTCAGCATGCTGGGAGTCAGTGAGTGCTGCTACTTTATGGATTGATTTAGTCTAAACATCTAAATCTGTAAAAAAAAAAAGAAAAGAAAAAAAAGCTACATTTGTAAAACTATAAACTGTTCTACCCAGCGTTTGTGGTGGCAATGAACTGCTGGAGTGTGTCAATGGCAGCACGCACTCAGGTCTTGCTGACCTTCATCAAGATGTTTGCTCTGATTCTGATCATCATCCCAGGCATCATGGCTCTGGTCAATGGTAAGAGTCACATGCTGTTTTATCTGTATGCTGGAATATTTTCAAATTAAATAGATACATTTTACTTCCATAAACCTTTACTTTAATGGTCAGGAAGTCATGGTAATGGTTAATCAATAGGCATGCTTATTCACGTTTATCAACAAAGTTCAGTCCCAAAGGGGCTAAGTGTTTATATATTTACAAAAAGTGTAATTTCTTATGGCTATATCTCTTAAACTTTTTTTTCATTGAATTTTTTTAATTAAAATAAAAAAATCCTTACAGAAAATTAAATGATGTGTATTTTGATAGTTTTGACAAATTTCAAAAGTCTGGTTCCTATACAAAAAAACTATACATTTTAAGAATTTTTATATGTATCTCTTCCGGGTCAAAATGGACTCAAATTTCAAGAAGAAAGGCAGAAAATGTATTTGATATTTTCATTTTTTTCTGTTTCAGGGAAAAGCGAAAATTTCCAGAATGCCTTTGACTCAGATTCTTTTTCTCTAACCAAACTTCCTTTGGCCTTTTATTCAGGTCTTTACGCATATGGCGGCTGGTGGGTATTAGAAGTATCAAATATATAGAAATCCAAAGTAAGGGATTTCAAAAACAATGTAAAAGTGTTTGTTTTTGCTTACAGGTTTTATTTGAATTTCATAACGGAAGAGGTAATTAACCCAAACAGGTATTTTGAACTTCCTGCTTTGCCAAATTGTTAGCTTGACCGTATGTTTTAATAGTTTTAAAAATGATATAAAGGCACTTAGATTAATTTCTCATATATTCTTGTTAGAACCATCCCATTGGCTGTCATTTTCTCCATGGTGACTGTTACCGTGTGTTACGTGCTGGTCAATGTGGCTTACTACACCATGATGACCGCAAATGAGTTACTGATGTCAGATGCCGTGGCAGTGGTTAGTAGTGCTGGACTTTGGAGATGCTATTACAGGCTTTAGTTTGGAGAGTAAAGGTCATGACTGTATTGTCCTTAATGCATTGCAGACATTTGCAAGTCGGGCTCTGCAGGGTGTAGCTCCAGCAATACCAGTATTAGTTGCTCTTTCTTGCCTTGGAGCTCTTAATGGAGGATTTTTTAGTTCACCCAGGTAAGGATATCATAAACGTAGAGGCAAAAGAAGTTTTGTATCTAAATTAATGTTTTATCTTTGTGGTAGTCTTTGACTTTGACAGGTTAAAAGTTAAAAGACGTTCAACCAAAAATGAACATTTGCTAAAAATTTACTCGCACTCAGGTCATCCAAGATGTAGAGTTTGTTTCCTCATCTGAACAGATTTGGAGAAATGTGGCATTACATCTCTTGCTCACCAATGGATCCTCTGCAGTGAATGGGTGCCGTCAGAATGGGAGTCCAAACAGCTGATAAAAACATCACAATAATCCACAAGTAATCCACACGACAGGGCATTTTAACTTCAAACTGTCTTCTCGCTAAATATGAGTCATCTATCCTAATATTACTTACTCCAGTGAAAAAGTCATCTCGTCTGAATCAGACCAAGCACCAGTTATAAGCAAAAACAGTCAAAAACAAATATGTTGGTGGATTTTGATGTGAGAGGACAACAGTTTTTCACTTTTTCACAGGAGGAGGAGTTATTATGGACGATGGACTAGTATTTTGTCCAGAAGTGACTGGACAGTTTAACTTTAAACAGTCTTAATTTATTTCTTACAAACATGCAGCTTTTCACTTCACAAGACGTTAATTGATGGACTGGAGTGGTGTGGATTACTTGTGGATTATTGTGATGTTTTTATCAGCTGTTTGGACTCTCATTCTGACGGCACCCATTCACTGCAGAGGATTCATTGGTGAGCAAGTGATGTGACGCTACATTTCTCCAAATCTGTTCTGATGAAGAAACAAACTCATCTACATGTTGGATGGCCTGAGGGTGAGTAAGTTTTCAGCAAATATAATTTTTTCCGGTCAACTATTCCTTTAAGATTGTATAACTCTGTTTCTGCAGGATGCTGTTCGTAGGAGCCAGAGAGGGTCACCTACCGGCTATCTTCTCCATGATCCATATCCGCAGACAAACACCACTGCCAGCTGTGCTATTTCTGGTACAATCCCAGCCATTCATCCTTTTCTCCCATTTCTTTCATGTCCGCTTACTTTTCTCCTGATGTTTGCAGTATCCTCTGGTGATCATCATGATGGCTAGAGGAGAGATCTTTCAACTGATCAACTTTGCATCCTTCTCTCGTTGGCTCTTCATCGCCTTGGCCACCTTGGGAATGATCATCCACCGCTACAGATTTCCAGATCATCCCAGACCATTCAAGGTCCATTTAAATGGCTGATTACTTATTTATTAATAGGAATTTGTCACTGTACTACTAATTAAACATTGTTTTGACTGTGTTCAGGTTCCTCTAGCAGTTGCGGTGGTCTTTACCATAGTGTGTTTCTTCATCGTGGGCCTGTCCTTGTATTCAGACCCCTGGAATACAGGCGGCAGCTGTGCCCTCACATTATCAGGAGTACCGGTGTATTACCTGACAGTCAAGAAGTCATACATACCTGAACGCTGGAAAAAAGCCTTCAGTGAGTAATGCAAAGCACTTTTTTGCATTAAGTCCATAAGCTAAACATTTATTGCTATAGATCTTAGCCAGATTAGACACCATATTGAATTTAACACGGGTGAAAAACCAGGCTGTGAGGGATAGATTTAGTCTTCACAATGGCATGCACTGTATAAAGGTCCAGCTCGCGAGTTTCAAAACCATTTTTGCGTTTTTGTCTACTGAAATTGTTTTTCGGATACATTTTATCAGCTGAACTATCGGTATGTTGTTTAACAGTACAATCCATTGAACGCACTATTTCTATCCCTCACAAAAAATAAATCCAGCACTGCTTTAAGTTCTATAGAGGCAGAAAAGATCCAATGATTGACCACGACTTCTTCTTGTGCAGATTATTTAAGCCTACATCTGCAGATATTCCTGGAAGTGGCTCAGCAGGAAGTTCAGACCTACTGATGGAACTTCACCAAACACCAGCTGAATTCATGCCAACTAACAGGCCCGAGTGTCAAAGGGCATCAAAGTTACATTTTAGTGGTGCTTGCTGCTATTACTATTGCCCCTAACTACCCTAGCAACCGCATAGCGGCATCCTCACAGTGCAAGCATCACTTACATTTTCATCTAGTTTATATTCAAATGAAAGACAAGACTACATATGCCCTGGGAAGTCATGCTGTTGATAGTTCACCCAAAAATCAATCATAATTTACTCACCATCATGTCATTCCAATTCCATTATACTTTGTTCAATATTCTAAACATAAGTGAAGATACTTTTAATGAAATCTGAGAGGTTTCTGTCCCTCCATTGAAAGTCAAGGTAACCAAAACCAGTTTAATGCAAGTGTTGTGAAGAGATACGATCGCTTCATTTGAGGAATTACACCTTTTTTTGTAATAATTCACAAATATGATTGTATAAAGTATCCCTTTATTCTCAAAAAGTAAGTACAATAGGAAGAGAAACCAAATTGTATGCTTTGTTGTTGGAAATGACAATGGGTGTTTCTGGTCGAAGCCTGTTACCTCCGTAAAATGTCTAGTAGATAACTTTCATATTTCAATAGTCTTCAAAAATAGCACAAAACATCCTATTATGGTTCTCTGAATGGGAAGTTTTTTGTATCACCAAAATAAGTTGATTATTACATGGCTTTGAATTCTTATAGAAACCAAGTATCAAGCCACTTGACAGCTTTTCAAATGTGTGTGCATTAACATACTATTATTAGTAAATAGTACTTAATTTCTAATGCTGATGTAACATCTTAACACCATAAATCTGTCATCCGTGTAGTTTTTATATATTTTTATGACATCTTGCTGGGTTTTTTTTTTTTTTTTACATTGGAAGAACACAACGTAAGCATATATGCTCACTAATCACTCTACATATGCAAATGAACATTAAAAGCTTTGTAATACACCACCAATCTCTCTGAACGCTCATCTTGGTCATATTCAACATCCAGAACGCAAAGTCTCAAATCATTCTTAATAGCAAAAACACATGAATGCAGAAAAGCAGCAGCAGCAGAGATGAGTCACTATTCTGACATGCTTGTAACCATGAAAACACACATTATGGGATGTTATAAAACAGCTCGATACACTACAGATGATTGACTAGCAAATTCTAGTACAGTGCAACACTTACATGACCATCTGCAATTAACAAACAACCATTAAAGGGACGGTCCACCCAAAAAAGAAAATTCTGTCATCAATTACTCACCCTCAAGTATGAGTTTCTTCCTTCTGTTGAACATAGAAGATATTCTGAAGAAAGTTGGTAACCCAAAAAATACTACAGAAGTCAATGGCTACCGTCAGCTGTTTAGTCACCAACATTTTTCAAAACACCATCTTTTGTGTTCAACAGAAGAAAGGTTTAGAACAGGGGTGCCCAAACTCGGTCCTGGAGGGCCGGTGTCCTGCAGAGTTTAGCTCCAACTTGCCTCAACACACCTGCTGGTAAGTTTCTAGTATGCCTATAAGAGCTTGAATAGCTGGTTCAGGTGTGTTTAATTGGGGTTGGAGCTAAACTCTGCAGGACACCGGCCCTCCAGGACCGAGTTTGGGCACCCCAGTTTAGAACAAGTGGAGGGTGAGTAAATGAAAGAATTTTCATTTTTGGGTGAACTATCCCTTTAATTTGAATGTGAGGTTTTTTTACACCCCAAATTCTCTTAAAAATCTCTTTTTGTGTGCTATTTTTTACCGTCAGTCTATCTGGCTAATCCAAGGTGTTCAAAATCATTCCAAAACAAAGAAATATTGTAGAATTGAGTAGTGTAAATTAATTAATCTGGTAAATCTGTATGTCCACTTATAATATACACTCTCTCTCACACACTCATATTTATATATTACAGCTTGTGCAAATTAATCTTATCTAAGTACATTCGTCACTAACAGTTTTGCGCACAAATAAAGGCCTACACATCCAAAACACAAACACGTACAGTAAAAGGCAGTGAAATAGCAATAGAAATTAAGAAAATACTTAAGACATCAATAGCAAGTAAATAAGAATCAAAGGCAGTGACGGAAGTGTGAGCAGCTCGGATAAAGGAAGTTGAGATACGCTACAGGAGTCACTTGAGCTCCGGGATAAATTGGGACCAGCTGATGTTTGCCATGCCGAGATCATCATCCTCCAGGTTGGGAAAGCTGATATCGACTAGGATTTTACTCAGGCTGTCGTTCATGGTATCCAGGACGAGCCCTTCGGTGAGAGAGTGGTCGGTGGCGCCCACTTGCAGCAGCTCTCTGGAGCAGGTCGGAGTGGAGCGTCTGGAGCAGGTGAGCAGCTCTCGAGGGGAGCTGAAGAGCGGCAGCTCTTTGAAAGGCGTGCTGTTGAAACTGAGAGGCGTGTGTTCGTGCCGTTGCGGGGTAAGTTGTGGCCCGCTGGGTGTACGGATGGGGCTGAAGTCCAGCACGCCTCCCTTTCTGACAGGAGTGATCCTCCAGGGCTCCAGAACTATGGGAAGCTTACTGGGAGTGGATGAGGAAGGGTGGCTGCTCTTGATGGGCGTTTTAAAAGCGTATTCTCTGTTTGGGCTTTTGGAGTCGGGTTTACAGGTGGACTGGGGCTCCGGATCGTGAGTGTCCTGGAAGGTGGAGACGTCGGAGACCACACCCGAGTCGAAGAGAGTGCTGTCGGGGTAGCGCAGGACGGGTTCCTCGGTGGCTGGCAGGACTAGACGCTGTTTGCGGCGGTAACTGCTGTTTTCTCGGTGTCTGGTTTTGGGGGGCGGAGCCGCAGACGCCTTAGGAGTCACAGACACGCTCACAGGCTCCTCCTTTATATCCTGAGAGGTGGATGCACACAGCATCACCGAGCTCACGTCACTCTGAGAGACCTTTCACAACACACACAAGCGTTAAACAACCAGTACGAGCTCTATTCACTCTATTTCTACACACTTTTCTCAAGTTATGAATTCCGTGCTGGGAAAAAAAAGATCACTCTAGCATGTGGTGGTTTTGGAATACTATAATTGGCTTGTTGGATACACCAAATGTGGTCTACCAGCCCAAAACCAGGTGAAAGTCCAGCTGACCAACCATCTAGAATGACTTGGATCAGACTATAATGACCAAAATGGTTTTAGCTAAAATTTCCGGCAGGGCCGAAATTCAGTGTTTCCATGATCTAATCACATGCAACCAAATATAAGTAGAGAAAAATAACATATTAATAATTATATACTACAACTAATATTAGTATAATTAATATACAGTAAATTCAGTGGTAGTGTTTGCTCTGATGCCTAAATTTTAGTTCGAATTTTTAACATTTGTTTCTTTTGATACCAGGTTGAAGTATGACCTACATTTCATGGCATGTAACAGGCAATGCAAACCCTTGTTGACTGCTCTAAAATGGTTTACCAAAACCAGCTGGAAGTCCACCTGATCAACTATCTAGACCACCTTGGATCAGATAAAGATCATACATGACCAATAAAATCTGGTTTTAGCTTAATTTTCCAACAGGGCTGGAATTCAGTGTTTTTTTCCCCCTATGTGAAATGAATGAGTAAATCACATCATGCAACCAAATAATTATAGGAAAAATTATTTGTATAAATTAATAATTAAATAATTATAAATAAATATCTCTTCCATAGCAAAATAGTTACACATAATGGTTGTGTGCTGTACTGCATTTGAAATTATGCCATAAAAAAATAATATATTACAGTAATAACAATCACCACAGAGAAAACAATTAGGTTGAATTTTTCTATAATATAACTTTTCTTTTTCTTTTGATGAAATATGACCTGGACCACTTTTTGTGAGATTTACTCATATAAACGGGTAGGTTTTACCTTAGGGGCAATCCGGACCCGCTTGCTCGCACTGCTGGAGCTGGGAGTGGAAGAGCTCTGAGCGTGTGGAGGAGTGGCGAGAGTCGCGGGACTGGAGGAGGGTAGGAAGAGTGACTGACCCAGAGGAAGCTGGATGGGAACCAGGTATGAGTCAGTCCGAGGCAGAAGCGGCTTCATCTTCCTCTCTGAGATCGAGCAAAGACAAACGACTGTCAGGAAAACAAACTCATCATGCATTCATTAATGCCTCTCATCCAGCCCAACACTCACCTGTGGCGGGTATGGCTTTCTTCAGCTCCGGAGGACCTCTCTTCTGTTGCTACGGAGAGAAAAAAGACTCTCTTTACTTTTACACAAAATGTGACATTCAAAATAACTGCAGTCTCAATACTGTCTGCCTTTTCGATGACTCTTAGATGATTAAAATAACAAAACAAGCGTTGATCTCGAGCTGAACGTGCTTCCATCTGTCTGACTGTCCCTGAAATAAAATAACTGATTCCTGGAGAAGCAGAGAGGCTGGTCCTGTTGATCTGCCATGAGAGGATGAATTAGTAGGAAAAGGGGTCTTACTTGATTGAAACCAATTTGTGTGATCTGAGGGCAAGTGGGGGTCACTGGGTCAACCAAAGGCTGTGGGATGAGCCAGGAAATGAGAGATGACCACATTTGAAGCATAAAATCGCAAAATGGACACAGTAGCACAGTAAGTGACTGGCACATAATGAAGCGAGTGTGTGATCTTTATTAAGACTAAAATGAGGTATACACACCTTGTAGACCTGGTCCAAAGTGAGACAGCGGTTTGCTTCCGGTCGAATCGTCCAATAGGAGATCTTGCCATCGGGAGATGTCTCCCGGACGAACATGTCATGCAGTGAGAGATTATGACGTATGGAATTCTAACAAAAAAAAATGAAACAAATCACACTCAGAAATCTTACAAGAGAGGTAAACTGAAACTATACTGGCGTTATACACTACTGTACCTTCCATCCGGGTTTGGCAACATTTCTGAAGTACGGAAAGTGGTCTTCGATCCAATTGTAAATTTCTTTCAGGGTCATGTGTCGGTTCTTCTTGCCGTTGATAGCAAACTGGATCATAGCCATGTAGGAATATGGTGGTCTCTCAGACAGAGGGTCCTTCTCCTTTTCTGGAGCTTTGGACTGCTTAAAAGGCAACAAACAAACAATTTTAAAGAATGAAATTTCAAAAAGCAAAACACAGAAGAAACATACAAAAAAGGACGTTTTAATCAACCAATTTGTAAAGCTGCAATTAAACGGAAACAGTGACAAATCTTTTCTTCCGTATTGTGGCATAAATCCTAGTGTAAAAAGAATGCAGGGCAGAGACTCGGCTCTATTCATCAGTTGTTGATATGTAGGTGTGACACTCAAAAATAAGGAATTTAAGCGGACTAAATGATTTGAGAAGTCTTGTATACACCACCAGTCTGTCGTTTTCACCAGAAGATCCAGTTATGTCATTTTGATTAAATATTACAGGTGACACTTTACAATAAGGTTCAATTAGTTCATGTATTAACTAACATGAAGAAACAATGAGCAATACATTTATTAATCTTTGTTAATGTTAGTTAATGAAAATACAGTCGTTCATTTTTAGTTCATGTTAATTCACAGTGCATTAACTAATGTTAACAAGCACAACTTTAGATTTTAATAATGCATTAGTAAATGTTGAAATTAACAATAAGTAAAAAAAAAAAATTGCTGTAGAAGTGTTGTTCATTCTTATTTCATGTTAACTAAAGTAGTTAACTAATGAACCTTATTGTAAAGTGTTACCTTAATACAAAACATTTTTTAAAACATGCACAAATGTATTATTCACAATAAGATCTATAACAGAATGCTCAAATATTTTAATACAAAGGACCAAAAATCAAACTGGATAGAGGGCCATGGGCCAAAAGTAAATGATGCATTATATTGCATTAAAATGTATTAAATTAAAAAACCTTTAACCAAAATTTAAATATTATTATTTTTTTTTTATGATTTTCAATCAATTTTGCGTATATTGTTTTGACCATTCCAAAGCAAAAAAAAAAAAAGTTCAAACTAAAATATAAATTAGAAATAAAGACATGCTTTAAAGGGGTCATATGATGCGATTTCAAGTTTTTTTGAGAGAGGCGGGGCATAGAGGACCTACAATAATGTACAGTATTTGAAAAATAATGTGTTTTTTGAACATTAAAGCATGTCAACATTCTGTTACACCAAATACACAAAATAATGATCTTTAAAATAGCATCATATGACTTTGACTTTAAGGGTGACTTTAATGTTGTATACCTGATGACAGTCACTTGGATTGTCCTCCTTGGTGCATTTTTGTTTTGACTCTGATCCAAGCCCATCAGAGCTCATTTTTCCCAGCCACTGGATGTTTGTCAGACTGTCATCAAGCGGGAAGCACTCCGTCTCCTTTTTCACTGATATCATAACAAAGAACATTTCAGAAAACAAATTTTTCAGAACATCCACACGCTTTTAAGGAAGTCTTAGCCACGTCCCTCACCTTTCTCAAGTTCATCCCTAGGTTTTGTAGATAAACACCCGAGGGCTTTTTCCTCCTCCAAACTGGTGCTGCCACTGAGCAGGATGAACTTGTTTCGGCCCTGAGGGCCGCACTCCTTCCCTTTGGCCGTCAGGGCGCTGATGACGCTCTGCAGATCGGCTGCTTTCGGGATCACCACCACCTGAGTGTCCGGCATGGTGGGGTGGTCCATCATCCGGATGCCATCAGGGAAGCAGCGGGCGGTGGACGGGGTCGGGCTGGTCTTGCGGAGCGGCCCATCTGCCTCATCGCACCCTGCATCAGATTCACTCTTCTGAAAAGGCAGCTTCCTCCTCTTCAGGATGATGGGTCTCCTCGGGCTCTCTCTCATTGTTTGCTCACAGCAAAAAAGCCTTCCTGACGACTGTCTACAACACATAAAGCACATAATATGTCATGTTTACAACTAACTTAAAAGTTTTCCTTCATAAATACAGCACATATTGGAACTATTCAGCTACTAGAAACTGGGCGCTTCTCAACAGCTGCGCAAATGATGATTCATACAAACAATAAAACAACATACAATCTTGAATCAAAAGCTGATGTGTCAAAATAAATGTGTGCATATAAAATACACATTCAATATCTAAAAAATATTATATATATATATATATATATATATTAGAAGATCTTTGCCAAATGTACCGATAAGAAGGTCTGTTGATAAACGACTTTTTTGTCTAACGTCTCTTGAATGACGATTTTAGTTCTAGAATATAAAATACCGTTACAAAATGATTACTTTCAATCTGGCGTACTGTTATTATTGTTGTTTTTATTGTTTGACAGATCATTCATATTTTTCATAAACAAAAGACTTTGTAAAATATTTGTGTAGAAAATAAAGAAAAATAAAGTGATTTTATTTTATTACAATGATCTCTCATCGCGTTGATCGTCGTTTTAAAACACATTAGAGCTTGTTGTCGTCTTAATATTTAGGCTAATCTAATTAAAGCACTAAATTATTAAAGTATAAACGATCTTCCTTTATTATCTGACATGCGGCCTAGTGACTCGTCTAACGTTACCCAACTTACTAAATTCATTCAAAATAAAACACACATCAAATAATACGAAGCGGATCAAACCTTCATCTCATGGCAGCCGTGCAGACGGTGGTTTATTGGAGTTAATCTGGCAGTGCTGAGTGATAAAATGTATTTTGATGAGGTAAAGGAAAAACTCGGGTCCCGGGACTCTTGTGCACATTTGGTGAAATTTTGAATTTTGGCGCAGAGCGGGACAGCTCTATCACGTGATCGCGTCTAGCCCAATGGAGGATACACATGGGCGGAGCCATCGCGCGGAGAGTGTTGCCGTTTTCTATGGTACAGTAAGTTATAGACTGTATAAAGGTTCCTTTCGGGGGCGGCTCCGAAATACAAATTCTGCATTCTGAAAAGCGGAAACCTTCTACATTTCTACAACAGAAATTATTTTAATATAAAATATTAATATTCTGTTTCAGTCATTTACATACGAGTGTGACTGGTGCGTTTTAGAAATGCGCTGAGAAAGGTAACACTGTTTATGTGCTGCTTCAGCAGCGGTCTGGTTTAAATTTTACACCTGAATAGGAACACTGATGAAAAATAATAATATTGGAACTTTAAAGATGCAATGAATAATTAAAAAGAATAATTAATATTTGGATCCATCCTACCTGACCAATCAAAACAACGTCCGGGCCACCAAGCCCCGCCTCTTCTGATAATCGACTGTTAGGCTAACTAATCAGTTTGTGTTTCTCTGGGAGGAACTGGAGTGTGTGAACCGAGGATGAACCTCAGTCAGACGGTTTATCAGTGTCTTTGTCGAATTTACATGGTCCAAAGAAAAAATACAATGCAATTGAGAAGAAATACAAAGCGATGCGTGAGTATCAGCTAAGGTTTTCATTGCATGCCATGTATATTATCCACGTGCGAACTTTCTCCATAGTACTGCTAGCATCTGTTACTAAGGGACATTGCATAAAACATGATAAAATGTCAATGAGATTAGATAAGACGTTTTGCATGAGTATTACGTGTTTTGGGACTTATAAATGTGTTAGTAGTCAGTATCTGTCTTAGAGAATTAAACGTGTATTCCTGCGTGCCACTGACAGATCAGTAGTAGTAGTAATTCTCTGCCTCATGTCGTCTTGTTTTTCTTCCTTGCAGCGTATCATGTCTTCTAATGCCCCGCAATTCACATAAGAAGAGGCTGCTGAACCCGCACAAATCTCAGCTGTTGTTCGTGGGGGCGCCCATTAATGGACCAAAGCATGAGTATGGACCACAACTACAGAGTGCCATTCATCCCAAGTCATTTATATCAGAGAAACAACAGCAAAGTGGTGCACCATGTACCTCTTGGGTATGTGCATGCTTTGCAATCCTTACTTATATGTTATGTGTGAAGACATTTTATAAACTGATATATTGTCTGTTTGTAGGTGTCTCCGCAGTTTAATTCGCTCGAAAACACAACGGTTAGTCGACGTAAGGCACCAGATTTGGGTTTCCCCCAGACTAGAAGAGCAAATGGCTGCAAATATATTCCCTTGTCCTTTGAGGCAACCACAGCAGGTTCGCAGCACCAGCGGGAGAACTTTAGTAGTTCACGGACAAAGAATGACAGGCTTGTTTCTTCGGACGGTCATAGCAAGCAGCTTCGAGAAACTCCAAGAAGAACTCACTTTCCTCGAAAAGGGGTGGAGAGGAGGATGGCTACACGTGTTATATCCATCTCCAGGCGTTCAGAAGTTTCAAAGAAACTTCAGTTCCATAAAAATGGAAATAGAACGCCTAAGGATTCTGTTCACACACCGAACACAAGCTTATTAGTTCCCGAACCCCCAAATGTTGAGACGCCAGAAATGCCACATTGTTCCAGCATGCCTCCATCCAATCTTCAACATCTCCTCTTCCCTCCAAACCAAGCAAAAACTCCTCCGCGCACTGAGAACACGAATGTCCCGGTGAAGGACACACCTGAGAAAGACTATGGACTGAGGGTAACATGGAGGCGGAGGAAAGGACTGATGAAATTGTTGACTGACAGAGGTCTGCTTCTTCCAGCAGATGCTGGAGTTGCCAGTGATTGGACTTAAATAATAAATTAACAGATACAGCAATAATTTGATTAGTTTTGTAGCCTTTTCTGTTCAATACGGATTTGATAAGATTTGGGAAATTGTGATCACTTAACAACCGAGAAAATTTAATATATGAACACTTCAGGAGAGAGGAATTAAAGATGTCATTTTGATGTCCCCAGCCTTATTTAATAGAATCACCTTTGCATTCTGTAGGACATCAATAAATTATGTACTTAAATGTAAAATACACGCATCTGTTGAATATGCCTTTATTCACAAGATTTTATTTAATTCATTCAATTTTTTTTTAACCAAAGGGAGTTTGTGTACGTTTGTCTATGCAAGAAAAGTTAAATATTTTTAGATTTTATAGTATTTTGAGAAAGTCTAAAATTGATCAAATATGGAAAATATAAAACACACACACATACATACATACACACACACACAAACACACACATATATATATATATATATATATATAAAATATCAGCTAAAATATGAACTTAGAAATATAAGAATTTTGATTTAAAATATTTTGGTCTCTACTTAATTCCCATATTTTTTACAGAATATATATTCTATGTATATTATATATATTCACATATATGTATGTGTGTGTGTATATATATATATATATATATATATACACAAAATGTTTTTATGTACTTACTACTACTATTATTATTATTATTCGTTTTAAAGTTTAATATTCCCCTAAGAATTGGGACACCACTACTATGCCGTCACACGTCATCATACGTCATCTAGCTCCTACAATACACAAACCTATACTGGTGTGCTGGTGTGCATTAGAGCCTTTAATTATCGTTCTATATTAATGCGCTGCTTACACACACACACAAACACACACATATATATATATATATATATATATAAAATATCAGCTAAAATATGAACTTAGAAATATAAGAATTTTGATTTAAAATATTTTGGTCTCTACTTAATTCCCATATTTTTTACAGAATATATATTCTATGTATATTATATATATTCACATATATGTATGTGTGTGTGTATATATATATATATATATATATATACACAAAATGTTTTTATGTACTTACTACT
>NW_015548309.1:3261316-3303058 GCF_001515605.1 Sinocyclocheilus anshuiensis | reverse complement strand
TATAAAACACACACACATACATACATACACACACACACAAACACACACATATATATATATATATATATATATAAAATATCAGCTAAAATATGAACTTAGAAATATAAGAATTTTGATTTAAAATATTTTGGTCTCTACTTAATTCCCATATTTTTTACAGAATATATATTCTATGTATATTATATATATTCACATATATGTATGTGTGTGTGTATATATATATATATATATATATATACACAAAATGTTTTTATGTACTTACTACTACTATTATTATTATTATTCGTTTTAAAGTTTAAAATTTTAAGTTTTAAATATTTCTCCGAACTTTTATTTTGGCGGGTATTTTCTTCGTCGTCCTTTGCGGAAATGGCTCCGTGGCGTGCAGCTGGTTTTGTTTACAGAATAGAAATGTTCTACGTATAGTGTCTTAAATCAATAATAATTCAATAATCAATAATGATTCACACTGTATTATTCCAAAACGTATCTTATTTCAATATTAAGGCTGTAATGCACTAAAAGCTCAATAGCAGTCCGTTATGAGGAGCAGTTCATCCGTGTTTTTGGCGGGCGGTCGTGGTTCGGGCTCGGTTCGGCTCAGCAGCCCACCCGCCTGTCCGTTAACAGCTCCGGTGGACGCTGCCGTTGAATATTTAATGGTAAAGAAAGACTTTCAGGCTGCGCTGGATACGTGCGAGAAAGCACTTGAGAGTTTAGGCTCTTTTGCAGAGCAGGAGGACAGCTGGTGAGTTTATGTAAAATATCTCATAGTGAAATAAGTTATGTATTTACAGTTATCTCCAATCTCATGCTAAATCTTTCCTTACAGCTTCAAGTATGCTGAACTGAAAGCAGCTTTGACTATAGTGGGGATTCAGGCAATGGCTGAGCTTAATCAGTGGCCTGGAGTTCTGTCATGGGTTTTGCAGCAGTATGGAGAAACAGAAAATTCCTGCCAAGATTATCCAAATGTGGTAAGAAGAATCTGCTTTAATCTCACAAATTACATTAAATAGCCTTTGAATGTGGGTGAAGTACCGCTACCTCACTCCTAATGCTATATAAACGGTTTCACAGCATTCTGCTCTATGTGAAAGTGGGTGAGCGGGCTGTGATGAAGGAGGCAGTCTGTGATTGGCTGCAATGCTCTGGTAACATGAGCCAGTCGGGGTTCAGCACTGTGGCAGAGCTGTATTTCCTCCACATTCTGGTGCCGATGGGTCTCACGGCTGAAGCTCTGGAGATGCTGGAGACTGATGTGTGTCGGGTGGCATTCACTGAAGAACAGAGACAAGCAGCTCAGAGTTTGGTAGACATTCAGAATGAGAAAAATGCAACATCGTCCACTACAAATCCTGAATCTGTAGCTGTGGCGCCAACAACTAGTGCTTCAAAACAAGGTGACTTTCTTTTAATAATGTGCTTTAAGTAAAAAATTGCAATGTAATTTGATTCAAACTATATCATTGATGAGGAAGCCATTTTATTGTAGAATAGATGATGGATGCAGTGATGTGTTTTTGTGATTGACAGATAAACTGACTCAGCGGCTGACTTCCATAATGAAGTTGTTATACCGAGGTCTCTCAGTAGCCAGTGTGAGAATCAGATCCAACTCTGTGCGCAAAGTTTTTCTGGCTTTAATATTGCTGTATCTTCTTCTTGTCCGTATTGACCCGGGTAAGAGATCCGCTGGCCATTTTTATGCAGTGCATCCTCAATAATTACTTTGAGAATGATTGACTGTCATTTTTCTGCTATTTCTCCGCTCTCAGCTCTGCCCTCAGCTTTCCCGTGGCTGCTCCGCCTGCATGGACTCCTTCAGCAGACGTGGAACACCATGTTTGGACCTTATTACAGAGCCAACACCCGGAGTTAGAGTTTTAATGGTGTTATCCTGGAACAAACTGTGAAACAATGTTGCCATCCCAAATTTGTAATACTTAATACATCCTGTGTTTGCCATGAGCATCACTTTTTGGTGCACTTACTTACATTATAGATAAATAAATCATTGAATTATATCAAACTACTGATAACCTATTTAAAATGGATGGTATCCTGGAGAGAAATATTTCATGCAGATCAAATGTAATTTTATTATATAATAAAATGTGTAAATATGGTTTTGAATGTTCATGTGGATCTGGGCTTGTGCTGCAGACACAGTATGTAACTTATATTAACAACTGTTTATTGTACTTCACATTGAATGGTCATGGTTAAGACTTGTACTAAGTTTTATTAATATGTACTTTTCAAATGCACTTTTATTAAATTATTAAGAATATACAGACTAAAAGGTCTGAGGTTTATACCAGGGTTATTAACTAATATTAAAACCATTAAAAAAAACTTTATTTCAGCTTTATTTCTCATTTTTAATGTGAATGCTAAAATAACTAAAACGAATAAATATAGACATTTCTAAAAAAAAAAATAGAAATATTAAAACTTAAAAATTAAAATCTAATTTTTAAATTTCTAATTTTTCAAATCTAATTCTAACAAAACCCATAATAGTATATTAATGATAGTAAAATAACACTGGTTTAAATACATTAAATATAAATAGTCCGTATATAAAATGTGTTATTAGAGTTTCCTGATATTTCTGTTGATTTAAAAAAAAAATAGTGATTAAATTATGTTTGTTAATAATAATACTAATAAAAACTTAAAAAATATTACCTAGTCATTTATTCAGAACTGGGTGTTAGTTTCGCATCTGTGACAGAAACTGACGCATGAATTGAAAGTGAAAGTAAAATCAGCTGTTTCTGTTTATGTCTGTATGAAACTGCTTGTTACGCTACGAGTAAAACGGGAGCTGAAGTATCTTGAAGAGGGTGAATATTTAGTCAGCTTAGTTTGATTTTCTAAAACCAATGCGCAGTTTAATTTCGACGGTGTCAAAACAACAGGTTTCCATAGATACAACACCGAGAAGCGTTTGCAGTCGTATATGTGTGGATGGGGAAGAATTGGAGTAAAATGGATTATCCACTATACAAACGCTCTGTATCATTGGATTATGGTAGGTCAACAGAGACTTGCATACATCATAGTACATAATTAAAAAAAAATACTGCTACTGTAACTACTGTCATTTCAGTCTTTTGAACCATTTTTTTTTTAAGTTTATCCAGAAATGCTGGAACTAATAATGATCTTAAATATGATCTGTTGTTTCAGAAGTGAGAGGCCTTTTAAACTACAATCTGTCCTGCTGTGTAAACGCTTTGCTTCAATCCTTTTCTGCCACCACTGAACTACTGGACATACTGAACAAGTAAAGCTCTATTATCTTTTAAATAAGATGCACTCTTTGCAAATTAGCCATGTTTCATTTGTTGAAAATGTACTCATTCTCTGGACATCCAAGATGTAGAGTTTGTTTCATCATCAGAACAGATTTGGACAAATGTAGCGTCACATTACTTGCTCACCAATGGATCCTCTGCAGTGAATGGGTGCCGTCAGAATGAGAGTCCAAACAGTTGATAAAAACATCACAATAATCCAGAAGTAATCCACACCACTCCCGTCCATCAGTTAACATCTTGCGAGTGAAAAGCTGCATGCTTGTAAGAAACAAATCCATCATTGAGGCATTACAATTCTATAATCAGTAAAAAACACTTCCTCCAGTAAAAAAGTCCATCCCCTGATGTCCCCTCACATCAAAATCCAACGACAACTGTTTTGTACTGTTTTTCTTCCTTGATTTTTGCATATTTCTCTCCTGATTCCAACTAGATGACTTTTTTTCACTGGAGAAAGCAATATTATGGATAGAGGACTCCTGTTTTAGCCAGATTCAGTGGGTTGAAGTTAAAAATATACTGATAAATTTGTTTCTTACAAACACAATTTTTTTTAATTTTGTTTTACAAGACATTAATTGATGGACTGGAGTGGTGTGGATTATTGTGATGTTTTTATCAGCTGTTTGGACTCTCATTCTGACGGCACCCATTCACTGCAGAGGATCCATTGGTGAGCAAGTGATGGAATGCTACATTTCTCCAAATCTGTTCTGATGAAGAAACAAACTCATCTACATCTTGGATGGCCTGAGGGTGACTAAATATTAATCAAATTTTTGGATGAACTATTCCTTTAAAGATGGCATCCATCAGATGGGATTGATAAGAGTAACGTCCCACTGCAGTTGAAGAATACCCTGGAAGCCATGAGGGACAAATCATATCCTGCTCCACACAAAGACTTCCTCAACTGCCTCTACCGTCAAGCCATCCGACGTATGTGTCATATCACCCTAAAATCTTATACTTGTGGAAATAATGTCGCTCAGTTGTGTCGTTCTGTCATTGTGCTGTAGGGTTCACTCAGCAGGATGCAGATGAAATATTCCACATCATCCTCAATCTCAGTCAGAAGCAGATACCTGATGCTGCTCTGGTGGGTTTTCATTAAAAATCGATGCACATATTTTAAGTATGTACTGTTATGTCTCAGTGTTAATGAGAGTGATCAATTATGTATGGTAAACTCTTTGTTTTACTCTATCAGGCTCAGGAAATCTGCAGTCTCTATGAAATAAAGGTGGAGACCCAGGTGGGGTGTTTAAATTGCAAATTCATCCAACGAATGCCCAACTCTCTTTTCAGCCTTCCTTTGGCGATCTGTGAAAGGGAAAACTCCTTGGTAAGCACATTAAACATTCATCAATGATATCTTGAAAATGAAAATTCGGTTATCATTTACACACCCTCAACTTGTTCCAAACCTGTATGAGTTTCTTTCTTCTGTTAAACACAAAAGAAGATATTTTGAAGAATGTGGCAAACCAAACAATTGCTGGCATTGACTTTCAAAGTATGGACAAAAATACTATGGAAGTCAATGGCTACCAGCAACTGTTTGGTTACCAACATTCTTGAATCAACATTCATTTTTAGTCATTGTGCGTCAGTAATATACATTGTAATATATATGATCTTGAGCAAATCATACATAATTCTTCCTCTTCATGTTCTTCAGGAAAGCTGCATCAACTCTTTTTTCCAGCTACAAAATCTGGCGGACAGTGAGAAGGTTTACTGCGACAACTGTGAAAAAAAGCAGCCGTCCTCTTATGTGTGTGCTTTATTTGTTATTGCATTATATAACAGTTTCATCTTTAATAATTACATTTCTGATAGTTTAATTGATTTCATGTGATGATACAGCAAATTCAAGTAAGAATTTAACTGTCATATTGTAATGCTTTGTGAGTTGATTGTTTTGATTTTCTGACATTTTCATTAATTGTCATGTAGGAGGTGAAACTTGTGTCATTGCCTCCGATTCTGTGTGTCCACTTGAAAAGATTCAGAAACGATGATGGCTTCACCAAGAAACTCTACGACAAAGTCACCTTCCCTGAAACGTTTAGCACTGCCATTTTTGCTGCAGGACAATCAGAAAAAGTATGTTTAGTAGATATTTAGTAAAGTAGCATGCAGTCAAAATAATATTGCCATATATGCTTGATTTGTTGTATGCTTGTTTTAGGCTGATTGTCTCAAGGCTGATGAGCATTACAGTCTCTATGCAGTAGTAGTGCATATGGGAAGTACCATGTCTGGTCACTACACTGCTTTCATCAGTTCATATCAGGACTGGTATTACGCTGATGACAGCTGCGTGCAACCAGTAAGAAATAGTGACAGCCTGATTTAACTAGTATCTGAAATAGTTAAGAGTGTTATGTAACTGATACTTATATGCAATTGTTTTGTTTATCTCAGTCCACATGGAAAAATGTGCAGGGCACATATGGAGGGTACCGTCGGCGCTATGGGTACGTTAAACATCAATAACCATAAACCTATATAGCTTCTCACAGGCACTTCAAAGGAAAGCAAAACACAAATGCAGACCTTTTAAATAATTACTTCCAAGACATCTTCCAGGTTTTAATTATAATTTTGCATGCTGTTTTTAGAGAGACAGCCTACCTGCTTCTGTATAGGAAGAAGAGCTGGAATTCATCTGGATAACTGTTGGGAACATGCACTGCAGCATTTGATGAACACTAGATGAATTAATGCAGAGAATATTCCAAGAACAGGACTGAAGTCTATTTATATTTTGGGTATAAGTATGAAGAGGGGTGTTTAAGAATGTAAATCAGTATATTTTCATGTTGATTGGGGTTTATATAGGACAGTATTTTGGATAGGATTATGCTATTTTGCCAGTGCATATTTTGTGGAGTTTATGGATATTGTTAAATAAAATGATAACAATATGTTTTGAAATAAGGTTGTTGGTGATCTCAAGTTATTGCTGTAAAGCTGTAATATAAAAATACTGTGCGAAAAGACCATGTTTTCTCCAGTTAAAACACATCTAAGGTTTACAGCCCACATAGTTGACTGGTTCAAAACTACAGTGAGACTTTTATTTTGAAAAAATGCAAAGACGGAACCTGGCTTTTATTTTGGAAAGCGTCCATATCATGGCATTTTCCCCGCACGTCCTGGTAAACAGCTCTATTATGATCTTGTAGGTGAGCAAACATTGTCATAAACCATATTTCTTACAGAAAACTTTACTACCCAGCTGAAGATGACTTTATCCATTCAATAGATCGGCTTTTAGCACCTTAATAAACTATAAAGTATGACAATACAAAATAAGTAGAATTATATTCAAGGAGAATTTTAGTCCACATTTTTGTGTTAATTGGGTGTTGCATGCTACTGAATACAATAGGCATTAAATTGTGGTGTATTATTGTTTGTTCTCTGTCTGTTTTAGGTTTATTCGCTATCTCAGGATAAAGAGAGATAAATTCAAATGAGTAATCCACTGAGAGGAGAAGTTATAAGATTGTACAAAAATGTAAGCATAATTTTTCTGTCAGTTTCCTTTTTTGATCTGTTCTTTTCATATGAAATGTTGTCCAGTGGTACTTTGTCATCCTTTATTGGACATAACATTGCATGGCAGCAGAGTCACAAAATGAAGAAATGTAAAATTGTAATGATGACTATCCATTGCTTGGGCAATGCATTTCTTTTCTGCAGCTTCTGTATCTTGGGCGGGAATATCCAAAAGGCACTACATACTTCAGGGAGCGTCTGAAAGCAGCTTTCATGAAGAACAAAGATGTCACCGAGCCTGAGAAAATCAAAAAGCTGGTTGACCGTGGAGAGTTTGTGATCAAAGAACTCGAGGCGCTTTACTTCCTCAGGAAATACAGAGCGATGAAGAGGCGCTACTACGAACCAGAGCATTAATCGATGTTTCTGCCAGACTGTATATGTGTCAAAAGTGAAATCACTACTTTCTGCACGTTTTTGAATGTCTGTGTTTGATGTGTTGCACTACAACAGATTTGGACGTAAACATTTATTTTTACTACTTCTAAGTCCTTGTTAGATATACAATAGGCAGTTATTTGTAATGACAATTACATATGTATTTATATTTAAATACATTTAAGTTTTATGATGTTCTAAGCAGGTCTTTGTGTAGACATCTCTACATCACAGAAAGCAAAGTTGGTTTTTCCAAAGGATTTCTCCAGCTCCTGCACCAGGTCAAAATTTCCTGCGCTACTGGAAACCTTTTAGTGCAAATAATTGAAAATGATCAGATAGATGGGAATAGTGTGAGTATGTCTGTCCATTTATACATATGTATTTATATATATGCATTAAAGAATATGCTCACTTTTGCTTTGAGTACATTGTAGGCTTTGTAGAAGGTGAGGTCTTCTTTTGATAGTGTAAGCCCAGACTGCACTTTCATCTGTCTGCCGCCTTGGAGACAAATTTTGAAAACATCAGTTACTTTGAACAACGACAGCAGGGTGCTTCACCTATCAGAAAGTCTCATACCTGAAAGTATGCTGACAATAAAACCCACGGTGATGACCGTCACAGTCCCCAGTGGGCCGAAGTACAGGTATGAGAGTGAGTACCAGTTATCAGCCAGGAAAGGCCTGTTAGGAAATAGATATGGTTATGTAACAGCCAATAGATTTTGACTCAACTGATTTTTGCAACCCACCTTTGCTCTTTCAGTATGAAGTCGTCTATGTTTGCAGTCCAGTTAGTGCCACCTGAGAAGTTACAGCCGTGTGTCATCAGAGCCAGCGGTCTGCTGTTCTCTGGTAGTGGAGGGTATATCTGTGCCCCGATGCACACCCACAGTGACAGAGCCAAACCAGACACCAGCCCTGCCAAACCTCCCTAAAACATCCACACTTTTAAAGGAATAGTTTGAACAAAATCGCTGAAATGTTACTCCCATTCAGACCATCCAAGATGTAGAGTTTGTTTCTTCATCAGAACAGATTTGAATGTAATTTAGAATTCCATCACTTGCTCACCAGTGGATCCTCTGCAGTGAATGGGTGCCGTCAGAATAAGAGTCCAAACAGTTGATAAAAACATCACAATAATCCAGAAGTAATCCACACCACTCCAGTCCATCAGTTAATGTCTTGTGAAGTGAAAAGCTGCATGTTTGTAAGAAACAAATCCATCATTAAGATGTTTTTAACTTCAAACTGTTGCTTCCAGCTAAAATGAGTCATCTATCCATAATATTGCTATCTCCGGTGAAAAATTTGTCTTTTCTGAATCAGGAGAGAAATAAGCACAGATCAAACACCGTTTACAAGCTAAAACACTTCTAAACAAACACGTCGGTGGATTTTGATGTGAGAGGACAACAGGAGATGGAATTTTACACCTGAGGAAGTGTTATTATGGATTATTATGGACGCATATTTTGGCCAGAAGCGATGGTTTAAAGTTAAAACCCCTTAATGAAGGATTTGTTTCTTACAAACGTGCAGCTTTTCACTTCACAAGATGTTAATTCATGTACTGGAGTGGTGTGGATTACTTGTGGATTGTTGTGATGTTTTTATCAGCTGTTTGGACTCTCATTCTGACGGCACCCATTCATTGCAGAGGATCCAAGTCATGTCATGCTAAATTTCTCCACATCTGTTCAGATTAAGAAACAAACTCATCTACATCTTGGATGGCCTGAGGGTGAGTTAAATTTTTTTTTGCAAATTTTCATAACATTAAAATCATTAATCATTAGCCATGCTAACCTTTGCATTAGCGCAAGGAAACAGGATGCCAAGAGAAAAAAGGCCCAGTAGAGGTCCGCCAGCCACTCCTGCGATACTAATAGCAGCCTGTTGAGAAACAAACGGACAGGAAAATTAGGACTATACCATCATTCGCCCCCTAATGTCACATAATTCATCAGTAACCCACCTGTAGCATCCCTCCCATTAAAGATGCAACACCAGCCATTCCGATGCACACGGCACCATAAAACAAACCTGTGTTTAGGGAATATCATCTAGTTAAGTAGGTAGTATCACTGTTCATGCATTAATGTGAAGATATGCACTCACTTATGCCCTTTGAAGACCAGGACAGTTGCCTTTCTGACAGACTGAAGTACGGCCGAATCAGATCTGCAATAGTTACTGCAGCCAAAGCATTTACACTGGAGGAGACTGTACTGTAGACAATAAAGATGATATAATACAAGCTTAAAATGATCATTTGATAAATGTGGTACAAAAATGACTCACTCGGGTAATGTTCCAGTGTCATTCCCTCTTGCATTTAATCTTGGTGATACATGATGTTGTATGTATCTGAGATTTATAAATGCTGTAGAAGTATTGTTCAATGCTACACTTAAAAATAAAGGTTCCAAAAGGGGGGTTTCACGGCAATACCATAGAGGAACCATTTTTTGGGTTCCCAAAGAACCTTTCAGTGAACAGTTCTTAAAAGAACCATTTTCCTTAGTGTGAAGAATATTTTAAAATTCTAAAGAAGCTTTTTCACACTATAAAGAATACACTATAAAGGTTCCATGGATGCTAATAAAGACTAACGACAAATGAAACTTTAATGTAAAGTGTTACCCAATTTTATATTTCGCAATGTTTTAGTAGACATGGAATATGTAGCACAAGAGTTGTAGTTTAATGTTGTACTTTTTGGAGTCATGCTTGTATGGCAGAGCTGCTTGGACATTTTGCTAAATATCTCCTTTTGTGTTCCACAGAAAACAGAAATTCATATGGGTTTGGAACGACATTAGGGTGAGTAAATGATACATTTTATTTTTAGGTTGAACTAGTTGTCTTAATAGAGAACAAACCTTAATGTGCCACTATATGCTGCTGCCACAAACAGTCCTGGCACACCAGGATATTCGCTCAGGATGTCCAACACCAGGTATGGCATAAGCTTATTGCATATTATAGAGAGAGACATTAATGTAGCATATTCCAGATTGATAATGTTATTTAATATATAATATATAGTATTTTTTTATAGAAATATATAAAGGTTATTAGGAGTTTTAGTAACATGCACAATTTTTGCATTTGAGATGCATTGTCGTGGTTTGTACCTGGTCCAGAGCAGACACCTTTCTTGCTGTCCATGGATCACAATTCTTATAAACGGAGTATAAACACAAGCCACAAAACACTGAGCATATTGATATAGCCCAGAGAGACACTAAGTTTATGTATAAAGCCCTGGATAGAGACAAAAACACAGACAAAAGTAGTTCAGATACATATTGCATTCCTTTTAGCGTGAATTTGGGTTTTATGATTTGTGCAATGCTCACATTTTAGCATGGAACAGGGACTTGCATGATATGTATCTTTGCACCTGAGCTTGATTGATACCATAGACACTGGTCCAGAGGAACGTCCCTCCCACTGTGATGCTCCAGAATGTGTGTCTCCTCAGGGGGTTCGGATCAAAGCTGAGAGGGTCGGACACAGCATGAGAAAGGCAAGTTTTTAAAGGTGCAGTATAAGCGATTTCTGAGAAATGCTGTTGATATTTGAAATCACCAAAACAAACACGCCCCTTCCCAAAAGAATCACACCCCTATCTTGATAGCTCCGCCCCCAAATTTAAGAAACATGCTATTCAACACAGGCACCTCCCCCATCACTACTGGACATGCCCCTTACTGGTGATTGGCTACAGGTGTGTTTTGGTGCTCGGTCCGATCCACTTTCAACAGTGTTTCTCAGAAATCACTTACTGCACCTTTAAAGGGACAATCCAGGCAAAAATGAAAATTCTGTCATCATTTACTCTCCCCCATGTCGCTCCAAACCTGTATGAGTTTCTTTCTTCTGCTGAACACAAAGGAAGATATTTTGAAGAATGTTGGTAACCAAACAATTTTGGTTCCCATTCACTTCCATTATATATTTTGACCATAAAATGGAAGTCAATGGGAACCGAAACTGTACAGTTATCAACTATGCATTATATGCATTATCTTTTATGTTCTGCACAAGAAAGAAAGTCATACAGGTTTGGAATGACATGAGTGTGAGTATTTGATGACCCAATTTTCATTTTTGCCCAGACTCTCCTTTAAATTATGCATTCTTGTACCTGTCAGTAATGTGATAACTCACTCCCATAGGTTGAGCCGGCCTCCCTGGGTGGAGTCACTGATGATAGTGGAGATCCCGCCCTGCAGCAGCACCGATTGGACGATGACAGCCAAGAGCCCAGCCAACATGATGCCCACCTGGAATACATCCGTCCACACCACTGCCTTCAGACCGCCCTGCCAGGGTAAAGGGACAGTCCTTTGTGATGCACATTTTAATAAATATACATTATATAAACATAAAATGGCAATTCTAAAAAGTGTTGCTACTGTATAATTTTAATATAACAGGGATTCTCAAACTTTTTTTGTCAGCTGAACCCCTTAGACTTGATTTAACAACACATTTTTATGCTCATGGTTCTCTGATGTTGATAATAATAATAATAATAATAGTACGTATTATTATTAGTAGTAGTAGTAGTATGTTTTAACTCTAATTATAAAAATAAAGACAGAAATATATAAAATTACGCAGCACAACATACTATACAGTTATTTAATTAAATTTTAGCTCTTAATTTTATAATTGAACTAAGCTATATAGGGATTATTGTGCAGCCCCATTTTTTTATTTTAATTTTACATTCAATATAATTAATTACCAGTTTATCAACTCATGAACCCTCACTTGGGAAACTTGTTTAATATAAAGCAAATATGCATAGATAATTTTTTGGATTTTATACGTTCAGTCAACAATAAGCATGGGGCAAATCTTAAATCTTTTATACATAAAAATATTATTTTTCAATATTCAAAAAATATTATTTTGCAATATTAAAACCCATTGTGCTGTACAATTTGTTGCTTGAGTTTCGAGTGGACTAGGTAGTAACCTATTTTTATGGAGCCCTAATAAAATGGAGAGACTTGAATTTGACACTTGAGTAATTAACCATATTCCGTGACTGTTTGAAATGGCAATGTATGCAATATATTATGAGGATATTGTACATACTGTGAATTTATTTAGTGCTCTGTACATCTTGCATATTTTCACTCAACATGTTAGTAGTATCTTAATGATACTAAAATAACACTACTCTCTTTCTAACTTACTAATGTACAGTAGAGAGTGCAGACGACTCCGGTCGAAATGACGGCACCCCAGAGATCTATACCTGTGACTGAGAAGTGGAGAGAAGTTCACTTGACCAGACAGCACTGTGCACTATCAAGCATACTTGTTACACCATACACTCCACAAGTAAAGCCATTTGACTTACACACTTAAAAATAGAGGTTCTTTATGAAGAACTTTATCATTCATGGAACCTTTCCATTTCCATTCGTTCTTTAGATTATTAAAATGTTAAGAATAAATGGTTCTTTTAAGAACTGTTCACTGAAAGGTTCTTTGGGGAAACAAAAAACATTCTTCATGGCATTGCTGTAAAATTCTCATTTTTTAGACCTTTATTTTTAAGAGTGAAGGAAGCAAAATAGAAACATCTGCAAAAAAATCCTACCTTGGTTTAAAGCCAAAGCCGGGGCGTAAATAACCAGACCTGTGTATAGGACCTGAGAAGAGATGGAAAATAGTACATTGAATTTACTGTATGATTTAATAAGACTGATAGTAACAAGAAAACACTCACTGTCTGTATGATAAACAGGACTGTCCCAAATAGTCTAATTACTTTATTGTAACGCATCTCCAGATACTGCAAACAAAGGGAAAAAAAATGATTACATTGCATAAGTTGCAGAATCAATGCATTATGGAAGCGTTTTAACATCATTAATATGTTCTTCCTCAATAAACTCACTATTTTAGATTACCAATGAAATGTTTTAATGCCACATTGAATTTTTTCCTGTCATCTCACCTCATAGGTGCTGGTTATTCCCAGTCTGTAGAAGATCGGCAGGAAAATCTCAGAGCTCACAGCCACCATCAGAACATAAGAAAAGCAGATGAGGATGAAAATGGCTCCGTGCTGATACACCTCCACCGGAGTCCCCAGAACGGTGATGGCTGACATGAAGCTGGCTGTCAGGGACAGAGCCACCGGCACCGCTGTCATACTCCGTCCACCCACCAGAAAGTCTGCGGAGCTGCTCTGACCTCTTCCAGCGAAGGCGTAGTAAACCCCGATGCCTGCTGAGATCACCAGCATTAAGCTGAAGACCACATAGTCCCACACACTGAAGGACGTCGCACTTGACATCTTTGTGCACGTCTGAACTTCTTTAACAGGGTCTCTTGATTTTACAAGGAAACCTTTGTGGCTCTGTTTGCAAAATATTATCGGTGACCATCAGGAACTTACTCATTGAAAGCAGATTGTTAGGTCAGAGATTGTGTTAAGACAGAAAGAGATGTTTGTTCAGTCAGAGGGAGGCTCTGCCAAAGTTACTTACTGTGATTGTTCCTGGAGCTGCATGCTTGTCATCATCCCACCCCTATCACATTCTTTCCTCCTTACTTACTGCAGTTGGACTGCAATGTTTTTTTTTTTCTCTAGTTATCAGATAATGCGTTTATTCTTGTGTGTGAGATACAAATAGACCATTCACTCCCTATTAATAACAAAAGCAGCCTAATGTTATTAACCTCCCAATATTACTAATCTTTGTCTGTCTATTTATACAATACAACTTTATTAGTACTAGAGAACAATTGGGAGATGTGGAGATGATTTTTAGCATAAAATAAATAGGATTATGAATAATGCAATTAGAACATGTTAAAGAAATAACATGTACTATGAACAAACCATTGACTAAAAATAAAAATATATCTATACAACACATTAATAATGTATAATATTTTCATATTTCTAATTTAACCATCGACCAAAAAAAAAAAAAAATCTGTACAACACAGAATAAATAGAATTAAAATTAAATAGAAAATGTTGTACATTTTATTTATCTTATATATAATTTAATTTATATTTTTATATTTCTATATTATTGTATAACACAAGTGATCCGCTGGAATAATTTCAAAACTCTTGCTATAGACGAAAAAAAAACAAAAAAACTTAAGTATCGCTCAAAACAAGATAAAATCTTTCCAAATACTTTTTCAAATAAAGAAGACTTTTATTTTGATAAACAGTAAAACTCTCCACTTTATCCATAATGCGTCATTCAAGATGGTGGCCTCCTGATACGGCATGCGTGTTAACAATTTCACAGCCATTGATAACGTATTTTGTCTTTTAAATCACGGGGTATCCATACATTCTGTATTTGGAGGTCTGATAATACAGCAAAATGAAGCTCAAAGCCAAGCCCCCATCTCATAAATCAGAAAACACGTACCGCGTAAGTTTACGGTGAAACGCATGCTGGAAACTGCTGCTCATGCATCTGACAAACATTACGATGTTTTATTTCATATACATAGCGAAACGAAATGCGCTTTACGTATTACACATCTGTAATTTCAATTTTAAAATGTTTAGTTTATAAAGTTGAATATGCACGTCGTTTAATGCAAATAAGTTTCCAGATATAATGTCTTTTGATGCATCAATACTTTACGTTTATTTTCCAGTTTGTGACGTTTTCTGAGAGGCTCGCAAAAGTAAACATTGATGTCATTCATCGCATTGACAGGACTGGAAGTTATACAGAGGTATTAATCTTGTTTATATCAGATAACATAACTATTTAATAGCAACATTATAGTAGCTAATGTGTATGTGGTAAATTCTGCTGCTTATTTTCTCAGGAGGTAGAAACCTATTTTTATGAAGCCCTAATAAAATGGAAAGACCTGAATTTGACAGATCACTTCAGTAAGTAACATGTTCTATGACCGTTTAATGTGGCAGTATGTACTGTATATTATGAGGAAATTGTACATACTGTTGATTTATTATATAATATGACCTGTACATCTTGTATGTTGTCAGGGTTGTTATTAATCAACTATAAAAATTCAAAAACTAAAAAAAATTCATTACTGGAAATAAAATATAAAAAAGTAGGCTTTTTATTTCAGTTAGTTGAAAACATTTCTAATTTCTAAATAACTAAAACTGAAATAATAATGATTTTAAAAACTATATAGACATTTACTAAACAATTACTACAATAAAAATAGAAAATATTAAAAACATTCTAATTATGAATAAAAACTCTAATAGTATCCCAATGCTACTAAAATAACAGGTTTCTCTCTTGTATATGTTGTAGTGACATTAAAGTGATTTGGTTTAGATTATTAATCCAATCGTCTGTTCTTACAGAGAAGATCTTTCAAGAGGTGTTAAGCAAGAGTCAGTCTTTCAACATGCTGGTGTTTCACCAAAACGCTGTTGTGGAGAGTCTGAAGACCCACCTGTCAGTGAAGAACAGCATGGCTTACCAACCTCTTCTAGAGTGAGTTCCTCTCAGTTTTTTTTTTTCTTTTAATTAACAGGCGGATGATATTATGTTAACCTGACTATTACTTTCAGTCTTGTAGTTCAGCTTGCTCGCGACCTCCAGATGGACTTTTACCCTCACTTCTGCGACTTCTTCATCATCGTCACGTCTATACTGGAAACACAAGACACTGAGGTGTTGGAATGGGCCTTCACGTGTCTGTCATACCTGTACAAATACCTGTGGAGGATGATGGTGAAGGATATTGACAAGATATACAGGTGAGAAGTACCAGATATCATTAGTTCAGTAGTAATAAACCCTAGTAGATTATATTCTAGTTTAAAAACTGTTCTGTTAGATCTTTGAAACTCAAAAGGAAATGGAAACTTGTTTCCGCCATTAAATAAAAATAGAAAAATTGTGGCTTTTTAATCTCACAATTTCTAGGTTATATCTCACAATTCTCAGAATTGCAAATCTATTTTTCACAGTTGCAAATTATAAACTCGTAATTGTGAGTTTATAGCTTGCTATTTTGGCTTTTTTTTTCTTCTCAAAATTGAGTTTTTATATCTCACAAGTCTGACTTTTTTCTCAGAACTCTGTTTACATATTGCAATTCTGACATTTTTTCTCAGAATTGACTGAGAATTTACAATTCTGTTTTTATTGTTTCCACCACAGAATAAAAATGTTTTTTTAAGTATTTTTGATATCTCAATTTTTCTTGCACTTTCTGAGTTTATATCTCGCAATTCTGAGTTCATATCTTACAATTATGACTTTTTCCCTCACGTTTGCAAGAAAAAAGTCAGAATTGTGAGATAAAGAGTCAAAATTACGCAAATAAGCTTTCATAAAAAGTATGTTCGCATCTCATTCATAATTTGTAGAATTATAATGTATAATTTCTCACTCTTTTGCTTTTCTAAACCAGTCTTTACAGTAAACTTTTGGCGCACAAGAAGGAACACATCCGCAACTTTGCTGCCGAGAGCTTCTCTTTTTTGATGAGAAAGGTGAGTCTTTAACATCCGAGATTATTTTCATCATGTCTTCTGTGTTGTTGCTGAAGCCAACGCGTCTCTCATGTCCCACAGGTGTCCGATTATGATGCTCTCTTCACACTTATGTTCTCCAACCTGTCTGAGAACCCTCAGAAGGCCAGAGGAGCAGGTCAGCTGATCTTCGAGATGTGTCGAGGAGTCTGTAACATGTTCCACTCCTGTGCCACTAAGGTGAGATCACATCGCAGAAAACCAAACATCACACAATGAACATTTGGCGAGTCAGTGTTTAACAGAACTGTCGTTATCAGGCTCTTCCAGTGGTGTTGAAGAAACTTGGCCCAGCAGCCGTTCAGGACGTTGATTTACCTTGGGATTCAATAAAAGAAGCTCTGGATCACATGGCTGAGTCTTCAGCCAACTATGTTGAAAAAGAACACCTGCTGGTCCTGTGGGACATATATATAGTTAGATTTTAATTATATTTATTCATTTATTGTGGTTTGCAGGGCTCTCTGAAAGAAGTTCTTGGAAAGTTAGAGACGAGCAATGCCACTCAGGCTAATGAGCACCTGGAGAGGATTCTGTACATCTACCATACGCTTGTGGAGCATCACAAAGGAGCAAAAATCACAAAACCACAGTCTGTTTGTGAGGTGCGTATGTGTGTGTCTGTAGCACTCAAAGATTGTGGTGTTCTTGAGTGCTGTTGCACCTCTTGATATGTTTTTTCCCTTTTTTTTTTTATATTTAGACACTTCTTCAGTTAGTTCAGGCACCAGGACTGTCCTACTCCTGCCACAGGCTGCTTTTACAGGTGGTCTCGGCTGTGTTAATGGGAGAGAATCTGTCGTTACCTGCCAGCAGCATCCATGAACTGGTGAAAAAGGTTTGTTTAATGTGCACCAACACAAATGTTTTTCCAATCTGATTTCCTGTTGACCTCATTTCCTCTTTGGTCCCTATATGCAGGTCTTTAATAGCGGAATGGACCGAGACCTCATATTGTCATTTACCAAAGAGATGTTTGACATGAAACAGTTTGAGCAGGTCAGTATAAGCAGGACTTGCGGTCTTCAAGAGCAACTTCCAACTCTTTTAATGCTCCTGTGTGTTTCTCCAGTTGTTCTTGCCCAGTTTACTGCAGTATCTGGAGCAGCTCTTCTGCATGGAGGACTACGTAAACCGGCAGCTGGTTCTGGAGCTGCTGGTTGGTCTGATTGTGTCCAAAGCTCCGCCCCCCACTGACGGCTCCATGGCTTTTGAGAAGTACCCATTGGTCTTCACTGTCAGGTAAGAGCTGGGAAAAGCTACTTAATAAAAAAAATACTTTGAATTGAAATATTTCATAGATGAATACACACGTAAAAATTCCAAATTCTGTTTTAGGTCAACTGGACCTGAAAGAGACCAGTCGGTCTCCGTTCCCCAGCAGATTCTTTCTCTCATAGTCATCCCTGCCGATCAACCGCTCTCTGACCTTTCCCACCCCTGGGCTGCACTGGTGCTGCTCCCACATGTCAGGTAAAGACTTAATTACCCACAATTCTCTGTGTGTTATAGGGATAGTTCACTCTAAAATTAAAATTCTTTCATCATTTACTCACCCTCAAGTTGTTCCAAACAGTTGACAGTAGCCATTCACTTCCATAGTATGGAAAAATAGTATGAAAATCAATGGCTACCGGCAGCTGTTCGGTTACTAACATTCTTCAAAATATCTTCTTCTGTGTTCAAGAGAAGAGAGAAACTCGTACAGGTTTGGAACAACTTGAGTGTGAGTAAATGATGACAGAATTTTCATTTTTGGGTGATGTATTTTTTAATGTAATCTTCTTTTGCATCCTCAGCTGATCAGTACTTTTATATATTCCCACTTTTATGATATTTTATCATGCAAATGTGATTTTATAGTAACATTCAAATTACTTTTGCAAGTCACATTTATTTTATAGTGCTTTATACAATACTGATTGTTTCAAAGCAGTTTCACAGATTCATTTTTAGTTCAAACAGTCTGAATGATGCAAAGTACATTAGTAAAGAAGCAAACAAAGAGAACAGTCTCAAGTTAGTTAGTGTTCATTCATTTTGTGTAAATAGTAGTGTGCAGCTAAGTATTTTCTTGCAGACAGAAATGTTGAGATCTATTATTTATGGTCTTTTAATAGTCTTTTTGTGTACAGTTTGATATTTGTTTAAATGTGCAGCAATTAAAATGTTTTGCAGGCCATTAGAAGCATCAAGTGTTATACCAGCCGTCACTGCACTACTGAACAGATTACTGCAGGAGGTGTGCAGTGAAACTCTGGGGAGAGGTCAGTTAAGCGTGCATGTGATTGATAGCCTCAAGTACTTATGTGTTCAATTTTTTTTAAATTTTGTGTGGTGTAGTTTGTTCCTAATATGTCCTGCTGTCTCCTCAGGAGGGCTGTTTGTAGCCCGACAGGCTCTGAGCACCCTGCTCAGCTTCAAGGAGACGGCAGCGGTACAGTCACTTCTGCCTGCAGAGTTGGTTAGAAACATCCTAGAGTACGTGCTTCAATGTTTGCATCTGAACATTCTAGTAAAATGGATCTTGCTTGTTAAATTAAGAAAGAAATTTTTTGCTTGCATTCAATACAGGAAACTCCCTACGGATCTTTCAGCACTGCTGTTAGGAGATCTGTACTACACCAGACTGGCACTCAACGGCTGCTCAGCTCAGCTGTCCCATGATTCTCTGCTGGAATTGTACCAGATTCTACATTCCAATCTTTCTTCCAACATTTCCAAGGTGAGGTTTAGCCCAGTGAGGGTTGTTGTTGTTAAAGGCACCGGGTATACTTCACTTGCGGAACGCGGACGGCTGAAGTATACTTTGCACTTAAGTGGGAATAACAGGGTTCTGACAGTCCTGGAAAACCTGGAAATATGATTTCAGGCTTGGAAAAGTGATATATAAAGTGTGTGTGTATATATATATATATATAATTATTTTTTTTTCTCTGTGAACCCTGATGTTATGAAAATACAGATTTTAAAGGTTCAATTCATTTTTATCCTCCACAGATTCGTTTGCTGACCCTCAGAATTATGTCAAACTTTGAGGCTGATCTTCCTAAACCAACAGAGGTAACATTTATGAGATTTACCAACAGCAGTGGCTGTGAAAAGCACATGCACATATTTATTAACTCATGTCTTTTTCAGGGAGAGGAGAGCTCAAATGCGCAGACGGTGTTCGCCGTGTGTCTGCAGGCGGAGCAGGTCCCGGCCACAGTGCAGGACTACAGGGAGAAACTACTACATCTTCGTAAACTCCGTCATGACCTGGTGCAGCCCTGTCTGCCCAAGGGTCCTTTCCATGAGGTAGCTAATGCCTTTTACTCCATGTCAAATTTTGAATTATTTTTGCAAACCATTGTTACAGATATTTTTTTTGTTTTTTTTTATAGGTTCCTCTTCGTTATCTTATTGCAATGCTGTTTGTCAATTTCCGACCTCTCTGGGATGCAGTTATTGATCTGTTGGTGTAAGTGTCATGCTAATGGCCATGTCCTGTTTTATTTTTGATCTTCTGCCTTTAAATCCTCATATCCTCACCCTGTATCTCCAACAATATTCTCTCTTTCTCTATTATTTATGTCTTTGTTTAATTTGCTTTCATCTGCTCAGGACCCACACTAAAGAAATGGACAACAAGTCATTCTGGAAGGTCTATTATGAACACCTGGAGATGGTTGCTGGTCTAGCTGGTGAGTTTTCATTGAGCTGTTGACCTGTTACATTTTCCCCCAGCCTTCAATTTAAAGATGCTTGAATCTTTATTCTCAGAGGAAGAGCTTCAGGCAGATGAGAAAGATGATGAGGAGGGAGGTGGTGAACAACATCAAGCAGCAAAGCAGCTTCGAGGTTCGGGGACCAATGTGATCGAAAGCGGGGATGTGGGAGTGTTGTTTCTGGAACAGCTGGACCAGGTGCTGAATCCCACTCAGCGGACCGATTTCACAAACTTCCGCAACCTGCTTTGGCGAGCAATGGCCCAGTTTCCTGACAGAGTGGAGCCTCGCAGTCGAGAGCTCAGCCCATTACTGCTGCGCTTCATCAGGTGTATATGAGATTTGTGTCAACAACCTATTTGTCTTTTTTAGAAAGTTCTCCATAACAGTCTTTTCTCTGCCTTCACAGTAATGAGTTCTACCCAGCTGACCTGCAGGTGGCTCCAACACAGGACCTCATGAAGAAGAGCATCTCTTCATCAGAGCAGGAAATGAGTGAAGAGGTAGATGCTGACATGCAAGAAGATGAAGAGAAGGAGGAAGATTCCAAACAACCCAAGAAGAAGATCCCAAGAAAAGCAGCAGCCAAGTAAGAGATGATCCTATCTTCTAACATCCATCTTTGTCTTCTAGTTACATACTCACACAAACTAGATGTGCATGTCTAATATACTAGAATGACAAGCATTCATTTGTTCTCATAAACATGCATTAATTTTTTTACAGGCAGCTCATTGCTCACTTGAAGGTCTTCTCCAAATTCACTAACCCGAAAGCTTTATTTATGGAGGCAAAACTAAGTGAACTGTATACCCAGGTATGGTTTCCCATCTTTCTATGAAAGCTCATTTTGTTCATCAAAACTCGGTGAATGGCCAGCTGAGACTAATTCTTTCTGTAAACCCATAGCTTCTGTGCCATAAAGACCAACAAGTCCAGAAAATAGCACTGGACTGTTTGATGACATACAGAGACCCAAACATTCTCCCTTACAAGTAAGTCTTCTAACACAAAGCACCAAAATACACTGTCCCTTCTCTTCCTGCTTTCCACATTAGATTTTTTTTCTGTAATAACTCTATTATACACTAACTAGGTCAGTTTATGAATAGAATGCTTTATATCCAGAGCAGCGACTGATGGTATCTTCCAACAGACATCTTTGGTTACCTTACTAACTTTCACTGCTGAGATACCGGAATGTACCAATTGCCTCAGGAAGTCTTTTAGTCTATTATGATATTCATTTCACGTCTCTGGGTTACTTTGAGCCAGTTTTGTCATTTGGTGCATGGAAAAAAATACCTAGAGGCAACCCTCACTGACCTAATTTTAAGCCAGATTTCAGAGCTTTTCTGCAACCTCAAACTTGCTGTGGGGATGCTTTAAACAATTTTTAAGCATTTTCCAGTTGTGTAGGCATTTGTTTTATTATTTATATTTGGGGGTTTATTAATATGATGGCTTAAAGCAGTACTGTGAAATAATTTTTAAACATTGCTGCAGTGGCTGTGTTCCCCAGGGCTTTGTTATAGGTCCATAATAATTGTTGATTTGTCATTGTTTACAGAGAGAATCTGGAGAGACTTCTGGATGACAAGCATTTTAAAGATGAGATTGTCCATTTCAACATCTCAGAGGAAGGGGCCGTGGTACTTCCGTCACACAGACCCCAACTTATTCCCACGCTTATGAGGTGTGTGTTTAGATGCGCAATGCATATTAATGATATCTTTGCACCCCTGCTGTTTCTTCTCTGAATGTGAATGTTATGTGTCTGCAATTAGTAGTTTTTAATTATTCTTGCAGGATACTATATGGGCGGATGTGCCCTAGGGTTGGTAATAGGTTTCAGGGTAAGGCAAACACAGCTTCACGCTCCTCCATAGTGCTTCGCTTCCTGGCAGGCTGTCAGCCAGAGGAGATGGGCATGTTTATAGATCTGCTGCTGGAGCCTGTTTGTCATCATGCTGAAGGTACCAGCTTGAATTTAAGCTTATTAAAATGATTACATCCTAATATACCCCTTAAATACACCTATTTGCAGTTCATTTGATATTAGAAATAATATACTATTTGGACCATTTATGAATGTTATTCAATAATGAGGACCATCTTCACAATATTTAGGATATTTATAAATTAACTTATTTTTTATTGAAACAAGCTAAACCAACAGACTTTATTTTACTCATTTTACTTTTTCAAAAAAGAACAGATAGATAAAAAGCAAGCACTGATTTGAAGATGCATCAACTTACAACAGAAAATGCATAATTTGTTGCTTGCAGGGGCATGTCTGGCTGCGGTAGAGCGAGCTGTAGCCGAGGCGAACCTGTCTGCTGTTCTCCCTGTGGGTCGCCAGCACAGCCTTCTCAACACTATAGAAATGCTCATTCATAAAATGGGCCATCTCATCCACATGTACTTGCCCAAAGTTCTGCAGATACTGCTGTGCATGACGGCCTCAGTGTCATTTATACTGGATCACAGAGAACAGGTAAGCTGAATGCAGAAAACCATCCTCATTAATCCTTTAACTTTATATGCAAACTGAAATATTGTACGTAATTGTGAAATATTCCTGGAGTTCCTCTTCAGAGTCAGCGATTAGAGGGCCACATTATCAGATTTTAGACTTTTTTTTTTATTGTGTGGTGGTTGGATCTGTTTTTGGGGGTGCTGATCTCAAGAGCTTACTGTTGTTCCTTTAGCTCAAGCCTGGTTGCATCAATCCTCTGAAGAACTTGCGGCGTCTGGGGATTCTGCGCATACAAGACTTCTTTGATGGATTTGAGTCTTACAACTTCACTGCAGATGAGCTGGACGCTGTGTTTCAAGCCGTGGTGTGGCCTAAGGTGTGTGTATAAGAGAGAAAATGACTGGATAACTTCAGTAGCTTTAACAAGCCAGTTAAAATAAGAAAAAGTATGGCTCATTGTAAGTTAAAGTAAGTTGTACTCTTTCAAAAGAGTCTTGGAAACTTGTGTGATTTATTTTTTACCATCAGTATTTGACAATTTTGAGATTATGAATATTTAAATGAGGACTGGAGTCAGTAACCCATCTGTTTTGTTCTTTAGGTGTGTCTTCTGTCTACTGAAAGCCCGTATGCACCAACGCCCCTCCTGAAAGTCATCCGTGTGTGGATCCAAAATCCTAGGTGAGCTCATTAACCACAGGTTTGTGGACTTGACACAGTGGTACCCTAAAGAAATCATTTCTAGTTTTTAATAATATTTTCTTTAGAGCTGCTTTATAGCTGGATAGAATTCGTTCTTTAATTGTTGAACTTTGTAACATCTGCCACTGAACCGAATCGAATCAACACAAAACTGACTTAACCTGAATAATGTGAATCGTCTTGAAAGTGAAGTCAGTTTATAAATTAAAAAATATTTACACTTCCTGTTTATTTTTAAGCTGCTTTGTAACATTCTGTATTTTATAAAGCGTTATATAATTAAATGTAATGATTCCATTGTTATCATATCTTATTGCTGATTTGAAATGTTATAGCAATGGAGTCTTATAATAATATAAATGTTGTCTTTTCTCCTTGTCAGATATTTCCCTTTGCTTGCTAAGCAGAGACCAGGCCACCCTGAGTGTGACGTCCTGCACAATGTGTTTGCTCTGTTATCCTCCAAAAACGTGTCTGCCATCACGACGGCCGTGGTGATGGATATAGCCGAGAGCTTGCTGACCACTCCAGACTATGAACCCAAGGAGAATGAATCAGAGCTGATTGTGAACAACTGTGTGATCCCCGAACCCAATCAGGACTGTGACGTGTCAGGTAGACATCAGGGGTGTTGATGATTATGCTGAAAGACCCACTATATTTTGTGTATTTGACATCTCTGTTTCTCTTCTTCGGGTAGATTCTTTGACTATCGGCTGCCGTCTGCTCCTTCCTCACATCCCAGCACTGCTGCAGTACCTCAGCGGAGTCGTGCGTAACTCTGAACGCCTCAAGAAGAAGCAATTCAGAGCTCAAGTCAGCAAAGAGCTCAACATCCTCTCAAAGTATGTCCATATAAATCTGTTTATTCGCACAGACTTCTTAAACAGCCGTTCACACCAATAACTATAATCATAAAGGTTTAATAATCATTCTTTTTTTGAAGAAAAGAAGTCCACATCATGTGAAGTAAACTTTTAAAGTAAAATGATTGATTTAATGGTTTTCATTCTGTTCCAGGATCAGTAGATTTGTGGCTGAAAAAGAACAGAGTTCAACACTCATTGGTTTGCTTCTGCCTTACCTTCACAAACCCAAATCTGCTCAGGTACACTCCTCGTGCCAAATAAATAATTCCAAACTTTTAACCGGTATCATACATTATTAATAGTTTTTTTTTACGTTTTTGAAAGAAGTCTCTTATGTTCACAGAGGCTGCATTTATTTGATCAAAAATACAGTAAAAATCATATTCTGAAATATTATTGCAATTTACAATAACTGTTTTCTAGTTGAAAATAAAAATGCAATTAATTACTGTGATGGCAAAAGCTGAATTTTCAGCATCATTACTCCAGTCTTCAGTGTCACATGATCCTTCAGAAATCATCCTGATTGGCTGCTCAGGAAACATTTCTTCTTATTATCAATGTTTACAACAGTTCTATTGCTTAATATTTTTTTGTGGAAACTGATACACCATTCAAAAGTTGGTAAATAAGATAAAATGATAAAAAAGAAGAAATTAGTACTTATTAATGAATCTAAAGTAAGTAAGGACATTTATAAAGATTTACATTTCAAATAAATGCTTTTGAATTTTCTATTTATTAAAGAAGTCTGAAAATCATTTGCTTTCACAGGCATAAATTACATTTTAAAATATATCCAAATGAAAAAGTTATTTTAAATTAATACATAATAATATTTCACAATATTACAGTTTTTACTGTATTTTTGATCAAATAAATGCAGCCTTGGTGAGCAAAAACATAACAAAAAATCTTTTACCAGTGTATGTTATTATATTACTGTATTATTATTATTATTATGTTCATATTAGGAACATTTTCTCATTTTTTCTTTCAGGAAACAGAGCTGGACATCCTGGGTACGGTGAAGAACCTGTTGAGACAGTGTTCAGAGCCCAGCGTGTTCCTCAAACCTCTCAGCAAGCTTTTCTCCATCATCCACAACAGACTTTCCCGTCAGGCGCTGTGTGAAGCGTTTCAGGTCAGTTTCTGCATCTCTAGCCACTTTAGCACCACTTTAAGTCCTTTCCAAACACTTCCTGACTGCCTGAATATATCTCTCTGCAGACTCTGTCAGACATGGACGGTGAACTGAAGTACATCACAGATGTTGTGATTCAGGTGAGGGTTCATTGAGGCAATCAGAAACCGATTTAGTTTTATTTCTCCCAATCATGTTCATATTTGACCACCTCTTGTTTCGTCTCCAGCTCAACGTGTTTGATAGCCGCCATCTGGACGAGATTCACTTTGACGTGCGTCTTGTGGCGTTCCAGAAGGTCACCAAGCACATTAAAGAGATGAGCACTCTGGATATGAGATACCTGACTGCTATCATGCACAACTGTTTCCATTCCCTAGAGGTGAACGTTCTTGTGATGTTACTGTTACCCTCTAAATATCTTTTTGTGTATCATTTTGTTTCTTGACCTGCATGAAGTTTTGAATGCCTTTGGTGTGTTTCCGAGACAGATCGGTGACATGTCTCTGGCAGACAGCGCCACCATGTGTTTGTCAGCTGTAATAACGCAGCTCTGTGAAGTCGGATGCCCAGAGGCAGAATACAAGGAGATTGTGCAGTACACGATACTGGATGCAATACGAAAGGGTTTGAAGAGCAAGACTGAGGTGAAAACCAGTGATATGTTAGCTTACATTTAGTGCATCAACGCTGTGTGACCATTTCACGTGCATTTCACACATTTATGCCTTTTCATTTTCCGCAGAGTGTACGAAATGATTACACTACGGTTCTGGCCTGCCTGGTGAAAACTTTCCCAAACCGATCCGAGTTTCATGATCTGGTGCAGCTGACGGACTATAATGATCCCGAGTCAGATTTCTTTGAGCATATGAAGCACATACAGGTAAAAAAGAGAAAAAGTGTTTTTCATTAAAAAAACAAAACAAAACAAAAAACACATTAAACTATATTATAAGTAATTATATATATATATATATATATATAAACAAATATGAAACATGCAGTATATATATATATATATAAATTAATATTATATGTTAATTTATATATTAACATATACATAAACATAAATAAATGTGTATATACATATTATAGTATATATATATATATATATATACATGTAACATTATATATATATATATATATATATATATATATATATATATAAACAAATATGAAACATGCAGTATATATATATATATATAAATTAATATTATATGTTAATTTATATATTAACATATACATAAACATAAATAAATGTGTATATACATATTATATAGTATATATATATATATATATACATGTATATATTTCTATATTAGTAATTGAAAAGTAATTAAAATACTAATAAATGAAAATAATACATTAAACTTCTATTTATACATGTTATTTATAAATATATAACTTATATATATTGATAAATGTTAATAAAACAAATACATGAAACTTAATGTTTTTTTTTATTTTTTATTTTTTAATTACTTTTTAATTGCTGTTATATAACCAGTGCCCTTATTTGACCCTTATTTGACATTGTCCCATCTCAAAACACAGAAAATGGAGAAGTCTGTTTGTTTTTCAGGTTTACAGAAGGGGTCGAGCGCTCAGGAAGTTCGCCAGGCAGCTGACGGAGGGCAAGATTGTGATGTCATCACGCTCCATGCAGAATTACATCATGCCCTACGCCATGATCGCTCTAGTTGACGAAAAACTGCTGAAGGTTGTTACCGAGTCAGGTTATATTTTCAGCCGTTCCAATTATTGTCAGTTGACTGTGCTTTAAACAAATACATTCTCTGTTCTCCCAGTATGAACCCATGACAACAGCCGCCGTAGAAGTTATTGGTGCCGTGTGCAGACGCTTGACCTGGTCCAAGTACTTATTCTACCTCAAACACTTCGTCCATGTTTTACAAACCGGAATAGCTGAGCAGAAACTGGCTGTCAGGTACACTTCCTGTGCATTTGTGTTTTTTTTCTGTGATGTTTTTCTCATTGTTATGACATTTAATGATTTTCCTGACTCTTTTCATTGGCGTAGCTTGTTGCTGACCGTTCTTGATGCGTTCCACTTTGACCATGAGACTCTCAGTAAAGAAATCGAGGCGGGCAAGAACAAGAAGACGGATGGTAAGAGTGTCACAATAGCCACATTAAACGTCCTGTTCACCCACATGGAACTTAACATGACCAACATCATCTATTTGCTTCAGAGCCCAGTGTTGTGGACGAGGCAGCGGAAACCATGGACACGGATGAGAGTGATGCTGAAGATGCCATGGAAACCAATGAGGCTGGAGCAGCCGTTTCCACAGCAACGGATGCTGAGACGGAAGGCCCTGCCAAACCAAAAGAAGGCAAAAAGAGCCAGACGAAGAAAGTTCCCCCTGTCGTCAGCAGTGGTCTTCCGCAGAGTAAACGGGATCTAGAGACGCTCATTTCCACCATTCATCACACGGTCACTCAGAGCGTCCTGCCCAAACTTCACAAGTGCCTCACAGCAAAGGTCTGAGCTCATATATCATACTTAAAGACTGAAAGCTCTTAGTGGACTGTATTGCTGTCTAAAGTTTACAACGGATGTAACTAGCAATTGAAGACTCACAGTTGATTACATCAGGGTTTGGTGTTAGCTTGTTCTGTAATGAATCAATAGCCCAAAAAATAGATGGCACAGACAAGATTTGTGTGTTATACAGGGTTTTTGTGGGTCTTATAGAGTCTTAATTCACCCTTCCACAAATGAAATCAGAGCAGAGCAGAAAGACTTAAATTCATGATGCCATGGCATTAAATGTTGCATGCATTGCTAAGAAAGTATTTTTGTCTTGTTTTCCAATACAAATATGTGAACATCCTTAAATCAGTATATATTTACTTGAGATGCAAAATGAAGTAAAGAAGTCACTTTCTGAAATATTTATTGAAATTAAGGGATTGAGTGAGTAAAACAATTACAAAAATAGAATATGAAAACTTGTTTTCCCTTTGAATTGAGTAGATTTTTCTGAGCTCATTGGCAGATATTTGTTCTTGATTTAATCATCAACTAATTATTGATGTTTGTTTCTGCAGGTTAAACGAGATGACGAGCACAAGATGGTGAAGTCTAAGGAGGTGAAAGATGAAGAAGTGGCCAGAGTGCCTATTGCATTCGCTATGATTCAGCTCATGAAGTCTCTGCCAAAGGATGTGATGGAAGCCAACTTGCCAGGGTATGTTTACTCTATCATTACCCATTTTCTAAATGGGTAATGATAGTGTCTGTTAGTGTCTGTTAGAGTGTGCGAGAGATTGATCATCAGTTGCGCTGCAAATATTCCATCATTTCTTTAATTTTGAGTGCGCATCACTGCAAAAATTTGGTAAACGATGCAACATTTTCAGTTAATGCAACCTCTGATCAGAACACAAAGTTATTCTCAGTTTGGTGTTTATATATATATATGCAGCATCTTCCTGAAAGTGTGCGTTCACCTGAGGAGCCGTTTCCAGGAGATCCGTGATGTGGCTCGAAACACTTTGGTGAAGATCATAGAGACGCTTGGGCATCAATATCTTCATTATCTGCTCAGCGAGTTGCAGGCAGTCTTAGTGAAGGGGTATCAGGTAAAATATTGTATTTATTAGCGCATGTATCATGCATGTACTGTACATAGCAATGTATAATGCAAGAACAGAGTATTTCCCAAATGATAAGTGTCACTGACGAATATGGTTGAGGAGAAAATGTAAAATTCTAGTGCAAAACACATGTGCCAAGACATTAGTAATGTAATCTTTGGATATGTGATGTTGTTTTCAGACAGTTTGGAAATATATTTATATAAATATCTACCACTTGTATATTGTGTATCAAAACGAAAAAAAACAAAAAAAAAACTTAAAGACTTAAATTTAAAGTAACAAATAATATATTCCTCTAACACTTTAAATGCACTTCAGTGTGCATATTTTAATAATTTTCTAAAATGTTTTAAAAATATTCTTCAAGATAAAACTTTATACTTTTATAAATGTATTATATTTCATCTTAAACTTTGATATATTTTTGATTAACTAAACCTGGATCTCACCATTAATATAACATATATTAATATAGCATAATTGTATTATAGTATTTTAAAATTATTATATTTACATTTTTTTTTAATTGAAGTTCTATTGTTGTTACTCGATTTTGCATGAATGAACATGTCATAAAAAGGTCAAAATATCTATTTAAAAATACTATAAAGCTTTTTGTTATAGCTTTTGCTCTTATAGTTATGCTATAATAACCCGTGTATAATTTGTCCTTTCAGGTCCATGTTTTGACCTTCACCGTCTACCATTTGCTCACTGTCCTAAAACCATCCTTGAATGGTGGGGATCTCGACCCATGCATGGACATGCTCATCGCGGTAAACGGCACTTACATTTTCGATAATATTTTCAAACAATCATGCCTTTTTATCCACTAACTCGCCGCACCCTTCCTAGATCTTCAACAACGAGTTGTTTGGGGCCGTAGCTGAGGAGAAGGACATCAAAGGAATCGTTTCCAAAGTGATGGAGGCCCGTCACAGCAAGAGCTCCGACTCGTACGAGCTTCTCGGCCAGTTCTGCAGTCAGGAGCGCGTCATTCACCTCATCCTGCCACTCAAAGAGGTGAATAACCAAAGCGCTGCATCTACAAGAGGCTCACGATTTCTCAAGAGACTAATCTGGTCTTCCTCTTTCTAGATGCTTGAAAACACGGCCAGTCTGAAGGTGTCGAGGCGAGTGCATGCTGTGCTCAGGAGGATTGTGGCGGGACTTTTGCTCAATCAGAGCATGAGCCCTCAGTCCATCCTACTGCTCAGCCATGGACTAGTTAGTGAGAGTCTGCCGCTCATTACTAGCAAAAACAAGTACGTCTCACACACACACACACACACACACACACACACACACACATACTCAGAGATGCATTAGAATTGGTTTAATCAGATCTAATTTGAACAATTTCACATCCCATATTCACCCAGAGAGAAGCAACGTCCACCTCCAGATCCTCGCCTGCCTCCACCAAGCTGTTTACTGCTGCCGGCCACTCCTAAGAGAGGAGGCGCGAAAGCCGCCATCAGCAGCAGAACAAACATGCACATCCTGGTGGAAACGGGGCTCAGTGTAAGAAAATTGTTTTTTGATGGACCTCTGGGAGAATGTATGAGGTTCAGTCTCAAGCAGAAATCGCACTTCAACAGCATTTAGGCAATTGTACATCAATCTGTATTAAATAGTTCGCTAAATAGCAAGCAGCCAATTTAGATCGTGCTTCGAAAGACATCTCTTATGCTCATTAAGGCTGCATTTTTTTGGTAAAAAATGCCATATTGTGAAATATTATTACAATTTACTTACTGAAACTGTTTTCTATTTTGATATATTTTAAAATGTAATGTATTCCTGTGATGCAAAGCTGAATTTTGGGCATCAATACTCCAGTCTTCAGTGTCACATGATCCTTCAGAAATCATTCTAATATGCTGATTTGCTGCTTATTATCAATGCTGAAAACAGCTGAAAACAGTTGAAAACATTTTTCAGGATTCTTTAATGAATAGAAAGTAGAAAATGGGGGTAAGCAGATAAACATCAAATTTTCATTTTTGGGTGAACTATCCCTTTAATTAGAGGCTGCTGGGTAATTGTGTTTATGTTTCACTGTGTTTATGTGTACATGTCTTTCATCATGAGGTGTTTCAAAGTCACAATGTTAAGAGTTTGTGCGGTAAAGTGTGAAAATATACAAACGCACACTTCTGAATAGTCATTTAGCTGGAAAAATACATTATAATAATATGTTATGCATTGCACCAGATGAAATGTTATATTACAGTGATATAGAAATAAAATACAGTAAGAACAGTGATATTGTAAAATATTATTGCAATTTCAAAGAACTGTTTTCTATTTGAATATATTGTAAATTGTAATTTATTCCTGTGATCAAATCAGTATTTTCAGCATCATTACTCCAGTCTTCAGTGTCACATGATCCTTCAGAAATCATTCTAATATGCTGATTTGCTGCTTATTATCAATGCTGAAAACAGCTGAAAACAGTTGAAAACATTTTTCAGGATTCTTTAATGAATAGAAAGTAGAAAAGAACAGTATTTCTTTGAAATAGAAATCTTTTGCAACATTTCAAGTCTTTACTGTCACTTTTGATTAATTTAATGCATCCTTGCTCAATAAAAGTATTAATTTCTTTTCTCATTTTTCTTACACACTTTGAAAACAACTTAAAGGGATAGTTCACCCAAAAATGAAAATTTGATGTTTATCTGCTTACCCCCAGGGCATCCAAGATGTAGGTGACTTTGTTTCTTCAGTAGAACACAAAAGAAGATTTTTAACTCAAACCGTTGCAGTCTGTCAGTCATATAATGGCAGTCAATGGGCTCCACGGCTTTGAGAGTAAAAAAAACATACACCGACAAAACCAAATTAAACCCTGCGGCTCGTCGTGAAAAATCTTCGTTTGTGTTCTACTGAAGAAACAAAGTCACCTACATCTTGGATGCCCTGGGGGTAAGCAGATAAACATCAAATTTTCATTTTTGGGTGAACTATCCCTTTAATATTTCTCAAATATTTTGTTGCGATATCGCTTTAAGCACCAAAATGTCTCTTCCACAGTTGCTTCACTGTAGTCTGAAGGGTTCAAAGATAAACTCATCTGTCCTGTCAGTAAAGGAGATGCTGGATCCTTTCGTATCTCTCCTTCTGGACTGTCTTAACTCCATGCATGTAAAGGTCTGTCCTGCCTGTCTTTTGATTCATGTGTTTTATTGTTCATAATCGCAAACGTTTTCCTGCTCTGCTGTTCCTTTATATACCTGTGATTGCATGAGTACAGCAAGATGTCTTGTGCACATCAGGTGATTACCGAGGCTCTGCAGGCCTTCATCTGGATCCTGAAGTTTCCTCTGCCGGCGTTGGAACAGAATTACGACCAGCTGACCAAGCAGCTCTTTGTTCTGCTGAAGGACTACGCTAAAGCTGGAGCCGGCCGTGGCGAGAACTTCCACCTGGTTCAGAACTGCTTTAAGGTGCGAGAGACCCTCACCACTATTCTCATGTTCTCATTTTGAAGTCTAAATGTGAATAATCCAGCATGACATGTTCTGTTTAATAGGCCATAACTGTTTTGGTGAAGAGCATGACAAAACCTGTAACACAAACACAGCTGCAAGTGCTTCTGGGATATGCTGAGGAGGACATTTATGATAACTCGCGGCAAGCCACCGCGTTTGGCCTCCTGAGGGTAAGTTAACCTACTCATCATGACAGACTTCATCAGATGAGACATATTCTAACGCTGGTGGGATTCCCATGGTCAAGGAAAGCCTGGAAATATAAAAAAACATACATTTCCATAGTGAATGCACATTTTACTAGTTATGCCCAGTGTTGTTATCGTTAGCTAAAATCATAAAAAATATCTTACTTGAAATAAAATAAACATTAATTGAAATAAAATATAAAAGCACTTAAGATCATTATTTCAGCTAGTTGCCAATCTAACTGAAACTAAAACCATAAAAGCATGTCTATTTCTAGAAATAAACTTTAACTGAGATAAAATATGAAACAAAACTTAAACATTTTTTAAGTGAAAAATTTAAGGGGGTCTGAATACTTTCCGTACCCACTGTAACTAAAACAAAATTATTAAAATAAATGATTTTATTATAAAAATGATATATTGTAAAATTATTAAAAACTATATAGACATATAAAAAAAATCTCAAACATGGCAAAAACACAACTAAATTACTAAAACTAATTAAAATTTAAATAAAATAAAAAAACTGAAAACAAAAATAAAAACTAATTTAAAATACGAATAAAAACTGTAATATCATCTCAATTATATTTAAATAACAATTTTACCCATTTTTGTTTCATTTTTATTTGGTTAAAGTTGAAGTACTAAAATAACGACAACTAAATAAACTAAACTAAAAAAATACCATTTAATAAAAACTACATAGACATACTTTAAAAACAAACTAGTAAAAATGACAAAAACACAACAAAATTACTAAAACTTTAGCCGAAAATAAATGAAATCTGTGAAAATATACAAATAAAATTAGAATTCAAAATAATAAAGTGTAATAGTCTATCAGTGATACTAAAATAACACTGGTAATGCTCTTCTAGTAGTATTTCATTGGCTAGATACTGCTTTTGCTGTAGAGTAAAATTTGTGAGTTCTTTTTTTCAACGAGTCAGACCGATGATTCATTAGTGAATCAGTGTGAATCAAAAAGGTTTTTAGAAATGCTCCTGCAGTAATCATGGAAACAGCATGGCAATGAATGGGTTTGTTTGACTTGCAGGCGATCCTCTCCAGGAAACTGGTGGTGCCAGAGATGGAGGATGTTATGAAAAAAGTGGCCAAGTTTGCCATCGACGGGTCAAATGAACAGGTCCGCATGCGCTGCAGACAGGTCAGTCGGGATATTGCAGTCTTCATCGTCATCCAGGTTTATGCTTGTCAGAACTATCGTCAGACTAATGTCTGTCCTCTGCTGTGACCGCAGATCTATCTGAAGTACCTGATGGACTATCCTCTGGGCAAGAAACTCAGGAAACATTTTGACTTCATAGTGTCTCAGCTTACGTAAGTTTAGAGCAACTGATTACTAACAGGCAGATGTGAATTGTTTCCTTCATGTCAGGCAAATTAAAATATTTGTTTTCTTTTCAGTTATGAGTATGACACTGGGAGACAGTCTGCCCTGGAGTTGATGGCTTTCATTTTCCAGAAATTTCCTCAGGTACTGTAACAAAAACAGTCCGAAATGGTCGTGCAATTCTAATATTAACATTGTTGAGAGAAACCTCTACATTACCGTTGAGATACTATTGTAGTTTTTATTATTTTATATTTTACGTTTAATTTTTATTTAAAGTTGAGTTTTTTTAATATGTATGAATATTTATATTCATTTTTATTTATTTATTATTTTTTTTTAGTACATGCCAACTAGACAGGTTTTTTTTATTTTTTATTTTATTTAAGTTAAAATGTATTTTATTTCAAGCAACAATAATGTTTTTTAATGTTTTATAATGACCCTGAACATTTCATACATTAATGCACATTCCTTATTGTGCAGAGCAAGTTATTTTGAATTACTTTTTCAATCAATCAGTTTATATCATAAATTCCACATTATTGTTCAATAAAAAATCCTTGCTCCATTCTGTGATGATTTAGTGAATTCCTGTTGGATAAATTAACCTCCCATTATACTTTTTTTCCTGAATATCCTGTTTGACTTGGAAATGCTTTACATTATGAAAGTAAACTTGCAAAAGATTATTCTGTACTTGGTGTTTGTGATACTGTAAGGTAATTGTTATGTGTTCTTTGTTCACAGGCTCTCTTGCACGAGCACTGCGGTTTGTTTTTTGTGCCTTTGTCGTTGGCTATGTTAAACGACGATTCTGCAACCTGTAAGAAAATGGTGGCTCTGGCCATCAAGTCTCTGCTGAATCAGCTGGATTTACAGCATCAAAATTCCATGTTTAACCTGGTTAACACCTGGCTTACTGGCGAGAAGGTGAGTAGGAAAACTAAAAGGTGAAAAGGTTCTGCTGAAATGTGTTTTGGTCTTAACGGTTTGCGTCTTTGGGCTTTTGTAGCCGGCTCTGCGGCGACTCGGAGCTCAGGTTTGTGGGCTGTTTGTGGAAGTTGAAGGGGAAAAGTTCAACCGGAGACTGGACGTCCTAATACCTCTCATTGAGAAAGAGATCCACACTTCCAACTTTGAGGACGTGAGTGCAGAGTTTTACAGTATGTGGATGCATTTCTTTGAGTCTCTTTGCATTGATAATGACAATGATATGATTGATCAGATTGAGGAAGAGGAGGATGAGAAGGCTGCAGACAGACTGCTGTTCTGTTACCTCACACTCATAGTCAAACTCGTCAAAGACTGTGGCTTTCTGGAGCTCCACAAACCTGCAGACCTGCTTAACATCTGGAGTATGAACACATACAGATAAATGAACATGGATAAAGTCAGTGTTAATAAGCGTGCACTTAGGAACCTGAGATGCATCATGTGCTCTCTCTCTCCAGGTCATATTGATTCCCATCTACGTTATCCTCATTGTTGGGTCTGGCTGACGGCCTCTCAGATCTTTGGTTTGCTGTTTGCTTCTCATAAACCAGAGGAGCTCTTGGCCTTATGGAGCTCTCAGGAGAACATGAGTAAAACCACACAGCCTGTGGCCAGCGCTTTTCTCACTGATGACCTGCATCAGAAGGCAAGAGCCCCGAGAACCTGCACTTCAAACGCTCATTTCTTGAAGACAGACTGAATTAATTAATGCTTTGTTTCTAAACTGTTAGATGAGAGAGCTGGTCCTGTCCTTCTGTTACCAACTGCAGTCCAAGTTCTTGGATATTTCTGCTGGAGAGCAGGTATGAAATAATGAAAAAAGAAAAAAAAAAGTATGTTTGTTGTGTTTTAATTATATTTATGTAATAATATATGTTGAATAATAATATATAATAATTTAACTAAACATTATGTAATTATTTTTAATAAAAAAAAATAAAATCAGAAAATGTTGATGTTAGTGAATTACAAATTTTTAGCTGTTTTTTCTTATTTTAATTTGTTTTCTAGATTTTCTGGGGAGCTTTTAATATTTAATCATATTAATTATATTAATATATTATTTACTTATTTAAATGAAATTATATTTCAATTATTTCATCAAATTATAAAATTTACATGAAATTATATTTGTTTTCATTTTCCTATTTTATTTATTTATGTATTTATTAATTTAATAAAACAAATTTTTTTTTACATTTTTGTTACCAAAAACCCTACATGGACGAAAGAGTTATAATAAACAAACAAACATAGTTTCGGGAAAAAATTTACAAAAAAACTGCATTTTTTACAAATTGTTGATGCACAGTATATCTCAATATACCTTTATAACCTGTATTGATTAAACCTTTTGTTTTCCTATTTTATTAATTTTTCTATGGGTTTTTTAAAAGTTTTGTTATAAAATGTGTAAACGCCTGGTTTTAAATTAATAATTTTTTAAATTGTAAAAAACATTTGAACTTTATTAAAATAAATTTCGCAATTGTCAGGTTTCATTTTACTTTTCTTGCCAAGTTAATAGTATGTTAGATCTTGTGACTAAAAACATGGGATTTGTTCCTCTTACTCTTAATAAAATGATCTGGATTATCTGGCTTTGGATTGGCTGGCTCATCTTCAAAGGGCGGGGTTTTGGTGGGAGAGCATATGATTTGTAGTTAACTGTTCAAAGCAACTTCACTGGTGATGTGATGGCGCTGTTGTTATGTGTTCCTTGATCAGGTGGTGAAGAACTTACTTTACGTGGCCAAGGTGATCTACCTCATCTCACCAGAGTCTGATACCGTGAATCCAGCTGAAGAACAGGAGGGTGAGGAGAAAGAATCAACCGATAACATGGAGGAGAATGAAGAAGAGGAAGATAAGAAGCAGAAGCTTGAGGATGAACAGAATGAGAACAAGCCTCCGTCTCTCCTCTGGGTGATGAAGAAGCTTTCATTACTGGCCAAAAGAGAAGCAGCAGACACACCGAAAGTGCCTTTGAAGGTGGGCGTTAAATCGGTCTTTCTGTTTAGACTTGATATCTCAGAATGATACAGATGGATCGCTGGAAGGAACGTCCCCTGATTTGAGGGATGTGAGTTAAGCAACTGTTTGCAAAGGTAAACAAGTTTCTCTGTTACTGTTTTCTTTTCTTTTTTTCTCCAGAGAACTTGTGTTTTTAAGTTCTTGGGAGCCATAGCTGTGGATCTCGGAAAAGATCGACTTGGGCCGTATCTGACCACTATCATCGCTCCTCTCTACAGAGAGCTGGACAGCACATATGCAGACCAAGGTCAGTCCACACCGTCCTGACAGTAGAAACAGAAAAACCCAAGTGGAACGAAGAGTTTTTTTCATCAAAAAAAAAAAAAAAAACACAATTGGGAAAAAAATGAAAACAAGAAACAATGACTAAAATATATTTGTTAAAAAAAAAACATTTAAGTTGTTGATGCACAGCATATTTCAGGATAACTTTATAACTTGTATTGATTTAATCTTTAACCCTATAAAGTCTGCTGTATCAAATTTGATATGCAAAACTTATAAAACCTTTGATATCAAAACTTGAAAAACCTGCCGATCACAATCTACTACAGGCCTTCTGTCATTTGATTGATAGTTTATACTTGCCAGCACTCAAAAGGCCTTTTGGCGTAATTGTAGAAACATCCACCTTCAGGTCATATAGGACACGTGTCTTTTTGTTGTGAAATCTTTACTGATTTTTCTGAAGTAAACATATGAACAACTTTTATAATGTTAGTAGAATTTCAAGATGACCATTTACTGGACTAAAACAACTTGGGTTTATTTGATTATACAGCATTTTTTTTTAGAAAAATCATTTAAAACTACAGATCCTTAATCTATGCATTTAAATATAATCTAAGACACACTATAGCTCTAAGCTATAATAAAGATCTCACTGAATAACATTACAAATCAAAATTTTATCTTACATTTTTCCCAAGTATCAGCGACTGCACCAAATTGCATATTTTTGATCATATTGCACCTAAATAAAATAAAATCGAGGTGTTTTTTTCTCACTACATCACACACACTGAGCCATAAAAGCCTGATGAATCAAACATGATACTCAACCAAAAAGACACATGCAAACTTTTTATAAATATGAAAAGAAAATCGATTAGATTAGATTTTCCTGACTTATTTCATGCGTTTTTTTCAATTAGAATTTCACAACTAAATGTATAGTGTTACTACCTCAACCATTGACTATGTGGCTGAAACCGACATTTCACTGATCTTTCGATTCTTTTGGTCTTGTTTCAGACCCCACACTGAAGAATCTGGCTCAGGAGTTGATCGAGTTGTTGAAGAAGCTGGTCGGTCTGGAGCGATTCTCTCTGGCTTTTGCCGCAGTGCAGAAAGAAGCCTCTCAGAGACGAACTTCACGCAAAAAAGCCAAGGCCATGCAGGTAAGATGCTCAGATCAAAACTGAAGTGTGTGATCTGTTCCTCTTCTAGTATTTAGAGACAACTATAATAAGCAATTTGTTTCATTTCCAAGTTACACATCTTTATAACAGAAGTAAAAATGACTAATTATATTAGTAATTTCTTAAAACATGCATTCTATCTTTTTTTTTCCTTTGACAGGCTGTTGTAAATCCTGACATTGCTGCCAGAAAGAAGGTAAAGAAGCAGTTAAAGAAAAACGAGGCCAAAAAGCGGAAAATCTTGTTTGTGCGCACAGGACATAAAGCAAAGAAACACAAAGGCACATCACTGAAACACTTGGCTATAATCAGCTAATCCATTTGCTGCTGTTTAATGTTTTTTTTTGCTAACTAATACATAGCCAAATGTATACAGCACAGCTGAGAGGGTCTGTGCGTCGGCCGGAGAGCAAGTGTTTCTTAACCTGTTCTCGGTGGTGAGAGGACTGATATTCTGCAACACTGTATGGATTTTTGCAACTTGTGCAGTGTTTTTAAATAATAAAAAAAAACATGCAAAAACAGCCCAGCCATTGTTTGATGTTATGCATGATTCAATACGCGTTGACTGCATATTTATTTCACAGCCATAACGCAGGAGTGCACGCCCCTGTACTTGTGCAAATATAAATATGCCATTACAAATTCAAAGCATACAAATGACAGTTAGTCATAAATATCTACCCACATAATATCAAACTGAGCTGCAATGATTATTCCGAATTGGGCTAAATGTCAAAAGCAATCACCTCTGAAATTACAAATGTAGTGGATACGGTTTACCAAAAACACAAGCATCAGTGGGGGGGGGAGTTCAATCATGGAGAGTCCGTTCAATACCGCTCAACGTTTCTGTACTAAATGGGAAAAGAGGACGGCCTTCACACAATAGGAAGAATGCAGTCATTGGTCCAAAGGACACCCAATAAGAAGTCTCTGAAGTTCCTATTTACAAGATGTTCCTGCGAGTGCGTTTACTGCCGGCTCTTCAGTGACTCGACCAACCTGAAATGTGGCGGAACAGGGAGGTATTAGTAAATACAATGCAAAGTATTTGTAGTTACATTCTCAAAAAGTTAAACTCTCACCATTCCATTGCCTCATCCAGGCCTGTGCCTTTAGTAGCAGACGTCTTGAAGATCTGCCACTTCCTATCTTTGAGCGCAGGTAAACCGAGGGAGTTCGCCACTTCGGTAGGCGTCATGGCTTGTTCCATGTCCTGCTTGTTTGCAAACACCACCAGAATGGCTTTCTTCAGCTCCTCCTCCTGAAAGACAAGACAGATGACTTCACCCTTTAAAATAAAGGTTCTTTATTGGCATCTTTTATTCCATGAAGAGCCTTTAACATCCAAAAAAAAAGGTACATGCAAGGTACTTGAAACGCAGCAATACAATAGAAAGTTATGTAACAGAAACCACATCTGACCAACCTCCAACATGGCCACCAGCTCAGATTTGGAGATGCCCATCCGATCACGGTCACTGCTGTCCACGACGTAAATCACTGCGTCTGTGTTGGAGTAATAACATCGCCAGTACGGCCTGTGGAGGAGGAAGATAAGATTTTTAGCTTGGTTTCTTTCTTTCTTAATCCGTATAATACAAAGCAAAATGAAAACATCTTGCCTGATACTCGTCTGTCCACCGAGGTCCCACACTTGGAACTTTAAGTTCTTGTATGTCACAGTTTCCACATTAAAACCAATTGCTGAGTTTGAAAAATAGAAAATTAGTTAACGCTGCGTCTCATGTATAAAGTTGTTTACATAAATCATCATAAACACGTACTAGGAATCGTGGTGACCACTTCTCCCACTTGAAGTCTGTACAATATGGTGGTTTTTCCAGCTCCATCCAAACCTAAAATGAGGATTCTCATTTCTCTGGTGCCAAACAGGCCTGAGAAGAGGCTGGAAAAGAAGCCCCCTGACAAAAGATAAGAATTGTATAAAAATGACAGAACAAATTAGAAAAGAAAAACATTAGCTAATGCAATTTTACATCAGAATCATACTAAATGCAAATCATATATTGAAAATGCACTCAAACACATTCAAATAAAACGCTATAATCATAATGAAATAAGTTTAAAATGTTTTAAAATTGAGCTTTTCAATAAGTTAGTTTGTAATCTGCTATGCTAACAGACTAGCATCACCAGGCGAACCACTGCGTGAACAAACTTCACTTTGTAAGCACACAGAAAAGCGTTCGTATTAATTACATTTTAAAATGAGCTGTCCCTTATATCCAACAAAATGTATTTGAATTCACGCAGACCTACCCATTGTGGATGAAATACTTTAGTAGCGCTGTCTTCGGATGGCAGATCCGTGGAAACACTTCCGTGCTCGAGCTACTGAATGACGTGTCAAACATACACGTGAAAGAGTCGTTTGCCTGTCGATCCACCGTGCGCACATTCGACACTCAACTAATCGAATCAGCTGCTGCCTGTTTAAAAATATCTTGAAATCACTTTTATCATCAAATAATGGATTGTAAAAGTTCATGTAAAATAAATAGTTTTCAATATATAAATATATTATCTAAATATTTAGTATTTATTATTATATATTTTTTTACACACACTGACACACACACACACACACATGTCTGGTCAGCTATCCTTGTGGGGACTCTCCTTAGGCATAATGGTTCCCTTTCATGGGAACTTCGCTGAAAAAACTGCGGCTATAACCAAAGATTCAAAGCAGAAAAAAAGCTGATTTAAATTATTTTGCATTATGCATTGCAGTAAAACAAATCATCTATTTTGTTTAGTAGAAATCTTTTATATACAATATTCGAATTTGCAATATATTTTCAATTTTCTCTCTCTCTCTCTCTCTCTCTCTCTCTCTCTCGCGCGCTTGCA
>NW_015548309.1:3245106-3260745 GCF_001515605.1 Sinocyclocheilus anshuiensis | reverse complement strand
CACACACACACAATGCGCAAAACTCCGCATTTGAACAGTCAATAGCAAATACTTAAACTAATAACAAAACAGTAGCTGATTCAGAAGCGCCAGATTGTCATAGCAAAGTCAGAATTACCTCCTCTCCTAGGTTCACGAAACGGTCGTCCATAAAATGCATTGCTGTTCTGTTGTAAGTAACCTTAAAGATTCCTAAATGCATCTACTTTCGGAAGGCCTAATAAAGTGCTTTTGCTTTCACCTAGAAACACACAGCGTCTCCCTGACATGGCTGCTTCAACACTAACTGCGGTTACTGAAACCACGCCTTCTTTCTTTGCGTGAACATTTGGGCGGCATTATACTAATATTGTCACATAGTGAGGTAGATATGTGGGGGCGTGTTAGAACGAGCCGTTTTAGGGGGGCGTGGCAGAGTCTTAACTTTGATAAAGAATATCTCTTTGGTTTTGAGACTTTAGTCTTTGCAACTTCAGGGATCTTATCTATGCACAATCACCTTGTAACACTCCAAAGAGAAAGGAAAACTTGAAATCGCATCATATGACCCCTTTAAGTTATAAAAGTGCAAGCCGAAATCCGAAGACTTGCGACACAGAAACAGAAACCGGGGTAAAACAAAGGTAAACACTGGCAGTGTTTTTTCAAGATGGAGGAATTTGATGTAGTGTTTGGGCTTCAGTCCATACAGCGAACTTGCAGTGTTTCTTGCGAACTTGCAAGTTAAAGTATTCCTAATATGTTTGACTTTTTATGGAAAGTAGACTACTTTTACCTGTTGAGACATGCCTTCACTTTTATAGCCTCCTGGGACCCAGGCATAGACTTTTGTCCTCTGTAGAGGACATTATATTTGAGTGAATTTCTCTGAGAACCTAACTGTACATGCCACAGTTTTAAGTCTGCATGTCCTGTACAGAGCTCATTCAGGGCTTCTTAGGGATATCAAATGTTCGGAGGTGTGATCATAAACACTCCCTCTCCTTGGTTTTAAATATGACTGATATTGGCAGAATGATCCAATTTAGACAGTTGTTTGAAAATATGCTTTATTTCTGTAGTTTCACTAGGTGACACTAGTAGCACAGAAACGGCAAACTTAAAATACATTCTCTCAACCTAGTTTTTTTTGTTTTGTTCATAGTGCGCAACAGTTCTTTAAATGTGCTGTATGTAATTTTTTTTTTTTTTTTTTTACTGTACTAGAGCTTAAAAATACAATATGTTTGCAGATATTTAGGAAACATGCTAAGTTCACATACCTGTTTCTCCAAAAAACAGCACTACATCTAGTTATTCTACTTTGAAATGTCTGTTTTTGTTTTGGTCTGTGTGATTCTGCCCACTGTCAATTTAGTCCATAGTATTTCGACTCCCCAGGTTGCCAATTGGCGGAGAACACAGCATATTGCAGCTATGGAAGCCAGCAAACAAACGGGGTCAGAGATTACAGAATCTACTTGACCTAAAAAGCCTTGGCATACATCTAAAAAGCTTAATGACCAGAGGCTTATTAAAACATGGATAAATCAACTCATCAGCTTACAGTCAGTGTAAGCAGTGGCGTAGCCCCAATTCTTGGGCCCTATGCAAAGACAGTGTGTGGGGGCCCCTTTCCCATCATCTCATCATCCATACTATTTATCACTGTTTTTTAAATAATAATAGGGCTGGGCAAGTTAACGCATATGTTTATTTTCGCATTAACACATTAATTAATAAATGCCGACAATTATTTTATCGCACATTAATGCAGTTTTTATTATTATTATTATTATTATTTTGAAAGTCCGTTGCTCACTGGCTCTGAATACAGAGACAGACAAACCATGGGTCACAGGAGGGTGGGATGTTGATCGGTACTGGTTTTGGATGGGCGTCATCATGCGTCTCAACCAATTGAGCATTTGGGGTGGGCCTAACACCGTAGGTGCGTTCCATTCGACCGTAAGTGGACTGCGAAGTGGATTTCACAGGGTATTCCGCCATCTTAGTAAGATTCCAATCCGAAGGGAGCAAACGTGTTCAGTTCGAAGGTCACTGCGAATGGCATTGGGAATAAGGGAACATCGATACATCACTTCACAGGAAGTGGAGAGGGAAAATCACCCAACTGTCGTTGCGCACCGCGTTACCAGTCAGAACTATGATAAAGCAGAGCCATTGAATAAAAAAAAAAAAAAAAAGACTCTGCAATGGAGTGGTTGCAATAAATGTATTATTATACAAATTAGAGTATTTGTGAATGGTTATGGCGATTAATGTTACATTTGCATATTGTATTGTATGAATAGGTGAAGCTAATTAAAAACTGGCGAGAAACAGCTGAGGCGCTGTCATTTTTTATTTTGCTTTATTTACCTCAGGTGAGTTAGCTACTTGAAAGCGCACAAGATGAAACCACTACAATCTGTTAACAGTCTAAACATATCAATTTTGACTATATTTATTATATAATAATTGCATAGCCTATGTATTTTATATGTATTTAAATTTAGAAGTAAAATAAATTACAATATTTATTTATGTTATATCATAATCTGCGTGACCCTGTCATTGCCTTTCTATGATGACGTTCCAGGGCGTTTCAAATGAGCGATTTTTGTCAGTAAGTCCACTTCAACGGATATCCTGTGCTTAGGGAGTAGGGAGCACAGCAGTGAACATTGCGTAGGGACCCTGTCAATCGGAACGCACCTCATGTCTACACCGCAAGCGGCACGGCGCAACAAAATACTATAGAACCCATTATATTCAGTGATGCGGCGCGACACGACAAATCCCAGACAGTAAACTGCTGCCTCGTTCTATCTATGAGATACTAACACAAAATTCAAATGATTTGCAACGGTCGCTTTATCACGTGACGTGTCCAGTCATTGTAGACAGTGCTGCGTATTTGAATACATACTCTTAGGGCATAGTATAAGTAGGCGAATTGGGATGCGGCATACTTTTGCTGTCGCATCCGGTGTATAGGATCACAATGAATGACGGCAGGCATGATTTGTCGTGTCGCGCCACGCAGCATCCAGTGTAGACAGCATCACTGATTATAATGAGTTCTATAGTATTTTGTTGCGCCGCGCTGCTCGGGTCCGGTGTGTACACATAGTGTCAAGACACACCATCACAAGAATACACGAGTTATATGAAAAGGAGATTTTAGTTTGATTACATGAATGTTTAAGTTGAGATTTTCAAGAAATATTTGAACTGCCATTATGTAAAGGGAATACTGCTGTAAAAAAGCACCTTATTTGTTTAAAGTGTTTGCAAACCAAATGTTATTGTACTTGTGTTCATACAGCAGTACTTTTAAAATAAAAGTGCGCAATACAGTACTTTTGAATTCATTATTGAATTTTGCACATAACAATGTGATTAATCGCAGAAAAATCATGCGATTAATCGCCATTCAAAAATTGTAATCGTTGCCCAGCACAAATAATAATATAGAAAAGTACACATTTCACTCACTGCTAAAGTAATTGTTGGCAAATCTCTGATGTAAAATTAAAACCAACCATATTAAAAAGACGAATATCATGCCATAGTAACATTTAATAACAATACCTGAAATACTAAATATACATAATCAGATTATGTATTGATATTCATTTTGATCAACAAATGTAACATCATGGATTTTGGTAGGATTTATATGTACAACATTTAATAACAATTCTTTTACGAATCATTGTGAATTCCATTTGACTGTTGGCTATTGTGAGATAATATTTCGTTCATGTTCATTTTGTTACAAATACTTAAAGACACAGAGAATGAACATTTAATGCCAAATATACTTTTTTTATTTCAAAATAATCCTTAGATCCTTCAACATGATTGTTGGCCACAGTACTTGTACTTCCACCGTCGATCCCTGAAAGAAGTAAAACAAGCATGACATTAGTGAGCAACAGAGCACACGGTTTGACAGTGACATGTTAAGACTTGAAATAGATTAAATATTAGAAAAAACATAAGGAGTAAGTAAAGAAATTATACCCACTCTTGAAAATTTTGATGGTAGCTATCAGCGCCCACCAGAAAACTGTGAGGAGGCACAGTCCAGTAGATGTACTCATCAAAGTAGTTCACATATGAAGTCCACTGACAGTTTCCAGAAATACACTTACTTTCACAGCAGTAAAACCTCCACCTGTGTAAAAACATGGTATTCACTTTAGATTAGATGAACGCAAGTGAATTAAAATTTAAACATGAGAATCTGTCAATCATTAGAGCTCACATTCTGTCCTCATAGTAGTTGTCGTGGTGGCTGCTCATTCCTGCAAGTGCGTACTGTGGTTTACACTCAAAAGTGAAAGTTTGGTCAAAGTTGTTGATGTAAGGTGACCAGTAACAGTCTACAGCCTTGCTGGTGGGTTTACAGTCAAAGTCCCAACGTCGGTCCTCATAGAAATTGTGGTGTTCACTTTGATGGAGGTGTTCTTAGGAATGGAGAAAATAACATATTATAATTGCATTGATATTTATACTTAAATTTGAAAAGGTTAAAGATTAACAATTTAATACATTCATCCATGGCAAAGCTAACCCTAACATACAATTTGTGAATTCAAAAAAGTTGTATGCCTTCATAGTAATGTTTATAATAGCTTGATACATATTAATAAGTGATACTCACCTTCTTATGGAGGATATAGACTGGCCTGAAGGACAGTTAAAATTTAGAGGCTGATCGTAGTCATTTTCCCACCCTATGTAAAGTTAAACACAAAACCAATATATGGATAAATATATTGGAATATATTTAAATATCAAATAACAAAATAAATGCTGCAAATAAAGCAGATCTCAATCTTTCAAAGATACACATAGATATTTGAGGAAAAGGATCAGTGTAAAATGCTAACACATATTTAGTGAAGTCACCCACCTTGTCCAGTGGCCAACAGTCCTGTCAGAAGCAGAAACAGAGCAACCCTCCACATGGCCTCTTGCGTTCGGGGATGCAGTTGTGTTTTGTGGTGTTTAACCAACGTTGTGATAGCGCTCATTTGACTCATTCTTTTAAATGCTTATCGTGTGGCAGTGGCCAATCACAAGTCTGACAATTTCTCTTCTGACTATAGCACTGGCCAATCACGTGTCTGCAGGGTTTGGTGGACTGCTAACTTTTGAACAGGATGTGCAAAAATGTTTGTTTAAATGGGTCATGACATGGGTTTTTTGGTGTGTTTTATTATGTTCCCTTAGGTGCAATTATAATATTACTATAGATTTTTCTTCCAATACAATTTTCCGAAAGATGGTTTTGGTCATTTAAGGAAGTTGTTTTCACACTGATATATGTTCAATTGTTCGTTTTTGTGATAAGTTTGATTTTAGCTAGTAATTTGATGCTATAAAAACGGGGCGTGTCATTATGGTTGATTGGGTCTGTGGGAGTTTGGGCATGAGTTTGATACCGCGGCTCCACCTCACGACACTACTGCGCAGACTCTGGCTCCAAACAAATCTCTACTGCGCAGACTCTGGCTCCAAACAAATCTCTACTGCGCAGACTCTGGCTTCAAACAAATCTCTACTGCGCAGATTCTGGCTCCAAACAAATCTCTACTGCGCAGACTCTGGCTCCAAACAAATCTCTACTGCGCAGACTCTGGCTCCAAATGACGTCATTTACTCAAGATGGCAGTGGCCATACTGAGATGCTTTGGGTTCACTTTTATATAGTGGAAGGAATAGGATATACGTCCATCTTTTTTACAGTCTATGGTCAGAACACATTACTTACAGGCACGGCCTAATCTTTGAGCAAAAGTGTTCTGGCAAAGCCAGCATCATACTGCGATTTGTTCTCAAAGCAGTCATCCGTGAAATGTAGTGAACACAATCTTTTTAAAATGCAGAAAACAGCAGAAAACGCCTCTAATTAATTAATCTTTGGTAGATACTGAGACTAACTACTTGACTGACCAAGATCACATGAGGCCCAAAAACACTTTTTTTTTTTAAGTGTCATAGATGTGCGTCACCCTCATCCAGGTTTCAATCCCACTCGAATGCTTTAAAATGATTAAGACAAATCTAAAAAAAAAACTCCAAAAAGGGAGCAGCATCCAAATAATTGCAGCCTTGGTGAGCATAAGAGAGAAATTGTAATATTTTCAAACATTTAAGATTTATGTACACAGCACACTTCCCGGATCAGGTATAGCTAAATCAGGCATAAATAATTGTTTGAGGTTTACAGGGAAATTAGTCCCAGGTACAGAGTTTGGTCTGAGAAGGAGTATGTGGATGAGGCAGCATTTGAGTTTTCAGAGGTGAGAGGATGATTTGGAGAAGATTCTTGGTTATCAGATTTCTTGCATTCACAGTATGAACTGCTTCCCTCCGGTAGAAGATACAGAGTCCCAATGTGTAAATTAAATTGTACCAGTATCTGTGCATTTGTTTAACAAGTGTTTATCTTGATGGGTTTTTTAATTATTTGTTTATTGTATGTCTATGCAGCAACATATAGTCCATAACAATTTTCCTTTCGAGAACAAGACATTTTTTTACATTATGTGGCATCTATTTTTATTTTATTTTTTACTTATTTTGGATTATCACATTCAACGCAAAAAAAAAACACAAAACCTTTTTTTTTTTTTTTAAAACCATTGGTAAGGCAAAAACATGCAATAATATAAAACTTCACATACACTTCAGAACCAAAAGAACAAAATGCTCTCAACATGAAGCAAGTCATGGATAGTACAATGGAGCACTATTCTCAGCAAGGGTAACTTTATTTTAAATTGAACATATAACTACATAATTAAAACAAAAAACAATGACAGGCTGATTGTTTAATTCCTATTAACTATTTAACATCTTTCATAAGCACCCACAGCTTGAACAGACACAGGTAATTAAATATTCATCTGTCACAGCCAATCACCAATCATTGTAACTCACAAAAATCACCACAAGAAGGCATAACCTGTTTAAAATCTTTAGACTTGATATGCAGAGCTGAAATTCGTAAAAATCACCACAGGAGGGTGTAGACTAAAATGGCAGCGATGTAATTCATAAAAATCACAGGAAGGCGTAACCTATTTAAGATCATTATATGCAGTGGTGTAATACATAAAAAACACCACAGGAGAGCGTAACCCTAGACTTGATTTGCAGCAGTGCAATTCACAAAAAAACACCATAGGAGGGCAATAAGGGCTTTCCTGGAAAGTTTGCTCTGGGGTGCGTTTCCCAAAAGAAACTATGGTCGCAAGTTCCATCGTCACCAATAGAGTTCAGTAGAACTAACAACCAAAGTTAGCTAACGACGCTTTTGGGAAACGCACCCCGGGATGGTAAACACCTTCAAATTCCTACTGCTCCTTTGTGATTGTGAAATAGGTTGGTGTGCTCCATCTACATTCATTTCTTACTTCCACTGGTTCCATCGAGGCAAAGAGAACAATAGGTAAAAACATTAACGCACGATGGAACGGTTTTATAGTTAAAATTGAAATTGTAATCATAATTCTAACAATGATTCCTGAAAATTATGAACAGACACTGTATTTTTCTGTTTATTACTTAAGCGGCTTTGAAGCAATCGCATTGTTTAAAGTGTTGTATAAATAAACACTAGACTAAATTTGTAGCAGTTTAATTCACAAAAATCACCACAGGAGAGCGAAACCTGTTTAAATGAAATTAATTTAAAAAACCACCACAGGAGGGCTTTATTTTAAAATTTAACATGGAACCACTTAATTAACACTAAAGAGAATGATAGACAGAACTATAACTCCTATTAACTACAAATTTTACATCGTTCATAAGCACCCACAGCTTGAACAGACAGCCAATCACCATCATTGTGTAATGCACAGCAGTCAATGGGTGTTTCTCAAACGGAAGGCTGCATCCTTCGAAGACTGCATATCTCGACTGCCACGTCATCAAACGTCGCTCAAGGTCATCTCAATTGCAAGGATTCTTGGAAGGCAGCCTTCGTTTCGCATTCTTCATTCAGCTGAATTTGAAGGATGCATGGGATGTGTTCTCCGTGACCTTCACTCACCCACAATCCTTTGTACCCATTCCATTTCATGAAAATAAACTGACGAAAAACGATTCAGTACTGAGTGTGTCTGAATTTATTATGAAATGTAAGACACAAATAATGTTTTCAGTCATGATCGCATAGATGTTATTTTTTGTTTTGGTGTAAATTACTCACTAAACACTAAACTGCCAATAATGTAAGCCACCGGGAGACTAGACTGCTGTGATTCATTGTATTGCATTAATAGAAAGCCAAATAATATGATTTGTAATACAAAGCATTTTTCCAAAACTAAGTTTTATTAGTATTTTCGAGCCGTGGCGGTGAGGGTGGAAACATATGTGATGTAGCCACGCACACTTACTAGACTGTCTCATTCTAGCGTTTAATGCCGAGGAGGACTCTAGCCTACAAGACTCTGAAGGACTGAGCTACAAAGGATGCAGCCTCGGTAGGATGCAGCCTTCCGTTTGAGAAGCACCCAGTGTTATACAAGGTGTGTTCGACTTCACTCAGTGGTGTGCTCGCTGCACAATCCGACTGACATCTGACTTAAAGCAATGCATGTTAAAAAAAATTCTACCCTGAGAGAGCAAACTCATTAGACTCGAAGTGCAGCGGTGTAATTCACAAAAATCATCACAGGAGATTTTGGGCACAACCCATGTAAGTCCATTAGACTCGATTTGCAGTGGTGTCATTCACAAAACAGCAATTGTATCACAGACTCTGTGGCTCAGTCGATAATGTTTTTTCCTTCATACATGGGAGTCTTGGTTCAAATCCCACAGTTGTTAAAGTTATTCATCAACTCCACAATGTTTGCTTATGTTAAATCGTTCTCATTACATCCCACTAAGTCACTCAAACACCAAGACTATGTGAGAGCTCTGCTGGGCTGGTGGTGATGGAGACACGAGTTCAAATCACACGGCAGATAATCATATTTACAGGATAGTTTATTATAAAATCACAGGTCACTTACAGGTTGACAGTAAAATATAAGTTCCTGCACAGGGACAGACATGAGATCTGTGGCTCACAGATAAAAGAGCTGTTTCAGATGTTGTTGGTTCGATCCCAGCCAGATCTCACTGATATTAATGTTCCTTTTCATTTAAAACAAAGATCTCAACAAAATACCATCCAAAACACAGCTTAACACACCAGCCTTAGTAGCTCAGTTCATAAAGCGTTGTGGTTTAATCAAGGAGATCTGAGTTCGAACCCCATTAATGCTTATGTTATGTTGTTGGCCTTATATCCAACAAAGTGCCCCAAACGCCATCACTCAGTGTAAGAGCCACAGTGGCACTAGTGGCTAAACAATGTTCATTGCGTTCAAGGCTGTGATTGAAGCATGGGTTCAAGTCCCACCTTAGCGTTTCAAATGACAAACACAATTGAAAGCTGTAACTAGTTTATTGTGAAATATAAGTTCCTTCACATGTTTCAACAAGAGATCTGTGGCTCACAGGTAAGAGTGCTGCCTCATGGGTTCAGAGGTTGCTGGTTTGATCCCAGCCAGGTCTCTGCAATATGAGTGAATGGAGGAGTGTGTGTGAAGGTGTGCCTGAAGAAGGGGGATATCAATATGGTCTCCCCCTGGAGTGTCCAGCACCGTGACCCGCAGTGGTTATACCTTTGCACAGACTGAAAAAATAAATAAAGCTGCATAAAAATTCTCATCCCCTGTCCCTTCCCTTCCCCATCTACTTAGGTTACCATCATTTGCTTTTCAAAGGAAGGCCCTTCAAAAAGAAAATGCTGGTAACCTACATGTTTAGTGCACTAGAACACACATTCACACATGAGATACATTACCTGTCCCTGAGCAGATGTCCATCATTACAGTGAAAGTCTGTCCACACGTCCCAGAGCTCTGCTTCTGTTCAAACACATCCCTTACTCTGTAGAGGAAAGAGAGAAATAAACACAGACATTACTTTATATAGTACATCTAAACCACCAGAATTTAAAAGTTAGTATAAATAATAGTAACGTTACATAAAAACATAGGCATGTAAACAACTGCCTTAATACATACTTAGTTGTCAAACAGCAAGTAGCCTATTTAAACAAAATTTTGGTTAAAAAAACAACACATCAACAAATCCACGCGTGTTTGAGCTTTAGTGTCCGCGTGGAGACACATTAAAAACAACTCATGAAATTCATCATAACATAAATCATAACATAATATAAAACTGTCAGCGGAGCACCGCTACAACATATCAGAGGAAATAATGACACATCAAAACTGAAATACTTGGTTATTAAGTGCAAAGAGTAAGTACTTCAATGTTAGAGCAAGAGAAAAGCACTGCATGTGTGGAGTTTTTTACAGTGACTCGAGATTCCTGCACTTTATTGCAGTGGGTGTCGGTTTGTTTGTGTGCTGGAATAGATGCAGTTTAACCCTGTATCAAAATGACAGCTGACAAACTAATGACTAATATTATGACTAAACATCGAAATGTTTTTGCTTATTTTTATTAACTAATAGAACAGGGCTGATTAATCCTGAGCCACTTTCCCGAGTTTAGCTCCAAACTGATTGAAAACACCTGAAGCAGTTAATCAAGGCCTTTAGGACCGCTAGAAACTTCCAAGCAAGTTTGTTGGACCCTATGTTTCTTATTAAAATAAATAATAATAATACAAATATGAACAAATGATGTTATTTACATGTTGTGTGTTTGTTTATCAGTTTGAGTTTGACATTTGACGGATCAATAAAGTTCTTAAAGATAATTATGATTGTTTGTACATTTGATTCTGACTGATTTGTTAATGCACTGATCTTGGAGTCCTGAGTTCAAATCATGTAAAACAAAGACAAAATCTCAATAAAACCCTGATGTCACAAACGCTGTGGCGCCGAGGATAATTGTTTGCCTTCAAACGTGAGCGTCTTGGTTCAAACTCTGCAATTTACATTTTGTCATAACATCATTAAAAGCCCTCAATAAAAGTCTCTCCAAAGCTCACTTTGACTCCACGGACTGAGTAGCTCAGATGATTAAGTGTTGCGTTTTAATCATGGAGACCTGAGTTCAATCCCACTATTGCTTACTTCAAATTATCGTCGTTACATTCAACAAGGTGCCACAAACGCCCAGTACAAAATGCGAAAGCCACAATGGGTTAACGGTTAAACACATGGTTTCGGCTGATGAGGCTGCAATAGAGGCATGGGTTCGATTCCCACCTCGGTGTGTTCAGACAGCTGATGCCTCATGGTTCAGAGGTTGCTGGTTGGATCCCAGCCATCCTTTTGTGAAGGGATAAGAATGATTCGAAAGAGACTCTGCCAAAGCTTTAACAGGTTTCTTGTCAAATCACATACAGGTTAACAGTGAAATATAAGTTCCTTCACAAGTTCAAGTAAGAGATCTGTGGCTCACAGGTTAGAGCGCTGCCTCATGGTTCAGAGGTTGCTGGTTCGATCCCAGCCAGATCTCTGCGATATGAGTGAGTGTTGTGTGAATGAAGGGATGGGGATGATTCGGGTCCCCCCCGAGCCCCGGCATGATGGCCAGCAGGGGTTATACTTCTTGACAGAAAAAAAATTAATTTTAGCTGTATAAATTTTCAGCACTGCTGTCCCTTCCCCACCTGTTTAGATTACCATCATTTGCTTTAATAGAGGGGTGACCCTCCAAAAAGCAAATGATGGTAACCTACACGTTTAGTACACAACAAAACAAAAACATAAGTTAGAAGTCTTACCTGTCCATGAGCGGACGTCCATCATTACAGTGAAAGTCTGTCCACACGTCCCAGAGCTCTGCTTCTGTTCAAACACATCCCTTACTCTGTAGAGGAAAGAGAGAAATAAACACAGACATTACTTTATATAGTACATCTAAACCATCAGAATTTAAAAGGTAGTATATATATAATAATACATAAAAACATAGGCATGTAAACAACTGCCTTAATACATAGTTGTCAAAATGCAAGTGGCCTATTTAAATAAGATTTTAGGTAAAAAAAAAAAAAAACTACAACACATCAACAAATCCACGCATATTTGTGACCCTGGAGCACAAAACCAGTCTTAAGTCGCTGCGGTATATTCGTAGCAATAGCCAAAAATACATTGTATGGGTCAAAATTATAGATTTTTCTTTTATGCCAAAAATCATTAGGATATTAAGTAAAGATCATGTTCCATGAAGATATTTTGTAAATTTCCTACCGTAAATATATCAAAACTTAATTTTTGATTAGTAATATAAGAACTTCATTTGGATAATTTTAAAGGCGATTTTCTCAATATTTTGATTTTTTTTGCACCCTCAGATTCCAGATTTTCAAATAGTTGTATCTCGTCCAGATTTTATCCTAACAAACCATACATCAATGGAAAGCTTATTTATTCAGCTTTCATATTATGTATAAATCTCAGTTTTGGAAAATTGACACTTAAGATGGTTTTGTGGTCCAGGGTCACATTTGTGCTTTAGTGTCCGCGTGGAGACACATTAAAAACACATTAAATGCATCATAACATAAATCATAACATAACATAAAACTGGCAGTGGAGCACTGCTACAACATATCAGAGGAAATAATGACACATCAAAACTGAAATACTTGGCTAGTGCAAAGAGTAAGTACTTCAATGTTAGTGCAAGAGAAAAGCACTGCATGTGTGGAGTTACTTACAGTGACTCGAGATTCCTGCACTTTATCGCAGCGGGTGTCGGTTTTGAAGCTGAATATATAGCCTATATATGCACTGTGATAACTTCTGTCAGTAACATTACTTACAGTATTCAAGAATGGATTTAAAAATTATATTTAATTTAAAAAATGACACAAGTGTAATTGACAAAAAAAACGACAGGAGGGCGTAACCAATTTAAACTAATTTATTGCAGCGGTGCAATTTAGAAAAATCACCACAGGAAGGTACAATCTGTTTAAGTTTATTAGACTATGGCAAGCCATTTTGACTTTTATTCCTTCACAGGATTACATTTTCATCATTAGCCTATCAAGCACAGACACACAGATAGAGAGAGAAAGGGAGAGAAAGAGTGCAAAAATACAAACACCAATAACACTCTTTGTATCAATAATAGAGACAAAAATTAATACGTCATTAGACATAACACTAGTTAAAATGCTAATTCTTGATATCAGGAATTTGCATTTTTACTAGTAACAAAGTAATTATTGATATCAACAAAGGCAGGTGATATCTGAAATTGCCCTTGCAACTAGTGAAAATAGAATTACTGATATTTTAAATAATATTTTAACTAGTAAAAATACTTTTCAAGAAGTAGGCTATGCTTATTACTAGTTGCAATTTCATTTTTGATATCATAAATGTATTTCTGCGAGTGATGACGTAATTTTTTATATCAAGAATTTATGTCGGCAGTAGTGGAAATGTAATTCCTGATATCAATCAGCATTTCTGATATCAACAATTCATATCCTACATGTGGTAAAATGTTAAAAGGCCGACAAAACTATTACAGATATCAAAAAAATGCATTTCTTACTAGTTAAAATTCTAAATACACACATCAGCTTTGTATTTATTACTAGTAGAAATATAATTTTTGATATCAATAATTACATTTTTACAAGTAAAAATGCTAATTCCTGATATCAAGAATTCAATTGTCACTAGTTGAAATGTTATTGACTACTAGTAGAATTTCTTTTTTTTTTACTAGTAACAATCACATTCATGATATCAGAAATTAATATTGTCACTAGTGACAATCGAATTATTGATATAAAAAATGAACATTTGTACTAGTAGCAATTCTGTTGTTGATATCAAGAACAGACATTTGAAAAACAAAAACAATTGAATATGAATGGCAGCCTATGGTGACATTTAACAAGTGAAAATACAATTACAGATATCAATAAATAATGATAGTTTTTACTAGTTGAAATTTAAATCCTGATATCAAGAATTAGCATTTCAACTAGTGAAAACTGAATTGTTGATAATATCAAGAATTCATATCCTATGAAGGAATAAAAGTCAAAACGGCTTGCCATAATTACAGTAGACTCGAAAAATCACCACAGGAGGGCGCAACATGTTTAAGTTCATTAAACTCGATCTGCAGGGGTGTCATTCAGAAAAGTTACCATAGGAGGACGCAAATTATTTTAGGACAGAACCAAATCACAAAAATATTACGATACAGTCAATACAATTACTTAATAAATGATAAAAGAAATAACTTCATTCCAACATATTTTTATCAGTTGTATAGACCAATTTAAATAGACTCTTTTCTCACATAAGTTTACAGAAAAAAACAAGAGTATCTCAGGTTTTGTCACAACAATCTACTGTGCGAGTCAAGTTAACAAATAAAGGCAGTGCACAAAGATAAGTACGCGATTTGTGTAGTTCGTCACCACTGATGAATAAATATTTCATTTAATTTAATTCAATTTTCTCGCATATTGTGAAATGCAGGCATTGGGCTATTTTTTCTCTGTGCATTATAAAGAAAGGTTTTGTGACACTGCACAGCTTTTACAGTTTACAGACATATCAGCACAATTAATCGATCAGTCCAGTAAACACCAAATACAAACTCAGTTCATATCATGATGTGTGCCTATAAAAGACAACAAAGCTAATGACAATACTTATGGGACTTATGCTGGACTTCATTCTAGTACACAGATGTGCTGCATTAAGCATATACAGTCATTCTTGAGAAGTGGGACAAAACAGGGTGCAAAATTGAAAAAATAAAACCTTGTACTCAGACAAATGAAACTACATTTATGTATCTTATATGTACTAAGCTACTGAGCTGCTTTGATACAACCTCCCAACTTTTCTCTTTTTTAACAAAATGTGCTTTTTTACCTTGGACTGTGTAATATAATTTCAACTTTACCTTTAACAGCATTCAAGATGTTTTTTAACATTTTAAAACACATTCTCGTGTTAGCAGACAGATTACACTTTCACATGTGACCAACAATTCCACAACAAATATAAAATATCATAATGAAATATTATCAAGATATTCAACTGACGGAGGTGACAGAACTGACGGAGTTGACACATCTGACGGAGGTGACGAAAACCTGAATTTGTAGTAATTTTAACTATCAAATACATTGAATCAGTCAATTACTGTATTAAAACAAACACAACAAACAGTGAGTATGTTATAAAGTAACGCATTACTTTTTAATTTACAAGAGAATATCTGAGTTACTTTTTCAAATAAGTAACGCAAGTTACTTTTTTTTCCAATTTATTGATTGACAGCTCTGGTGTTGCCATGGTGACAGAAATCAGAAGCTGTTACTGTAGTTCTAATATAAATATGAATATGCATTCATTCATCTCACTCACAACAACAACAACAACAAAAAAAACACACAGATTCAGTTTTCCTCAAAATGAATCAAAATAATGCAACTCAGAATATGACGCAAACCTGCAATAATTAAAAGTTAAACAACACAAATATGCTTTATGTATTTAATCCCATTCTATTAACCAATGTCTTTGCGTCTGACCTTCGATGATCCAGTTCAACCGTACTAATAAGCAAAAATTACTCTAGACAAACATTTGTGTCTTT
>NW_015548309.1:3234926-3244985 GCF_001515605.1 Sinocyclocheilus anshuiensis | reverse complement strand
AGCAAGCCCTGTCCAGATTTAAAAAGTAACGCAAAAGTAACGTAACGCATTACTTTCCATAAAAAGTAACGAAGTACCGTAATTAGTTACTATTTTATGGAGTAACGCAATATTGTAATGCATTACTTTTAAAAGTAACTTTCCCCAACACTGAGAATGACTGAGTATTGAATAAAACGTATTTGTAACTTAATGAAAACGTCTGCATGTATTTGACAAATACTGCAGCTAATCCACTTCATCAGTTAAAAAAAGTAGGCAAACACCGCACGAGCGTCACTACGGATTACAAGCGTCAACTCTCGCCGATCGGCTAAATTCCAGTCAAAAGTCGAGTACAGCCGGGTACTTTTCGACTCGTTTGGTAAAAAGCGCAGTTTCCATCCGCTCCACTAGGCGGCATCAGCGAGCGACACTTTCAGCCTGAACTCCGTTAGTTCCGTCACAACAATGACGCTTGATCACATTCAAGTACAGATTCTGCAGTGACAGACTCTTAATGTCACTCAATTACAGCCCGCCAGCAAACAACGCGACACAAACTGCGATAAAGTGCAGGAATAGAGTGTAACGCGACTCACCTAAGTAACTTTCCGCGTGCTTCGGTATGAAATCCTCAGTTCTTAAGTTTCGCATTGAAGTGTTTACATTGAGTTATGACAGTGAGGGCGGATCGATCCGCTCAGTCTGATGCTGCACGTGGGTCTGTTGTGTTTGTTTTGCTCGCGGTGTTTCTGCACATCTCTCACCTGCTGCTCCTCCGGACACTTCTTCACATTCAGAGCGATTCAGATCTTCTGTAAAGGTAAATCTGTTGTTCTTACATCTCCAACTGAGAGACTTCATAGAGCTACATTGTGCTGCTAGTCGGTTGCAGACGGTGTTTGGAGGAGGGACTTGCTCTAGAAAGTATTTGATTGGATAAAATTTGTGTAGCGCAATATGAGCCATAAAAAACCAGATCTGTAAAGAGAATGTATGCATATTGAAAAACATAATTTCACTAGTATATAAATGGCTTTAAAGCTAATAGAAATATTAAAGATTTCAGGGAGTCATAATCTTGTTGATGAGAAAAATAGTTTGTCCATATTTTAATAGCGAATGAAGGCAGTCACATATATGAATATGAATGTTTACTTTCAGAATAACAAAATGAATCAGTAGGTGTTGTCACCTTTATAAGCTTTAAATGTATACCCCCCTTCTTTTCATATTATCAAGTGTATTATCATATTACTGTGGTGTTACTGTATTCATGTTTGTTAATAGAGAGGGTTGGGGTTTTGTGAAGCTCTGATGTTCTTCTGCAGCTTCATGTCTTTCCTAGCTGTGATTGTTATAATATGAGTAGAGCATGGATCTGTTTCAAAGGCATTTTTAGATGTAAAACTACATTAACGTTTCAGACAGTGTTGCTGCAGGCATTCAAGTAAAGTAAGTATCAACAAAATCCATGCTTGCACTGCAGAGGTGGCACAGAAGCGGTCTTCAAAATGGATTCATGCAGAAACAAAACGTGCGCTTCTGTTGTGGATGTGTTTTGAATTATTTTCATTGCCAAAAAAGCACAAAAACATACAATATTTTGTCTAAAATATGAGTCAGTTAATATTAACTTCTTGTTTGTTGAATTGTATAAAATCAATATCACTGTGCAGTCATGCTGATATTCAGGAAAACAGCACTCTTGCTCATCTGATATTGCTTAACTATTCTGAACGTTATAATTTTACTTATTTACACTTATTATATTTATTTGGAATTATTTGCACCCATATCTTGAATTTTGTGGGCAAATTAACGTGCAAACCCTCATTAATTTCTGACCTGCTCTCCTTTATTTTGAGGTGATAATAAGGTTCCACTCCGCCAGTGTCACCCAGTCGCTGTCTGTAAATGATTCTAGAAAACAGTGCTGAGTGTGAGTTTTCAGAAGGTTTACGTACAAAACTGGGACAAACATTGTGTCAGTGCAATAATTAATGATACACATATCTAATGTTTTCTGTCTTTATGTATCTGTTTAATCTACAGAATAAGGGATGTCCGAAGCAGAGTTCTGGCACATGTGGACAGACATTTGCCTTAATTACAGAACTCAAGTGATGGACAAGTAATGCTTGTATTTTTTTATTATTGTTTAAATGTTATTTACATATAATTTTGAATAATAGTGTATTCAATTGTACTTAGACACAAACCTTTTTTAGTATTATTAGTATTTATTTAATTGTACATAGGAACAAAAATGTCATTCAAATGTAGGTAAATGTATTTATTCTGAACATTTGCAACAGTCCTCATTTTAATGTTCTAATTCTAAATATTTAATAGTTTAATAGTTTTATTATTGTTAAGATTCAATTTTACGTAATGTAATTATCTATATTTTTTAACAAGAAAAATGTATTTATTGCAAAAACCTGATTTTATTATTCTGTTTATAAATATTTACATAGTTTTTAAATATAATATATAAAATATAAAATAATATATAATTTTATATATTTACAAATGCTTAATATTTTAGATACCGAAGAGTATTCAATTTTTATTAGCTTTATTATTGTTAAGATTTATTTAATTGTACCTAGTCACAAACTTTTTAAAACATGTAAATATTTTTATTTTTAACAAGAAAAAAATATATTTCATGCAAAAAAACGTGATTTGAGTATTCTATTTCTAAATATTTACTTATTATTTAAATATAATTTTATTTACTATTTGCATACTAATTATATTGGAAATATAAACATTTCTGTATTTAATTCTACCTATACACAAAATGATTATTATTTCTTAACATTTGTATTTATTAATATTTGCAAAAATCCTAATTTTAATTTTCTGATTCAAATTTTAAAAAAATATTTTATTACATTTATTTTTTTTGAATGTCTGTGAATGTGTTTATTTCTTATAGTAAATAAATACTTCTCTACGTGTGAGATGGTGTGGCTGAGTGGTCAGAGCTCATGGCTTAAGCCAATGCAGGAGATGTGGGTTCAAATTCCCCATTTGCTGTGAATGGGGAAGCCCATTTTGCAGCCAAAAAAAAAAAAAAAAGTTAAAAACATTTTTCTTCTTTGACTCCTCCTCCTTTCTCAGGCCCACCTTTATCTCTTGGCCCTCTTACCACCCTAGGTACATCTGCCAGTTAGTCAATGTTCCTTATGGCTGTGTAACCAGTCTGTTTTACCTTTCCAGGTATTTTAGCCAGTCTGCCACTGGCTTTCTGTTTCACCACACTTTGCCACCACACTCAGTTATTCACCGCCCCAGGTGATTTGCTGTGGTCACCACATTCTTTTTCAGGTGTGATCTACACACACAGAGGTGGGATTTGAACCCACTTCTCTACCATAACCTTGTCCGCACCTAACATGTGTTTAGCCACTAGTGCCATCGTGGCTTTCACAGCAGCTCCTGACATTTGGGCCGCTTTGTTGGATATAACATCAACAAGCTAACATAAGGAATAGTGGGATTCGAACTCAGGTCTCCATGATTACAACACAAGGCTTTACCACCTGAGCTACAGAGCTGGATTTGGATGGAGTTTTATTGAGAGTTGTTTTGTATATAAAGAAAAACTAAACAGGTGCTAGGTTTGAACCCAGACTGTCATGTATGAAAGACAAGCAATTAGCCACTGCACCACAGAGCTTGTGATGTGTTTTTATCTATTATCTATTACAACAATTTACGATAATTGACAGTGGGATTTGAACTCAGGACACCACGTTTAAAACTGTTTATCCCCGAGCCACTGAGTCCGTACAGCTGTGACATATTCTGGATGTGCTATTATTTTAAGCTGCAGCAGAAATGATAGCATGAAAGTGACATAAGCAACAGTGAGATTTGAAGTCAGTCTCCATGATTAAAGCGCACTGCTTTACCACCTGAGCTACTGACTAATTTTCAGCGATTGCTGGGTTTGAGCTCAGACTGTCACACATGAAAGACAAGTGATTGTCCACTGCACCACAGAAGCTGTGATGTCAAATGGTGTTTTTGGTTTGGATCTATTCAGTTACTAATAGAAACAACTTAAAATGAGAAATGATGGAATTTGAACTCAGGACTTCCCATTTTAAACACAATGCTTTTATTGCCTGCGCCACTGAGTGTGTGGTGTTGTAGGGTTTTGTAGCATAAGAACGTCTTGTAAGCAATAGTCGGATTTGAATCAAGGCTTTCATGTACCAAACAGCAAATAATTTGCAAAATGTAACATTTGTTTAGACTTTCAATTGAAATATAGATTTTTTTTTTTACTTCTTGGCATTGTTATTAAAGTACAGTTTAAAGACAAACTTATTCATTTAATAAGTGATGAAAAGCATGGGATTTGAACCATGACTTTCACGTACCCAACAGCAGATGCTTAACCAGTGCACCACAGAGTTTGTTAGGCAACGATGTTTGGATTTGAGTGTATGGCATTACCTATTGCAACAATTTAAAATAAGGAATAAAGGGATTTGAACCCAGGACTTCATGTTTAAAACAGAACATTATCTCTTGCGCCATTGAGCCTGTGTTTTGATTGTGCATTTATTTTGTATTTTTCTTAAGCTACAGCATAAAATTATAGCAAGAAATTGATGTTTGCAAAAGCAGGGTTTGAACTCAGGTCTCCACAATTAAAACAAAAGAGTTTATCACCTGAGCCACTGAGTAGGCAAAGTAGTAAAGCCTTTGGATGTGGTTTTATTGAGAGTTTGTTTTAAATGATAAGTAACATGCAAAAGCAGGATTTGAACTCGGGTCTTTATGATTAAAAATTCAAGCCTGCAGGATTTCAACTTGATATGGATGAGGTTTTATTGGGAGCTTTGTTTTAAATGATGAAACATACTTAAGACTTTCATGTACTAAAAAACAAGTGATTAGTAACTGAGCCTCAGAAAAGGAGGATATGTTAAATGGTCTTTTTAAGGGTAATTTAGACTTTCAGGTAAAATACTTAATTTTTTTTTTTTTAGGTTAAAGAACATGAATTGCCTAACAAATTAGTTTATATTTTTTGATGTACACACTTGTATAGATTTTTTTTTTTTTTACTAAAAATAAATAAAATAAAATAAAAAATTGTTAGGTGTAGTGTTTTTGGTGGAAAGACAGAAATTCTATTTCTGATAATGTATAAAAAACATAATTATAATTTCTTTTATTTAAATGTATGTGTGTAGTACTCATTAAATTATACTGTTTAGTACAGTTTTGGCACAATTATTGTTTTGGTCTTTGTTCTGGCAAAGTGCAGTTTTATGATTTGAACTTCCAGCACAGAATAATAATATCCATTCCTGTTTAACAAGCATTGATACAACACTGCACAAATAATTGAACAAACCATGAAGTCACATGTAGTTGAAAGGAACACTATTCTCAACAAAAGTAACAACTAAATTAAAAATGTAGTGATAATTCAATAAAAAACCACATAAACAACTCTAAACAGAATGACAAATAGAACTATAAGCTACAATAACTACAACTATATTTAATGTTTTTCATAAGCACAAACACAGCTAATTAAATATTCATCACCACAGCCAATAACTAATCAACATGTAATGCCAAGCAGTCAGTGTTACCGAAGTCATATTCAAGTTCACACAGCACTACACAGACCGATCTTTGAGTCTGATGAACCTACATGTGGTGATTTTGGTGACTTACACCACTGCATATCGAGTCTAATGACTCTAAACAGGTTGCACCCTCCTGTGATTTTAGTGAATTACACTGCTATAGTAATTTACTAAAGTATTATAGTATAGTATAGTATAGTATAGAATAGTATAGTAGTATTATAGTAAAGTTAATATTGGTCCATAGGCATTTCGCAAGAAAGACAATACATTCAGTCAATGCTTTTTGTTTATTTATCCAGGTCCTCTTTTTATTATGACTTACATTGGTTTGATAGTATGTTGAAATGAGTTTATTATTAAGATCATATTGGCTCTGCACCCTTTTTTCTTTGCACTGCTGATGAATTACATTTTCATGTGTGGGTATAGTGATTAAAAAAAGGAGGTTCTGGAAAATAATGTAAAATAAGTATGTGAGAAACAGTCACCAGGACACTTTGTAGGCAGTTTGGCTCTTTTAATGTTGCAGGGATAAAATGAATGATACATTTTAGTGATGACTGCAGAATAATTGTGTGTCTAAGACAAAAAAGCAGAAATAAAAAATTAGTAAAATGACAGACTTTACTGTCTCTACATATGCAATCAAACAGAAAGATGGTTTTATAATGACTGCAAATGCATATGTGAAGAAGGAGACAAAGTCTTCTGGATGTCTGTAGGGCCTCGATTCGCTGCATGTTTACCTCAGCCTGCCGCCAACCTTGCCCTTGCCACGACCTTTGGCACTGAAAAGAGAAAAAATAATCATCAAACCATTATATTTGGCTGCATATCAAAACAAAAACTTTTGAGATAATTGCTGATCCTTTCATCAGTTCATTGATCTACTAAATCAGAACATAACATTATGCTATTGAAATTATTTAAATGATTTAGCACACTTTATTTCTAATCATAATGCATTTCAATTTTTACTTGCAAATTTCAGACTTGATCTCAGATGACAGACTCTGAGCATACCCTAATTAATATTCATCAGCTAATCCATGAATATTAATTAAAACAACAACCCCCAAAACAAAAATGATTCCTGTCCTTACCACATTTGTGAAGTGAAAACAAAATAAAACTGTTATCGGAATGTCAGTTCACAAGATTAGAAGAGACACATTTCATCAACATGCAAGAAAAAAAGCGCCACTCATTCGCATGCTGTCCATGTTTCAGTCTTGTTTTGGCTTAATGTGTTTCTTACCATCTCGTTCAGCCTACAGATTCCATCTCAAGAGGCAAAATATTCATTTTGAACTTACCGTTCCATCGGAGTCTCTCTCATCTATGTCCAATCAATGTATTAAAGGAATAGTTCACCCAAAAATGAAAATTTGCTGAAAATGTACTCACCCTCAGGCCTTCCAAGATGTAAATGAGTGTCTTTCTTTATGTGAACTAGGGCTGGACAATAATTCAATATCAATATGTATCGCGATATAATTTTTTTCAATAACGGTGATATGATTTTTAAACACATTTCCGATATTTCGATATACATTACCAGTTTCCCATACATTGATTTATTTGTGCCGTTTGACTTCGTTGAATAAACATGAGCACTGCACGTTTCAAAATCATAACACGGCGCGGGTGTTTTATATGAATGTATCTCTGAAGGGAATTGACTGTCTTCAGAAAAGTTTCGATGGCATTTTCATTTGATCTGATAAAGTAGCATTCATGAGCGGAGCTGCTTTGATTACAGCCATTACTGGAGAAACCGCTAGTTTTATCACTCTAAAAGCGCCTCCTGCTGGCAGAGAATGAGTTTTCATTTTCAATAAGCCCGTCTCCAGCAACATTTCCAGTTTTTGTTGTTGTTCAATTTTTTTGTTTTCTGCAGCGACTCGGAGCACTTTTCATACCCTTTTTTCTGGCTGAAGCACATTTGTTTCAATCTATAAGAATAATCAGCCTACACTACCAGTCAAAAGTTTTTGAACAGTAAGATTTTTAATGTTTTTTTTTTTTTTAAGAATTCTCTGCTGCTCACCAAGGCTGCATTTATTTATTTCAGATAAATAGTGTTCATATCGATATCGGAATTATATCGTATCGACCGAAATTAAAATATATACCGTGATATCAATTTTGGCCATATCGTCCAGCCCTAATGTGAACAGATTTGGAGAAATTTAGCATTACATCACTTGCTCACCAATGCATGATCTGCAGTGAATGGGTGCCGTCAGAATGAGAGTCCAAACAGCTGATAAATACATCACAATAATCCAAAAGTAATCCACACCACTCCAGTCCAGTCCAATCCATCATCTAATGCCTGTGAAGTATTCATCATCTAATGCTATATGAAGTATACACAATTTTTTTTAGGATTTTGATGTGAGAGGACAATAGTGGATGGACTTTTTCACTGGAGGAAGAGTTATTATGGATTATGGACTCGTATTTTGGCCAGAAGTGATGGTTTGAATTTAAAATGCCTTGATGGATTTGTTTGCATGCAGCTTTTTGCCTTAGCAAGACATTAATTGATGGATGGATTACTTGTGGATTATCGTGATAATTTTATCAGCTCTCGTTCTGACGGCACCCATTCACTGCAGAGGATCCATTGGTGAGCAAGTGATGGAATGCTAATCTACATCTTGGATTTTTGGGTGAACATTTATAATAAGTGATACCTATATATCTGCATATATGAGTGGTTCTGTCAGCTTATGTGGGCAAATTCATGTACTGTATGTGTTGGCGATGACAGTAAAGTACGAATTGAAGGAGCCACTTGAACCGGCCCTATTAGGATTGAGTGTAAAAATCCTAAACGTTTCCCCGTTTGACGCTGGGATTGAGCTGGACCACATGCTCCAACCTCGCTCTGGTCAAGATGGTACGGTTTCATCGGGCCTGGGATCTGAAAGGAGCAGGGTCTGTTAAGCAGATCAAACCAAAACGGCTTTGTCTTGGTCTGCTTAACAGCAACACTTCCTCTGCTTCCTTCTTCTGAACCAGACCTCGCTGAAACCAGGGGAAAGTGACCAGTGTGGCTCAGGGTACTTACCTCTGGTGATCTCTGACTCTAGCCAGTAGCTGAGTGATCTGTAAGGGACACATACAAGCCTTGCTAAGCACAAAAGACAATTTCAACAAGACAGGCTGATGGGGAAACCTGTGGATTTGCAGACGTCTGCTGCCTGATTACAGCCACAAGCACGTCTCCTGCACGTTCACCCACGGCAGCGACCGACCGATCGACAGCCCAGACCCGACACAAATCTGACCGACAACAGTTACTGACAGCAGGCTACACAACACAGCCGGTTACTTACAACTTTTGTTGTTCACTGATTCGGGTCTGGAGAACATTAATCTGGAAGCAAGTCAACAGTTTTAGACAGGCAGGCCATGGATGCCTGTTTTCACAGCGCCCAAGTGGGAACTATTTTACCAGCCAAGTCTTTTAAAGTCAACATGAAATATTCACAAATTATTTTGATTCCGTAATGTGAATATATTGGTGGATTCAAGTCCTCCTGGGAAGTTCATATTTACGAAGTCGTAATTATGACGTCAGGTGTTTCAAATAAATTTGGTCGAAGCAAGATGGCAATGCACCTTTTCTGCATAAAATTAAAAAAATGTTAACTCTGCATATATACAATTATTAATAAAGCATGCACATTGGGTGTTTTTTTTTAAAATTTACACTACCGTTCAAAAGTTTGCGATCAGTAAGACTTGTCACAAGCACGTCTCCTGCACGTTCACCCACGGCAGCGACCGACCGATCGACAGCCCAGACCCGACACAAATCTGACCGACAACAGTTACTGACAGCAGGCTACACAACACAGCCGGTTACTTACAACTTTTGTTGTTCACTGATTCGGGTCTGGAGAACATTAATCTGGAAGCAAGTCAACAGTTTTAGACAGGCAGGCCATGGATGCCTGTTTTCACAGCGCCCAAGTGGGAACTATTTTACCAGCCAAGTCTTTTAAAGTCAACATGAAATATTCACAAATTATTTTGATTCCGTAATGTGAATATATTGGTGGATTCAAGTCCTCCTGGGAAGTTCATATTTACGAAGTCGTAATTATGACGTCAGGTGTTTCAAATAAATTTGGTCGAAGCAAGATGGCAATGCACCTTTTCTGCATAAAATTCAAAAAATGTTAACTCTGCATATATACAATTATTAATAAAGCATGCACATTGGGTGTTTTTTTTTTAAATTTACACTACCGTTCAAAAGTTTGCGATCAGTAAGACTTGTAATGTTTTTTAAAGAAGTCTCTTATGCTCATCAAGGCTGCATTTATTTGATCAAAAATACAGAAAAAAACAGTAATCTTGCAAAATGTTTTCTATTTTAATATCCTTTAAAATATAATTTATTTCTGTGATGCAAAGCTGAATTTCCATC
>NW_015548309.1:3234471-3234909 GCF_001515605.1 Sinocyclocheilus anshuiensis | reverse complement strand
AAATAATGGTTTCTATTTTAATATCCTTTAAAATATAATTTATTTCTGTGATGCAAAGCTGAATTTCCATCAGCCATTGCTCCAGTATAAAGTGTCACATGATCCTTAAGAAATCATTCTAACATGCTGATTTATTGCTAGAATTATCAATATTGGTGACATTTGTGCTGCTAAATATTTTTTTGGAAACTGCGGTAATTTTTTCAGGATTCTTTGATGAATAAAAAGTTAAAAGGAACAGCATTTATTCAAAATATAAATCTTTTCTAACAATATAAATCTTTACTAAAATTTATATATAAATCTCACTTCTTATAAATGTAACACATCCTTGCTGAATAAAAGTTTTAATTTCTTTCAGAAAAAGAAAGAATAAAAATTTACTGACCCCAAACTTTTGAACTGTAGTGTATATTGTTAGAAAAGATTTCTATTTTA
>NW_015548309.1:3233410-3234377 GCF_001515605.1 Sinocyclocheilus anshuiensis | reverse complement strand
CCTGTATTTTTGATCAAATAAATGCAGCCTTGATGAGCAGAAGAAACTCCTGTAAAAACATTCAAAAACGTTCTGATCCTAAACTTTTGAACGGTAGTGTATGTTTTTATCCAATTTAAGAAGGTGCTCTAAATTGAATTATGTATTTTATTGTAGTTGTACAAATTACAATACTATATTTTGTATGCAAATTAGTTTTACTGTGAAATTATATAATTTATTTTTTATGTATAAAATATATTTAAATAATAATTGAATTAACATATTATATAATTTATTAAATTATATAATAATTATAAAATAATTTAATACATGTTAACAAATTTGGCATTAATACAGATGCTGCATCCACTGCACCTGACATGTTTTCTCAACTCAGAAACTCTGGGCTTAAAGAAAATCCAAAGTTTCACACTTATAATTACGACTGCTGATATTCATGTGCGTTCAACTCGTAAATGCAATCTTTCCGACATGACTCCATATGTCATATTCCAGAGTAAAATAAATATTTACAAAGAAAAAAAGGTGTGAGGTAGGACATTTACCTCACAAAAAATATATTTATTGGGAATTTCCTGAATTGTGAAAAAGTGATTTCTATATGATAGGGCTTGGATGTTGTCATTTTTGGCTGGAAAACCAATTAATTGTTCACAATAACACAAAAAAAAGTGTATTAAAAAAGTAAATTAAGTTAATTTCATGTTGACTAAGTAATTTACGTCTTTTTTTTATAATCTACTTTATGACTCGTGATTAAAATATATGTCCACAGCTGATACCGACATAAATAAATAATTTATTTTTCTTGAAGTTAAAGAGGTCCTATTATGCTCTTTTACAAAGTCTTGATTTTGTTTTGGGGGTGTACTAGAACAGGCTCTCATACTAGGTTGCTCGAAAAACACATTATTTTTCACATATTTTACATTATTACAACACCTCTCTCCCCAGTCTGGCATGA
>NW_015548309.1:3221559-3233189 GCF_001515605.1 Sinocyclocheilus anshuiensis | reverse complement strand
AACTAAAGTTGAAAAAGTGAAAAAGCATAATAGGACCCCTTTAAGGCGATAGAGCAAAAGAAAATGGTTGCTTGCAACCAAAATGCAATGTACAAAATCGATATTGACATTGATTCAAATCTGTAAATTTATAAACATTTATGCAACGTTTTTTAGGTTATGTCAGCACTTACGTCATATTTCTGTCTCTTCAGTTTCTCGCTGAGTTCGAACTTCTCGGCCTCCAGCTGCATCATCCACTGCCAGAGCTCACTGGCCTTCTCTCTGCGAGAACCAATCAGAAGCTTCGTCAGTGGCCATTTCCACACCACCAGCTGATCTAACTGCGATGAGATCATGCTCAGCGGTGACTTACTTCAGTTTATCTTCAGACAGGTGATCGATGTTGAGTGGCTTCTTCCTCTCCGCCAGGATCTTCCTCTTCTTCTCTCTCTCCGTCTGTTTCTTCGCCCCCTTGCGGCCCTCGCCCTGTTTGATTCACTTTTACTTGGTACTGCTGCGGTAGTTTTGTATTTCACAATACATGATGATAATGTAGTTTGCTAGTTTGCTAGAAAGCTCTTAATTCAAACCTTCTGCTGGATTCCTCCATACTGGTGTGTCATGTTGGTAAGTGCTTTCTTCTTCTTAGCATCATCATCTTGTTTCTTTCTCTGCTCCTCTTGCTCTCTTCTCTCCTTTTCTTCCTGAAGAGAAGCGATGGAAAGAGTTTCACTTATTTTCTCCTACATTTCTATTCTAGCATTCTGAGTTATGGAGGTAAACGGCTGCTTCCTATTGGCTGAAGGGAGTGCCACTCACAGCCAGACGGGCTTGTCTCTCCTTCTCCGTCTCTGAACGGATTCTCTGCTGCTCCGCCCTCTCAGTGCGACGCTTCTCCTGCACAGATACAACACTGTCAATCACAAGTCAAGACTCAACGTTATTTAGCAGTTTAATGCAACTCTAGAATAGACTGTTCATCCAGATTATGAACGACTTACGATTCTGTTGACCAGAGCGATCAGCTCCTCTTCATCTTTCTTCCTCTGTATGAAATGAGCCTCGATCAGAGACTGAAGCTCAGATAAATCCTTCTCCTGACGCTTTCTGTGGATGTCCTGTTACACACACACACACACACACACACACACACACACACAGAGGTACTGACGTGAAAGCAATGTTTACAATAATATACAGCTCTTTTGTGGTACATAGTATGTATAGCACACATATGTTGTAAATTGTGGAAGACCATGCATAAATATGTGGTATTCAACATGCACTCATTTTGACTCCGAAAAGACTGTAATGGTGGAAACGCTGGGTGCATGTAAAGGTTTACAGTTCTTTGTTCAATGATGGTAACCAAACAGTTGACAGTAGCCATTCACTTTCAAAGTATGGAAAAAATACTATGGAAGTCAATGGCTACCGCCAACTATTCGGTTACCATCATTCTTCAAAATATCTGCACAACAGAAGGAAGAAACTTGAGGGTAAATGATGACAGGATTTTCATTTTTGGGTGAATTATCCCTTTGAGACATTTTTACACTAGATTAGTTGTGGACATAATACTTGCAGAATTAAACATTCACTTAAGAAAGACATGTGACAAGTGTAATATCACATATAGCATACTATTGAAAATATGTATTATTAATAATGTGCAGGTTTACAAAATTCATGTATAAGCAAGATGCTAGTATTCCATTCCAAACACTGAAGCGAATGCAGGAAGTGATGTAATTCAAATCCGAACTCACATCAAAGTCCACCTTCTCTCCTTCAGGAATCTTTGGAGCACTGATATTTGGCATGAATCTGTAAAATAATTGTTATCCGTGAGGACCGATGGTGTACAGTCTTTACATGTGAATATATGGAGATAAACACCCCTTTAGAAAGAAAGATGTCAATGAAGAACATACTTTGGCTTTGGTTTTGTCTCATCTGGGGATAAAAATAAACAAAATATATCATCACTATTAATATGACGCACAAAGTACATTACAGACTCCCAGAGAATCAATCAAACCAAATGTGATGCTGGACCACAAAACCAGTCATAAGGGTCAATTTTTCAAAATTGAGATTTATACATAATCTGAAAGCTGAATAAATAAGCTTTCCATTGATGTGTGGTTTGTTAGGATAGGGCAATATTTGGCCGAGATACCGCTATTTGAACATCTGGAATCTGAGGGTGCAACAAAAATCAAAATATTGAGAAAATCGCCTTTAAAGTTGTCCCAATGAAGTTCTTAGCAATGCATATTACTAATCAAAAATTACGTTTTGATATATTTACGGTAGGAAATTTACAAAATATCTTCATGGAACATGATCTTTACTTAATATCCTAATGATTTTTGTCATAAAAGAAAAATCGATAATTTTGACCCATACAATGTTTTTTTTGGCTATTGCTACAAATATACCCCAGCGACTTAAGACTGGTTTTGTGCTCCAGGGTCACATATGTGTGTGATTTAAAAAGCAGTTACCTGTGACCTCCTCCTCCACAGGAGCTTCTGTCAGATGAAGACAGACGAACAGACAAAATTTCACATTAAGACTACTTGCATAAACACATTTGAAATGTTTCAAGGAAAAATGAACAATATTTGGGAATAAGAAACGATCCAGGACTAAAGAAATGTTCTGATTTTGAAACAAATGCTTGGCTGAATATGATGACCCGATGTTCTGATGGTCACAATCATCACACATGCGATTGCATTTAGCTGCTATATTGCATCATGACATACAAACCGTACAAATAAACACAGTTTCTGTCCTGCAGCCTTCACAATGACACATCGTGCCGTTGCAATAATGGTAGAATTTTGATTCAGATCATCACAGTTTGAATTCATTAACAAGAAAATGAGCCGTCCATCATAGGACACATCATTTTGACATTTCTTACTATTGAACAGATTATATTATACACTCATTACATATTACAAAACCAGCTGCCAAGAATGAGAATCTGAATATCAGGAAACTCATGCTAAATGATTTGTTCATAATCTATATTCTATGAATGAATATAAACCTGAGGAGCTTTACCTTGTGGTTCAGGTTCTGGCTCCTCTGTTCAGATATGAGATAGTTACAAGTGGTTAAAGAATGAAGATTTACAGACACTTGTATATGAGATATAAATAACCATGATATTAATAAAAACTGAAATAATTACCTTCTACTTCCACAGGCTCTATTATAAGAACAGCACATCAGTTAGTTTATAAAGACTGTAGCTTGAGAAATTATAAACATACCATAACATAAGACCTGGCATTTAGGAACAGATATTCTTTTATGTATGTTTTTAGATAAAACACATGGAATTTGGAGAAATCAAATGCCAGTTTATGACAAGAAATTCTCTTGGCAACTGAATTGCAGTTAAAAATGTGCAACTGAATGCCACGTTTGTTCATAATGAACTTGAGTTACCTGAATGCAGGTTTTGGTTCAGATGGTAAGTACTGAGGAATTTGGTATCATGCAAATAAAAATGTGTTGTTGCAGTGGTTTGTACCTATAGATATATAGGTACACATACCTATGATAATATAAAAAAATGTTTTTAAACATAAAACATTTAAATAACTGAATTAACAAATCAAACGAGGGAATGTTTACCTTCCTCCTCAGGGGCTGGTTCTAATATGAAAATATAACATGAAATATTAAACACCTTGTATTGGGAACTGCAAATTTGTATGTGCAGAAAATCACAAAATAAAGGTCAGACTGATGCTTTACCTTCCTCTGATGGAGGCGGCACTATTGAAGAGAAATGATTAATTTGGATACAGTAAATAAGTCTAATGCAATGTGTTTTAATATCATGCAAGTTTATAATTAGTATTATTTTTTAAAAAGGTGAATTTACACAAAATACTGATGAAGTTGTTGAAGTATGGAAGCTCGTTTCTGCCACGGGATTGAAAACCAAAAACCCTAATTGCGATTTTTTTTTAATCTCAAAATTCCTCGCAATTATGAGTTTATATCTTGCAATTCTGACTTTTTTTTCTAATTATAAAAAAAAAAAAAAATCAGAATTGTGACTATTTTAAGTTTATATATTTTAATTGTGAGATTATATTTTTATTGTGTGGTGGCAATGGCCTTCCATACTATGGTGTAATATCATATCACTAAAACAATTAAAAAGTGAGTGAACAATGAAATAATGGGTGCATAAATACTGAATACAAATAGTATATGTTGTGAAAAATGTACCTTCCACTTCAGGAGGAGGAATGATAGAATAAATGAAAGAAAGAAGGAAGAAATAAATAATAGCATAAACGAGGATGAGTAAGTGAATGAATTAACTGTGAAAAAATTAACTGCATGCATGTGAAAGACTCTAGTCTATAAAGGAATAAGAAACTGGTCTTTCTAATGGTTTTAGGTCACATGTGGTATCAATATTATCTCATTCTAATTTAATCATATTTTGGAGTTAATCTTAAATTTAAACTCATGCAGGAAAAGCAACACAACACATTAAGTAGCAATTTAGTAACAATTAGTAGCAAATACATTCAGAAGCATAAGAGGAACATTTGCATGATCAAGATGCTGAATCAAGTCAACAGATCATCTTTAACCTTTGTCAGAACATTGAGATCCACCCAACAGCTTGTAAATGACATTTTGATAAAGTTCATATTCAGAATCTAATGCCATTTGTGTGATCACATGGACCAAATGATGCGTTAAATGTCATTTTTACAAAATGTTATTTATTACGCAAGACAAGCACCAAAATATTAGATTCATGAACTGTTATGGACAGAATAAAGGGACTGATAACTGAGACAAGAGGAAACAGACATGGGCAGGACATACTTGATATTAAAATGTCACTCTGCACATACTGATATTAGTGCTTGAGTAACCCAACTCCACTGGGCATGAAGCTGAAGACAAAAGCTATTCTAAAGTGAAACGCTCACAGTCTAAAATAGCACAATAGCATTCAGAACTTCCTCTGGACCAGCCTCCAATTTCCATGAGGACACACTGGGCATGAAGCTGAAGACAAAAGCTATTCTAAAGTGAAACGCGCACAGTCTAAAATAGCACAATAGCATGCAGAACTTCCTCTGGACCAGCCTCCAATTTCCATGAGGACACAGTTAGTGATTAGTGCATGAATATGGCTAATGTCGATGCTTTAAGCAGTAGGTACTCATCTCATACTGGCTTACCTTCCCTATTACATGGTGAAGAGAGAAAAAGAAAAGGATAAACAGTTGACTTTGAGTTGGATAATCAAGGATACATGAAATAGAGTTACACTCTCAGAAACAAAGCTGTCACCCCAATAGGGAACACTCACAACTTTCACTAGCATTTTTATAGCTAAGATCAAAATTTTAGGACAAAACGTTCTTAAAGGAATGCTTATGGAACGTTCTTATAACATTATTAATATTTGATATATGTTCTTATAAAACTGAGAGAAAACGTTCTAGATCAACATTCTCTGATGTCCTTCTGATGTTGTTTGTACTTGATGAACATTCTCATAATGTTGAGAGAAAACGTTCTTAGGATATAAAAAAAAAATTATTTGGGTGAAAATCTAATTAGTTGAAACGTTTTAGGAATCTTTAATAGCGTTCTAATCACAATAACAAAACTGGACATTTTAATGTTCTAACAACGTTAAAAATAATATTTTGGGTGGAAAAGTTAGATCATTGTAAGAAACGTTTTCGTAACCTTTAAATAACGTTAAAATCACAACAAGTAAACTGGACACGTCAATGTTTTAGAAACATTTCAACACAATGTTTTTAAAACCTAAATTTGTTCCCTAGGACTGGGGCGGTACCTACTAATATGTACAATTTAGGTATGTACTTTTAAAGTACTAATATGTGCTATTTAAGGGTAAATAAGGTACAAAGATGTACCTTTTTCATACCTTAGGACATGTCCCAATCACAGGTAGGTTGAACAATGTACAGGTAGGTTGTGTTTGGAATAGCCTAGCATACTACACTTCACTACTTTCACTATTTCTGCTGTATACAGCATGTGCATGCAGTATTAGGACAGAATTGTTTATCCCACAATATCATGCTAAACTGATAACTGCAATTTCTACCATTTCTACTCCAACTATTACATCAGCGGACAATTAAACTTTAAGACAGTTTATGATAAAAAAAAATGGACTAATCCATACTCATGTGCACTGTATTGTTGTCATGTGGCAACAATGTCACACTATAGACTTCTGTTGTTTCAATTATTTTAGTATACAGACCACTCTTAAAAATAAAGATTCCAAAATGGGGTTTTCGCAGTGTTGCCTTATAGAAGACCCATTTTGGGTTCCCCAAAGAATCTTTCAGAGAACATTTGAATAATCTAAAGAACCCTTTTACACTATAAAGAACTTTTTATGGAATGGAAAGGTCTTATGGATGTTAAAGGTTCTTCATGGAGCCGCTTTTGAGGAGCTGATAACCGAGCTCCTAATACAAATGCGTCAGTCTTTGCCGTAGCAACACAAGTGTTTACATACGGTATGAGCTGTAAATAGAGTAATTAAACAACCGTGCTGAGATTTACATGCCAAGAACGGTCTGTTATCATGCCGAACCAAGCTCAAGTGGAACCGTTTCTTACCGTTCGGCCTGACAGTGGAAAAGCGACCATAGATTCCAATAAAGAACCTTTATTTTTAAGTTTAAACAGTCTATACTTTGAAGTATTCTGTATTCCGTTTAGAATACAATGAGTTAAAATGGTTAAAAAGTAATAAGTTCGTACGTACTGAACTTCCTCCTCCACCACGTCTTCCGTGTCAGCCATGACTAGTTGATTTCTGATAAAGTAAATGAGTTAAATTTATTACGGGACCTTACGTGCATGTCTAAAGTTCATTCCATTTCAATTTATTTCAGCATGTATTAACAGCAGAACAAATCCTCTTTAAACTTCTGCTAGTGACCCTGATCCCAGAGAGCAATAATCTTTATGTTCAACATTGTTGGACAATAACAAGGATTCGTATTCACTACCCTGTTTAACAAGATTTGAAAAAGCAGCATCGCTGTCCTGAAGACAATCCACCGTGATAAATCACACTATAAAACATGTGATTAATGAGTGCAGGAGGCTATTTTTGCTTGTAATAAACTACGGTTTGGAACAGCTGCTCCACACTTTTCCAAACAATGAACTTGGCTGATCTCATCCAGGCCTGCCATTCATTCTCTGTGTAAACCAATAGCGCGTGTGTCCTTGGCATCTATTTTTAAAGCACATCGTCTGTGCAGGACATTGTTCCACAGCTTCTAATGACGCTAAAGACCCGTCTAGATTTAATTCAACTCGTTATGATTATATAGTCGTCCCAAAACATATAAAATCCACTCAAAAATTGCTTGTAAATTTCACAAATAATTACAAAGAAATGACCAGTTTCGCATTAAATTAAACATGAACCTTTGAAGCAGAAAGACTGAAATAGCCTAGTATTTCTTGCAAAATATACTGCAATAATCATCGTTTTATTTACATTGTATAGACCTAAGTCACAATTAAAAATAGGCTACGTGAATGTCATTGTATTAGGCAACAAAATATCTAGTAATATAGCACAAGCACGCTTTTCAAGCAAAACATTTAATAAATTAAGTTTTTATGATTTTTATTTTTTAAACAAAATTTATTTTTATAAGAAAGTATAATTGAGACAAAAAACGGAACATGCACCGTAAACATTTTTCTTCTAGTTGGAAATAAATCATGACTGTTAATTTTACAAGAAAATACCATTTCAGCCATTCTACTTTAAAATTTAATGTTAATTCAATGTTACTTTATTTCTTTGTAAATTATATTTAAGTGAAAATTGTTTCTACACCTTTTTTTTTTTACAACAATTTTATTTTGTAATTTTTTTTTATTGTTGGTAGTCAACTTAATGAACGACACCTTTAAGGAGAACTGACCTCCTAAAAATCACCAAAACACCAGCTGATTGACAATAATTGCAAAAAAGTCTAAAAAGTTAATTTAGTTTTGCACCACTTGGTTTGATATTTGCTTTTAATGCAATTAAATCATACACTGTATAAATTAAGTTTTTTTTAAGTTGTACATAAAGATTGACGTAGTACATTTTCTACTTTAAAAATGTTACATTTATTTCAGTGTTACTTTTAATTTCTTTGCATTTCTTTGTGAAATTTACTAGCAATTTCGGACTGAATTTTTTTTCAAAGTAAATCCTACACCATTTTTTTTTCTTTCCAACATTTCCAAATGTCAGCAGGTCATCCACTTTTGTCTTATTTTCACTCAATATTTGCAGCTCATCAGCTGTTGGGGTCTTCAGCCTATCTTGTCTGATGGCACTCAAACTAATGACTCTTGCAAAGAGATCATCTTGGATAAAGGTTGATTTTGAATCGAGTCCTCGTGATAATGAGAGCAGGCAGCAGCAGCCAGAGGCTTGAGCGCAGCGTCTCTGACCAAATCCACCAAATCTTTGCAGCAGATTATCCGTCTCACTTTGGAGCTACGTGTGTTTTACATTAATAAGCCAGGGCCGGTCGTACTCCATCTGAAAGGCTGGATTACACAGGCTGACAGTGGCAGGAATGTTGCCATCGATAGTCTGTATTAAGCAGCATTAAGGCAAATACCCCAAGCATGCAAACCAGCAGTCCCTCTGGCGAACAAGACGAGCATTGCATTGATGATTGCACAGACTACGCCATGCAAAGGAATGAAGAGGGTGATCCTTAGACCTGATTCACACATTATGGGAAACTTGGGACAATTAGTTTAATCCGGTAGGCAAGCAATTGTTTGATTTTAGTTATGAAGAAACTGTCATGTGGATGCCATGACAAAATCTGAAACCTCTTACCTGAGATCTCACTAGGAAGAACGAGAGATGGGGTCTTATCTCGAGGGTCCGGGCAGCAGACAGTTTCAAACAAACCCAAAGCTCACCTAATACAGACCTGCCAGATCATGTGACCTCACTGCTTCGCTCTGACTGGCTGCTGGAGCTGAGCCTATTGTCAGAGGGAGCGAAGCATTTCAGTTATGTGATATATGGCTGCTGGAGTATTGAGAAGCACACAGTCACAGGTGTTTTTCATTGGTCTCTTTATTGTGGTCACTGAGACAATGATACAAGTTGAAACATTTGCTCTGTATGGAACTATTGGCTACAAACGGTCATATTTGTAACAAGGTAATTTCAACTAAAAGTGGTGCGACTTGCATAGAGTTAGTCTGAAACAATACATAAGTGTTGAAACAAATAGTAAAAAACTTGATTGTCAAAAAATACAAGCAGAATACAGGATCTTTGAACATTTAGAGACATGAGCGATAAGCTACGGCGGCAGAACTGGATATTCTTTGTCTGACAAAAGAAGTCAGAAATGATACACGTTTAAATGACAGCATTACGAACGTTCTGCCAACTAGCGCTGTATTGAAAGCCGACGACATCTGTTGCAATTTCATATGAATGATTGCAACAGAAAGAAGAAAAATGAAACACTTGAACAATAAACATGAATTGACTTTGTCCTTCTCGCTGTCCTTGCTGGATATTTTTGGATTAACCAAGGTCTTGAATTATATGCAAAATCTGTGAAATGTACTCATCAAATATGTGATTTAAGCCAAAAAGTGCACATTCCCTTTCTTTCGAGTTCAACGGTTTCACTTTTTTTTTTTAACCAATTACCCACCAATTACCCAACCAATTATTCCACATGATTAACACTTACAAAAAGTTGGTCACAGACAACTTCAGACCAGTGTTTCCAGAAGTAAAAAGGCCAAAGATAATGTAATAATGCTAACGGTATGACTTAATGGACTTCTGCTGAATTAAAACTTGCTTTGATATAAAATAATATTGAGAGCAAAAGCAAAGACCATTTTTGTATCAAGCAGTAAAATATATAGTTAATTACAAAAGCGTACACTATGTGCTAACATATATTATTAAGACAATTAAAAAAAAAAACTCGTTACGACAAAAGGTACAAAATACAGATACGGGTGCTCATATTCGGTCTGGAACTGGCTAACAGGAATGAAATGCAAGGTGAAGCTTTGCTTTAGCTATAAATTAACAGATGAGAAGGGTAACTAACATGTTTTCAAAAATGTGATTTGACAAAAGACAATTCTGAATGCTACTCCTCATCCTCTTTTTCAAGGGATCTCCTAATGTTTTGAGTTGGCTGCTATTATATAATTATGATATAATCTAAACAAATTAGTTGGTCGCTTGTTTTCACAGCCTTGATTTCAGTTTAACAGAAGTTACATGCAAAGGCATTGCGTTTATGTTATGATGGTGCAAGACGATGACCTGTGAATACAGTGATAAAATACATATATATTTTTTGTATTTTTCTCGCTTTTATACTGTGTCTACTCGCATAGATCTTCCTGGCAGTATAAAATGCTTTTTTTTTTTTTTTTTGGTATTACTAAAAGTTTAAAAAAAGGAATGTTGTGCATTCTCTTGGTCCCTGCCTCTCTGGCGTCTTTGAAAGGTTAATGGCCCATTCCTGTTAAAAGACAAAAGAGAAATTACAATTTAATACTAACTGAACATGCACTATGCAGGATTATGCACGCATTAATAAATTAAAGATTGGAAATAAAAAGTTTGAATCCACAAAATAAGTGCTGTTCTTTTGAACATGTTCTTGATCAAAGAATCCTGAAAAAATAAGTAGCACGGTTTCCACAAAAAAATATTAAGCAGCAAACTGTTTTCAGCATTGATAATAATAATTAAAAAGTTTCTTGATCAGCATATTAGAATGAGTTCTTAGGATCATGTGACACTGAAGACTGGAGTAATGATGCTGAAAATTCAGCTTTGCCATTACAGGAATAAATTACATTTTAATATATATATAAAAAATGTAACTGCATTTTTTTTTTTTTTTTTACAATATTTAAGTTTTTGCTGCATTTTTGATCAAATAAATGCAGCCCTTTTCAGAACCAGTGAAATAAGTAGATCTCTAGTCAAATTTGATCAAAATTTACAAAATATTAGGGAATGATTACCATACAAAATATCTTTAAACATGATTGTTGTCTGTTCTGTATGGGATCTGGGTCATATTTGGTCTCTTAGAAGGGTTAAATGGTGTGTGTTTGTTACGTTCTTCATTAAAGGGGTCATATGATGCGATTAAAATTTTTCCTTTCTCTTTGGAGTGTTACAAGCTCTTGGTGCATAAAGAAGATCTGTAAAGTTGCAAAGACTAAAGTCTCAAATCCAAAGAGATATTCTTTATAAAAGTTAAGAGTCAACCACGCCTACCTAAAACGGCTCGTTCTAACACGCCCCCACATGTCTATGTCACGATGTGGGAAGATTTGCATAACGCCGCCCAAATGTTCACGCAAAGAAAGAAGGCGTAACTTTGATTCTCGCTGTAATATTTTTGTTGCCATGTGTTTCGTTGTGAAAGCAAAACTACTTTGTTTGGCCTTTCAAAAGAGGATGATATCCGCTTAGTCATGCCTGGGGCTGATCTGTGCTGGTCGCTGAGGAAATACAACAACTTCGCACTGTGGATCGCCGGATCGGCTTTCAC
>NW_015548309.1:3211666-3220896 GCF_001515605.1 Sinocyclocheilus anshuiensis | reverse complement strand
GTCACACGCTTGAGGTATTCGGCCAATCACAACGCACTGGATAGCTGGCCAATCAGAGCACACCTCGCTTTTCTGACCGACGAGCTTTGTAAAAATCGACGTGTTTTAGAAAGGCGGGGCATAGAGGAGAAACAATAATGTACAGTATGTGGAAAATGTTTTTTGAACCTTAAACCGCATAAACACATTGCATTACACCAAATACACAAAATAATGTTCTTTTTAGCAACATCATATGACCCCTTTAAGCCAATTCATTTTTGAGACAATTAAAAATCTTTGTACACTTAGCTGTGTGTATTTGTGATCTACAACCTTTTATTTCTTGTGCTCCAGAGCTAAAAACAGCTCAAAGAATCTCTTAAATGTGTGGCGTCCGACCATTTTTAAGTGGTTGGAAGGATTTAAGTTTTCATGACATCTCTATACGGCATGCGGGCGCGCTAATCTTCTACCGCCCCATGCAGTAATGTGACAAACATGCAGCTTTAGCCCTGCTGGCACTGACAGACGCCCAGAATCCACGGCCTGATATTGAGACGAGCAGAGCTGGGTGGGGGAGTCGGCCATTACCACTTGGCACGCCTGAAGGCCACCGCGGCCTCTTCTAGAGGAACAAATGGCCGGCATTCAAAATAGAAAACAATGCCAAAGAGGCATTTTAAAATGCTGCAGCCGGTGAACGACGTCTCTGCAGCGATGATTTATCATTGGCAGGGATTTCTGGTTGAGGGATTGTGGGTGTTGTGCAATATGGCGGAAACTGCCCTTCACAGCAGGACTTCATTCTGACATCACTGATTTTGCTAAAGTGGAACTATTGCAAGTATAGTTCAGGTACACTTTAAACATCTTGCATTTAAAGACTGATATAATATATTTTACTGTACCTTCTGATCATGCTGCAAAAAAGGGATGTCTTCCTCAGTATTTCCTTTAATCTTGTTTGCAAACTGAATCTTAAATCAAGATACATTTACTTGATGAATAAAAACACACAAGAAGTCTTGTTTTACGATAAATTGATCAAAATGAAATGAGTTATAATTAAAAAAGAAAAAATATCTACCAATGTGCTCAGAAAAATCAACTTGATTCAAACAAAGGGGAAACAAGTTTTCATAACCAGTCGACAGATGTTTCTTCTTGTTTTAACCATTAACTCACTTAATATTATACAATATCTCAGAAAACAAGACTTCATATGTTCAGTTCGCATCTAAATGTATCTTGACTTACGAATATTTAGATATTTGTATTGGAAAACAAAACAAAAATACTGAGAAAGATATAATTTTCTGCAGGGCATGCATGCATGCAACATTTAATGCCATGACTTTACGAATTTAGGACTTTCCTTTTCAAGACTGTTTTAGGCCTTAATTTGTAGAAGAGCGAATTAAGATGTTTTAAGAGTATTAACTATGGAAACACATTATCATAGTCGCTGAAAAGGGTCCATTTCAGTGGCGAAATCACTTGGCAGCCCCGCCCACTGTGAAATCTTACTGGTCCAAAACCTTGCTCGTCATAAATGGATATGAAACATCAAATACATTCTAATTGCATGTGATTGTGTCACAACGCTCAGCAGTTTTGAATTGACAAATTGCTTTCCGTTGGACATTGAAGACTGCGTTACACAAATACGACAAATATTATTTTGTCATCACTTACCATTGGTGACAGATTTGGTCTCTCCTCTGCTTGTGACCTGGGTGAGGTATAAATCGATGGAAAACGAGAGAAAGAGAAAAAGAAACAGAGAGAAAGAATAAGATTAACATAAACACAAGCTAATGTGCTAATCAGTGTGGCTGAGCCCTTCCCAGCCCAACCGTCTGCTATTCCACTTATGCCTTCACATTTTAACATACTTCTTTTGTGCCTGTGTGCGCCAAAAAGTCATCAGTGAAAGTGCTTGTGGCCGACATGCTGCGTGTACAATGACAGGAACATGCTTAGCATGGTTTCATACAGCGCTCTTTTTCCAGATTCACATACAAGTGAAACCCTCATTCCTTCCACTGCTGACCAAACAGCACTGCTGGCTTTGGTAACATCAGCGCGGTTATGACCACAGATTTCCCTTCATTAGGCTTTTTACGTCACCATTTACCAGCCCTTTAAGTGATCGGGGCCAGAACTGCAGTCTGTGGCTAACCCGCGGCCTTGGCCTGATCTTGACGCCTCGCTGACAGTCCAGAAGTAGATTCTATTGTGCCCGTTCCAAAGAAAGAGCCGCCCACTCCGAATGACTACCATTATTATCTGTTTGATCTGTGGATATAAAAATATGAAGGCCAGCACTCATGGGAATGGCTTTTCAGGTTCAGACGATGGGATCGACTCGAATTGGTTTCTATTCGTGATGTGTGAGCGTCTGTCTTCGAATTTGTTTCTATTCGTGATGTGTGAGCGTCTGTCTGTGTGTGTGTGTGTGTGTGTGTGTGTGTGCACGACCGCCATGTTTGGTCAACTGGATCCCAGTCATGTCGGCGTTAAAATAGATCTTCTCACAATAGGCAGAGTGCTTTGTTAAGGGGTGATGGGTGTTAAACCCATGTGTGACGGGAAAAAGAGGGAATGGAAGAGAGAGGAGAGAATGAAATTGATCCTTCGCTAAGCTCCGCCCTGCTGACCAATCCGACAAGATTTTGCTTATTTTTAATAAGTGTCTGTGGAAGTCCTGTTTATTATATTTAAATTATATATTTAATTTTAAATATTTATTATTATTTTTTTAAATATTTAAATAATTTGTTCAAAAATACTTGCCAAGTCACTTATAATAGTGACACAAGCCACCCATAATTTTTTCCTTTTCCCAATGTTTAAATAAATCTTGACCTACATTTGCTTGAGGGTAAATCAATGTTAATTAATTTACATATTGATTCAGGTCATAGCAGATGCAAGTGACTAATAAGTTCACAGTACCATTGTGAGCTATTAAATTTGTTACAAAAATGTTATAAAAGAGGCTTTTCTCTTTTCAATTTACTGTGTTTACTGTCGTAACCGATTCTGATTCACAGTCTCCATAGTTTTTGTTCACATGACTGCATAATTATATAATTTATTTAAGGTTTTCACTTGCAAAACTTGCAATGTTATATACAAAGTGGCATATACAGGATGCTTTGCAGTATCACACTTTTTCCACTTCCATGAGCACATTCTACTGAACAATCTCATTGTTTCCTGAAAATCTCCAGTTCCAGTTAGACACGTTAGACCACTTTTCTGAGCGAGCAATGGAAGCTGAGGTGGGCGGAGCATAATGAAAAGTCAATTAGTGCCACAGTAGTTACTCTTGGTGACTTTAAAGCACCTTCTTCCTGCAAACCAACCACCTGCTCTCGTGGCAGTGAGTGAAAGTGCGAGAGAAGCTCTGTGAAGAAATGAAAAAAAGCCAGGTCCTAAGCCATCCTGTGATAAATGCATTAAGTGTGGCTCATCAAACACTGTGCATTTCTGTGCGATAGAATAACATTTACCTCCTCAAGGTGGTCAGATCTGTAGACAATTAGCATGGGGATGGCTTAAAACACAAAACACACAGGCAACGTTATGGCAATGTTATTCTCCGCGATTATACTGCAGATATCATGCTAGTGCGGGTGTTATGACTGTAACTGTCTCCAAAGTCCTAATGGCATGCCTGAAGGGTTATAAAAACCCACAGCCTGTTGTTTGGACAAATAAGTGCTTTATTAATTCATTCTCCAGGGGCATATGAAAAATGTTATGTGTATAAATAACTAAGAGAGAGAAAGCGAGTCGGGCTGATTGAGAAAAAATTGTGTTTGGTTACCTTGGTAGCAGAGGACCCCTTGTTTTCCCATAGATTGCGTTTGCTGGTCACGTCACCCGGTTTCAGGTCCTGCAGGAGGGCAAGGGGGTGTAATATCACTACTCAGCTTATGTAACCACACACACACGCACGTTAGTCTGAGAGAAATGGCATAAAGGATGCCAGTGTCCTAAAGGCAGAGGAGGGGAGGGATATTTGCATGTCTTACCTGATCTTCGGCAGAGAGAGAGAGAGCAGAACAGAGAGCAGAGGAAAGAAGCCCAGGGGAAGAAGCAAAGGGAAATCTAACAGTGGAAGAGAAAGAGAGAATGACAAAAAAAACGTGAAGGTACAGGTGAGTTGCACCGTTCCATATGACAGAAGACAATGCTACTCGACAAATATGACACGTATATGACATTTAAACTATAGTAATTATGAAGCAGTGTGTTTTATTTTGGAGTATTTGGAGCCATATCGTAGCATTTTGAAATTATGGTATGATAATGTTTTGTAAAGTTTATTTTTTAATTGAATGAATTCAATCATTAAATAAAAAGGATTTAATGTAACAAAAAAGTAATGCAAATAAATAACTAAAAAATTGAAAACTTAATTAAACAACAACAACAAAAGTGTCATTTAAAAAAAATGCTCAATTCAATTTTGTCCATTATCTTTATAAATGGGTCTAAGAGGAAAAATGGGGTCTTTTCATATTACATCCATATTTGAACAATGAAGCCAGAGTTTTAAAATAAACAGTGAACAGAGTTTTAAATTAAATAGTTGTAGTAAACTGTCAACTGCAAGGATAGCGTGACCAGCGTGCTCCCGGAGTTTTTGCACTTAAGCAACAGGTCAAAGGTCCATTATGTTAAATGCTATAGGCAAGTGTAAATGAGGAGTAAACTCGGTGCCGTTTTTAGGCATAGGGTGCAGTCAGCTGGAGAGGGCGCCAATGAGCGCATATCTGGCACTACATTTAAGCAGGGGTGTGTGTAAAGGCCACCCTGAAAAATTAATTGCCGCTCCCACTGGTTCCCCCAACACTATTGGGCTAGAGTACTGTCAATCTGACAATTGCTATATGCCATTGGATCAGAGTACTGTCAATTACTGTCTGACTGTTGCATGTAAAGTTTGCGTTTGGAGTGCTCAACAACACCATTATATCAAAAAGCTCAGTCAATGCTTTGGCAAGGTAATGCTTTTTTTAACCACACAATTAGGGTTAAATTCAAAGGCCAGTTAAAAAAAAACAAACAGGTACAGTAAAAAGTGCACAAATCTGTATTTTGTTAGGGTAATATTGGCAGTATTTGTGGCAGTCGAGAAATCACGCTGTGAAATGGACAGATTTTGATTCCCATATCAATGTTCAAACTCTGAACTGCTGCACTAGACTTCTTTTCTAAGTTAACACAGATTTGTGCATTTAAATATATTTATAGCTTCTTTTCATATTACATCCATATTTGAACAATGAAGCCAGAGTTTTAAAATAAACAGCCAATCAGTGATGAAGGATTGCAGGCATGCCGGAGCAGACAGGACGTAAGAAAGCCTGAATAAAACCACTCCTTTAATCACTTCTATGTGATTACATGACAGAAATAGTCAAATGTACATATAAACATCAGAAATTACTCCGCAAATGCTCCCATGAATCTCTTTCTAATGTTTTCTTTAACATCTGTTTTAGTTCAGAGCTCTGTATTATCTCCCCTTTGGGTTGAATCAGTACCACTAGGTGGCGCCAGATAACAAGACTCATCACGCCCTGATGTGATGCACATAGAGCTCACGAGTGTGATGGACAGAGTCAAAGACTTACCGCGGGTCTTCCTCCTGATGTCTTGCCCGTCTCTGGAGTTTTATTCAACCAATCGTTGATGCGGCCGGCCACACCCACCTTTATCCCAGCTGCATCCTGTAGGGGATGGAACAAAACACTCCCTTTAAGTTCAGAATGTGACTTTGGACAGGAAATGGGTCCAAGAGGAAAAGTGGGGTCTGCTTCACCACCCTTCAATGTGAATGAACATCACAAACCTTGTTGGTGGACGCTGGGCTCCCACCAGAGCTGAAGACATTCCCCTTCTCCCACATGCTCTTGATGTTGCGAATACCGTCCGTCACCATGGGAAGATCTATGGCAGCTGATCTGGGAGATCTGACCTCTTTGTGGCTCTGAATGGAGAGAAGAGCAGAGATTACGCTGTGCTGTCTTCTGGTGTCCTGTGTTTAATTTAGATTTATCTTTTGCTTGTGTTCAGTTTGAGAGAGGACGATGTCGGACTCACCTGCACTGCGCTGGTGTACTGCTCTAATCGGTTATCAATCTTAGACACCACAGGACTGTGAGACGCCTTTACAGAACTGACACACACACACACACACACACACACAAACACAAACATCAGCACATGCTGGTATTTATAAGCATCACTTTCACAATGAAAGATTATAGATGGCAAATTAAAATGAATGAACAGTTCATGTGTGACAAATAGTTTGCGACAGACAGACAGACAGACTGACAGATAGATAGATAGATAGATAGATAGATAGAAAGGAAGACAGATAGATAGACAGACAGACAGATAGATAGATAGAAAGGAAGACAGACAGATAGATAGATAGACAGACAGACAGAAAGAGAGACAGATAGATGGACAGACAGACAGACAGATTGATAGATAGATAAATAGACAGACTGATAGACAGACAAACAGATTGACAGACGGACAGACAGACAGGCAGATTGATAGATAGACAGACAGACAGACAGATTGATAGATAAATAGATTGATAGACAGACAGACACAGATAGATAGATAGACAGACAGAAAGAGACAGACAGATATATAGATAGAAAGGAAGAAAGACAGATAGACAGATTGATAGACAGACAAATAGAAAGATAGATAGATAGACAGACAGAACGAGAGACATATATTTACAGTATATTAATATTTCTTCAACAAGAAGTTATTTCAGATAGATGCATTTGGTGATGGATGGATGGATAAACAGATTACCTCCTATTTTTGCTAAATATCTTTAATATTATTAAATAATAGTAATTATATGGGCTGTAAAGCTGTCTAAATAGTCCTGCTGCTGTTCTAGGTGAATGGTTATGTTATATACAACAGAATTCCTGTGGATTTTTCACAATGTAAACAGTTCCAATGTCATTGAATGTATCCTTGTTTTTATAAACTGGGACGAATCAACAATTGTCTGTGGTTATCAACAAAGTGCCACAAATGATGTTGAAAGAGCTTAACTTGTTTTGGAAGCAGAACATTCTTTTAACCCGAAAGTACTCTGAATACTTCAGATTATTAATTGATGTAATTAATCTTATTGTTTGGATCCTTTTGGACACATTTGTGCATTGAAGTTGAATAACATGTTTTCATGAAAGGTCTGCAGGGAGTAAAAGTAGAAGTGATCACCTCTTCTGTGCTGATCTGTTGAGAAATTCTGCCCTCTCACCGATCTGGGAAGAGAAACCAAACAATGGATAGATTTAAGAAAGGTCACTGCTTTGGTCATGAGGAACACACACAGAAAAACACACACACACACACACACACACACACACACACAGATGCGAGCTGTCTGTCGGACTTGGCTATTCTGAGAGGCAAGAGACTAGCCTGCTCTTTTCAGTATGAAACTGTCACGGGGCCAGGAAAAGCAGGGCCCTTTTCAGTCCACTCTCTCTCTGTGGGAACTGTGGCCTGTGTTTATGATATATGACAACATGGCTAAGAGGGGGGAAAGTGTTCCTGTGAAGCAACAACAAAAACCACACAGACAACACACATACACTCCCAAAAAGCATCTTGAAAAAAAAATCCACTTCCCCCCCTCAACTGAATGTGGGAGTTCCTAAAATACTCCTCAGCAGGAAATTCCCCATTCTCAGGCGAGCTTGAAACGGCTCCGTTAGAACGTGGTTACAGTAATCCTATTAGTCTAATGGTCTTTCTGTGTCCCCCCCAGAGTTCACGGCTTGACGAGCACAGCTCGGCTTTATCTCACAAAAGCACGACTGCGCCATTTTGTATTTTTGTTAAAAGATGGATTCCAAAGGGAAGAGAAGAAAAAGAACTGTCTTCGAAACCACTGACAGCAGGAAACCCATATTCAAACATGCGAGAACCGGGAAAAGAATTTGGCAATGAGATGTATGGCATCAAAAAGTACATTTACAATATAGTGATGTGATACAAAGCCAATTATTTTGATATAATCCATAACCTATATTATGGCTGAAATTACAGCGATTTAATATCATACTAATCTGTCTACCCACAGAATAGGCGTTTAAATCACACAAATACATCACACAGCATGCAATACATACAGTGTACATGATGACAAAGCAGATCTGTGAACGTATCATCTGCGCATGATGAATAGGAGGAAAGGGTTTTCTTTCAGCACAGATATTACAAAATAGATCAAAATGTATGTCCCTTACAAAAAAAAAACATGGTAAGCATAGTTTCCACCAAAATACCATAGTTACTATATTAATTAATTAATTAATTAATTAATTAATCAGATTGAGATCTGTCAGAGACATAGCCTTGTAGTTAGTGCATGCATATTTTTTACGTTTATAAGAGAAAGTATACATTTTAGGTTCATTACTTGTTCAAGAATTAAAATGTTATATTATATTATATATACAAGAACAATATAATATAATACTTGCATATCTAAAAACACAAATAATTATTCAAGAATTAAAAAATGTTTGATATACATTGTTGTCATTACAATTATATAAGTCATAAAATGTATAAAAATCATAAAAAGATCTCATTCAGAAAGTTTTTTATGCTTAATTACCTTTTCTGAGGACAGAAGTGGCTAACATCAAATTACCTTCTTTTTTCGTAACACTTTTCAATAAGGTTCAATATGTTAACATTTGTTACCCACATTCAGGGTGCAAACTACGGGGGAGCTAGGGGGAGCTCGGCTCCCCTTAATAAGACATGGGCTCCCCTGAAAACGTGATTTGTGAAATTTTGGGGGGTCTCAAAAAATATTGACAACGTGTTATTTTGACGTGCAATTTCAGTTTTGTGTAATGTGATCATCGTGGATTATTATGTGTAAAATTGCAAAAATATCATTCATTCATGCATGACGGCGATTTAAACCTAATTCACTTCAATAAAGATAACTATACATGCTATTCTTGTCATGAGCATCAAGGTGTGGGGGCGCTGCGGTGCAAATTCCACTCATGTTTAGTACATGTTAACTCAAAGATTCGTAGAAAAAATATAAACGTTGGACTCTGTGGCCGATTCTGTGTTAAGGTAAGGCATGTTATTCGCAATTATGTGTTGTGGCTGGGTTGTTATAGGTCTGCGTGACTCTCGATGTCTTAGGTCTAACT
>NW_015548309.1:3207098-3207714 GCF_001515605.1 Sinocyclocheilus anshuiensis | reverse complement strand
TGAATATGAAGGTTTTTATGCATTTTTATGACAACTATCTAAGTGGCATTCGCTCAGTTATGTAATTTTTAATGCAAAGATGACATTGTTTGAGATGTCTTTGTTATGGGCTATGGTAAGGGTTAAGGGTAGGGGTAGGGTTAGGTTAGGGTTAGGTCAAATAATGTCATATTTGCATTAAAAAACTGAGCGAATATTCATGTGTCATGTCATGATTATGAAGGTGCCATGTCAGTCTTATGCACACCCCTTCAAGTAGTGTTACCTAAAAGGGACATTAGTACCCCAAATATATCTTCATTACTTGTCGTGTTACTCCTATATAGTGCTTGCATAAAGCAAGTAGTGCATACACTTGTAGCTGTTATGTATCTTTGTAAGTCATTGTAAGCCCCCGCGCAAGCGCACGAACAACCCCCCCTCCCCCCCGTTATAAAAAAAACAAAACAAGTGGGCTCCCCCAAAGTCCACGGTATAGTTCGAACACTGCCCACATTAGTTAACATAAACTAACAATGAAAGATACTTCTAAAGCATTTATTAATCTTAGTTAATGTTGATTACAACATTTACTAATACATTATTAAAATCAAAAGTGGCATCTATTAATGATATT
>NW_015548309.1:3206452-3206834 GCF_001515605.1 Sinocyclocheilus anshuiensis | reverse complement strand
TTAAAAATCATATCACCGTTATTGAAAAAAATTATATCGCGATACATATTGATATTGAATTATTGTCCAGCCCTAATGGAACCTTTTTTTTTTTTTTTTTACAAACAGTAACTGTTGTAACTATGCTACTCTGGTGGAAAACGGTAACAAAGGGGGTTATTCCCGTAAACTAGCACATACAAGCTTCAGTGCACACCAGCTGCATTAATGCACAATCATCAAGTTGTTCTCCTCCTCATTATGTTTACAAGATATGGCAGATAATTGCTTTTTCATAGGGACAGCGTGTTCCTATGAATCAGCTGACTCTGTGCTGCCGGGTGATTGACAGCTGTGGAGAGAGAGAGAGAGAGAGAGAGAGAGAGAGAGAGAGAGAGAGAGG
>NW_015548309.1:3184675-3206373 GCF_001515605.1 Sinocyclocheilus anshuiensis | reverse complement strand
GCGAGAGGTGGGGAGAGAGAGAGAGAGAGAGAGAGAGAGAGAGAGAGAGAGAGAGAGAGAGAGGGTGGTGACTGACCTTCAGGGAGGATCCTCTGGGACTGACACACTTAAAGGGATTCCTGGCCTCTCCTTCCTCTGAATCCTCCACTTTTTGCCTCTTCTTGGCCGCCTCTGCTCTTCTCTTCTCGATCTCCTCCTTCATCCTCCTCTTTTCCTCCTGAAGAATAAAATAAACACACATTCATCACCTCAAACAGATAGACGGCACACACAAAACCACCACCACCAGCAGACAAACCTAGGATCTTCATGTTCTAGAAAATGTCCTTTTTGCAATAAACGAGGTTTATAATGAGACGAATGAACAACAAATTCAAGACGGTCTCTCTGCGGATGCATAACGTGAACTGGCAGCCGACACATTCCACAGCAGCTGGGAAATCATAAAGAAGCCTTTTTATTTACACCACGGATTTTGGCACGGCCCACTAGCATCAGCTCGGGGCCCTCTAATCTCTAATTAGTCCTTTTTCATTTACTGCTTCTGTTCATTAGGAACAAGGAACATATTTGCATTACAATGCTAGGAGCAGGTCTCCACGAGGAGGAACGCCTGTGTTTCTTGCCCGCTGCTGAGAAAGCCGGAGTCTGAAACTCATGTGCAGTCATGTGGAACTCACACTGGGTGCGATCACACTAATGTTAATGTAAATGATGTGGAATTCGTTTAAATTACGACGGGGGTTCAATACCGATACTGTGAGTACAACAGTTTCATAATTGACACCACAGCCACAGATTGCCGAGATAAAGAAAAAAAGATAAAAGTGAAAGTGAAGTGACATGTGGCTAAGTATGGTGACCCATACTCGGAATTGTGCTCTGCATTTAACCCATCCAAGTGCACACACCCAGTAGTGAACACACAAACCGTGAACACACCCAGAGCGCAGTGGGCAGTCATGTGCTGCGGCACCCGGGGAGCAGTTGGGGGTTCGGTGCCTTGCTCAAGGGTCTCACATCAGTCATGGTATTGAGAGAGCACTGGTTATTCACTCCCCCCACCCACAATCCCTGCCGGACCTGAGACTCGAACCCACAACCTTTGGGTTACAATTCCGATTCTCTAACCATTAGGCCACGACTGCCCACAACATCAAATATCAAATTACTCTTAAAGCTAAGCTAACAATATGATACTCTAAGCATGAATGTACACAGTACTCACAAATGCTGGGTAAAATAGTACATTCTTTCTATTAGACTGAACCATTTTTATAATTTTTTTTCAAGTAATGAGTGAAATATAGTAGTTTAAACACCAATGTTGAAAAGTTTGGAGTTGGTAAGATTTATTAGATTTAATTTATTTGATCAGCAACACAGCAACATTGTGAAATATTACAATTTAAAATCACTGTTTTCTTATTTCATATATTTTCAAATTGAATGCAAACCTGAATCAACAATCATCATTACTCCAGTCTTGAGTGTCACATCATCCTTCAGAAATCATTATAATATGCTGATTTAAAGTAACAATGTAACATCTAATATGCTGTGTTAAAGTAACATTTATTATTGATATCAATGCTGAAAACAGTTGTGTTGCTTAATATTTTTTTGTGAAAAACGTGATACTTTTTGATGAACAGAAAGTTCAAAAGAACTGCATTTATTTGAGATAAATAAATAGTTCAGATCCTGACTGAATAAAAGCATTAATTTTATTCATTCTCTTTTGAACTGTTTGTTTTCTGTTACCAAACTTGTCACAATGCACTATGAGCTTTGCCTTTTCTGTGAAGCATTCACAAGATTGCTGCCTTAAAATTTGTTACACAAAAATATGGAATAATTTACCCAATATTTCTGTATGCTATGCATTTTTTTGTGTGGAATAAAGCTACCATGGTAAATGGAGTTCTTGATTGTTTTATGGACTGAAATAAGAGCCTAATATCTTTGATTAGCCACAAAATTAAGATCAATTTACCATTTTTAAGGTTTAAATTCTCAAAGAACATCCATAAAACATCCAAGCATGGTTATATGCTATTCAAAATGTATTGTTTACAGAAGTGACCTAATTTTGCTGACAGGACCCTCATCAAGATTTTCGCTCACAGAAAAGCTACGCGAAACAAATTCCTGACCAGCAAATGACTCATTGACGTAAAGCGAACACACCTCCTCTCTGGCTTTCCTCTCGGCCTCCTCATGCTTCCTCTGCCGCTCCTCCTCTTCCAGCACCTTCCTCCTCTCCTCCCTCTTCCTCTTCAGCTCCTCCAGCTCCACCTCGGCCTCCTGCTGTTTCTGCCTCATCCTCTCGAACTCCTCGCTCTCCATCTCATCTCTTCTCCTCTTCAGTTCCTCCAGCTTTCTCTCAGCCTCCAAGCGAGCATCCTCGCCGTCTGCATCGTCTGCCTCCGGCGCCTCAGGAGAGCGCAAGCTGCCTCGGCTGTCGCACAGACAAACAAATAAACAGCGCACCCTTGGTTACTTACACAGGTTAAAAGGTCTATCAACAGCTTTACACGTCCATGTTCTTTACGTTTAAACGAAACCCAACCTATTCACATGCAGACTTAGTGAATCAGCACACCCCTGTCTAAGGTAACACAGTCTCCAGTTACAGCTGAGAACAGCCCTCAGGACACAGCAGATCAGGTGACTAGAATCAAATACTCCGTCACGCAAAGCAAATATAGCTAAACACATATAAATGACCTACTTTATCTCAACAAAGGCCAAAAACAGACAAACACAGACATGTGGAATGTGATTATATTGTCTGTATATTCATTTCAACATCCAGAACTTACACAACAGTCGACTGTTTTTTTTTTATTACAACATTCGATTAATGTTTAGATGTGACCACAGAGATTTATTTGATGAAAAAAAACAACTTTTTTTGTTAATCTAAAGGATCCATAAAAAATAAATAAATAAATAAATAAATAAATAAATATATATATACATACATACATACATACAGTGTATATATATATATATATATATATATATATGCATATATGGGTATTGGGTTTTGTGAGAATATATGGATACATGTATATTTTGGAAAAAGCGCTGTATATTTCTTTATAAAAAAAAAAAAGAGGAAAACAAAAAAAAAAGAAAAACATGGAATATAGCTTCTATATTAGACAGAGAACTATGTAAATGTGATTATGTTTTAAATATTAATTTGCTATGATCTGAAAAGACCTGATGCTAATGTGAAGACAAATGTGGAGAAATTAGGAAAATGTCGAGAAATATTAATATGATTTATGTGATCAAACTGCTACAACAAAAATAAATATATGGAAATACTAAACTAAACTAAACTAAGCTAAACTAAACTAAAAATAAAACACTTCCTAGACATTTTCATGCTGTGATTTACAGATCACAGGCTGCCAAATGTGGAATTCTGAGAACTCTAAATTGTTTGGAAAAAGAAAGCCTGGACCATCCTAACACAATCATTAATTGTTTATATGAGCACTGACCTGAAAGTCCTCTCAGCTTTCTTGTGTTTGGGAGTGCTGTCCTCGCACACTCCTCCATTGGGCTGTTTATTCTTCCTCATCACATCCTCATCTTCCATCTGCAGAAACACAATCAGAACTGAGTGATGTGTGGATGTGACATGCACATGTGTGTGTGTGTGTGTGTGAGAGAGAGAGAGACAGTGTGCTGGAAGAGTTTTGGAAGAACAAAATGTGGGTGCTGTTGGTTCACTCGCTGGATAAATGATGAAAAGAACACGTGTTGGGGTGTTTTCACACACACACTCCCCATCAACTCCCAATAGACATGCAGCAAGCAGTGAACACGGTGTGTAACCGCTGACCATTGATAACAACCTGTGTTGTTTGAATGTGAAATGCACTCTGGTGCAAACACTATACACTGTGCTCAAACTAGTGCCTGGAGTGATTTAGGATTTTGGGGAGGAAAAGTTTATAACCCCAATGAAAACAGTAAGTTTTGAATCAACTTGTGTATCCAAATCTGTTTAAGACCCCATGAAATAGCTTGACGAATGCAGTTTTCTGTTTTTGTGTTTGGCATATGTCCAACTGAAACAGGAAGTTGAAGGGTTTGCCGTTTTTAATCAAATAGCCAATAATCTTTAATTGAAGCTTAGGATTTGCTATTTGCAACTGGAGGCAGGTTGCATGAGGTGTTATTTTTATTGGCTAAAAATATCCACGCCTGTGAGAACAAAATCATATTATCAGTATTGTCTGCAAATAGAAATGCTGCTTTCCATTCAACTTGGAAAGTTCCCAACTACCCATTGCAAAAAAATGCTTGAAGTTGGACTTTCAACTTGGAAATCAAACTTGGAAGGCGGAAATCGTTGAACCTGACCTTAGCGTTCCTGTGATGCCATGAGAACATGGTGGGCACTCAGATGTACACAGTCAATGAAAAAACTCACTTTTAAGCAAATAAAATCTACCAATGACGTTTGATTTTGACTGAAAGGCAGCAAAAGACTAATTTAAATGCATATAAAAATTTACTTTGTCAAGTGCACTATGCTTTAAAGTACAAGCACATGGCTTAAATGTCAAAAAAAGCAACTTTGCATTTCATGAGGTCTTTGCAAGTGATCATTTCTGTTAATTTCTCACCCAAAATCTAAACCATCCATCCGTTTGCAGTCCTTCAAGTGCAACTAAACTCTTACCAAAGACTCGTCATTTTCTGAAACCTCATATTTCTCAAAGTTTTCTGCCTCTCTCATTTCATCCACTCCATTCTCTGTCAATCCCTCTAGCTCACTCTTTTCCTCCCGTACACCTGCAGCGAGCTCTGCGGTGCCATTTTCCATCTCCAAAACAAATGCAGAATCATCTACGTCTTCATTTATAACCACCTCATGTAGTTCAGAAGAAGGCACAGCATCTCGCTCATTATTGTCCTATGAATGGAACTGCAGTCACATGCTTTGTTGTGTTAAACGAGAGAAAAAAATGCTATTTTAAAATAAAAAAACACTCATTATCACCATACCTCCTCGGGTATTTTAGATATTTCCTCAGCGGATTCCTACAGGTGAATAAAGTTAAATGCCATAAACAAACCTTGAACGCAAGTTCTTGAGGTCTAACAAAGCATAAAAAATAGAAATACACACCTGTTCTCTAAAATAAGACCTCCGTGGCTTTTCCTCCACCACCACCTCCTCTCTAGGGATGACCTCCTCCTCCTCCTCCACCTGTTTCACCTCCTCTTTAGGCTCGTAGCTCCGGCCGTGGCGCAGGCCGCCGCTGCTCTCCTCCAGGCTGTGGTGTGAGGTTTGGCTGCTCTCTAGCTCCTCCTGTCTTTCCAGCGCCTCCTTCATCCTCCTCTGCCTGCGCTCCTCTCTCTTGGCCAGGCGCTCCAGCAGGGCCTGTTCCTCATCATCCCCCTCTCCCGTCCCGCTGGAGGACACCACTGAGGTGGATACACTCTCTGTCACCGTAACACTACAAAGAAGAAGAAGATAAGATGACAAAATATATAACATCACAAATTATATCTCCGCATATATGACTAACGCTCGATTGATTTTAGCTGGCCAATGACAATATCTAGAGAAATGGTGGCTAATATAATGCCTAAATATATATAAAAAAAAAACATTTGGACACATCTAACTAAATATATACGATTATGCTTAAATGGTTGAAATTAATCTTATGCTAATGCTATTTTGGTAACGTTTTTATTTATTTATTTATCTTTATTTTAAGGTGTCCTTGTTACACGTTACATGTACTTACTATTATAATAACAATTAATTATGCGTAATTACATGTGAGTAACCCTATGCCAAACCTAAATCCTAACCCTAACCATATAATAAGTACATGTAGTTAATTAATATTACTCAGTACTTATATGTATAATTACACTGTAACAAGGACACCTTAAAATAAAGTGTGTAACCGTATTTTTTTTTGTAATAGTTTATCTTTTGATGAAAATTGTTTTATATATTTAGTCAACATTTTGTTATGTTTATTAAGTTTAGTAATTTTGAAGAAGAAAAACTATTTAACATTGTCAACATTTTCAGCTGATGATAATGTGCAAAATGACAAAAAACATCTGTTTTACTGTAGCAGGCCACACTATTATTAAAATTTTTAAATAATGTATAAATATTTCTTACTTAACATGTAAGCATGCACTATCATTCAAAAATTTGGGTTGGAAATTTATACTTTTATTCAGCAAGGATGCATCAAATTGATCAAAAGTTAAAGTAAATTCTTGTGCATTGATACAACAGATTTACGTTTCAAACAAATGCTGTTCTTTTGCAATGTTTAATCATCAAATAATCCTATAAAAATCACAGATCCCACAAAATATTTAGCAGCCCAGCTTCTTTTCAACATTGATAATAATCAGAAATGTTTCTTGAGCAGCAAATCAGCATATTTGAATGATTTCTGAAGGATCATGTGACATTGAAGACTGGAGTAATGATGCTGAAAATTCAGCTTTGCATCACAAGAATAAATTACATTTCACAATATATTCAAACATAAAACAGTTATTTTAAATCATCATAATATTTCACAATATTACTGTTTTTACTGTATTTTTGATCAAATAAATGCAGCCTTGGTGAGCATAAGAAAACTTAAAAAATCTTACAAACCTAAAAGTTTTTGAGTAGTAGTGTATAAATTGCGTATAATAACCAAACTGAAGTAGCTACAACATTAACACCAGCGCCAAATAATTAACTAATATCTGGCCATTACACAACATTACAACTCTAAAGAACGTAAATTCCTCTCTTATCCAAAGTGTCAGCAAACCTGAACATGCAAAATGATAGCGAGGAATTATGATTTAAAGTGGATCTGCACTCCTTTTTCCTTTCTCTACGACTGCATGAGCAGCATGGGCTGCCATATGCCTGCCACTGTAGGTTAATGTAGTCTGACGGCACTGCTTGGCAAACGTTTACCCTGCGTCAGCACTACGGACAATAGACGGAGCTATGTCTGCTCACACATCGAGAACAATTCTGGTCTTGTTTGACCGTCTTCTGTGTCCATTCACTGCACAAAGCCTCAGTGTCTGAACATGTCACTGTTCCGCAATGGTGACCTGTTACAGGAAGTTATTTATCAGTGCTGCCCACTAAAGCTGTGGGTTACAGAGAAAACATCAGTTAGCCTACATATCAAAGTGTCACAGTATTCCTGTCACGTAATACTCCAAAAGTATCTGTTTTACCTGTGGCTGTTGTTGAGCTCCGGGGTCTCGGGTTGGTAGGCCACATCCTCGCTGTCCTTACCACGCAGTCTCTCCTGCCGCGCTCTTCGTCTGCGCTCACGAGCGGCCTCCTCCTCATCCTCCTCATTCTGGCGATACGCCATTCTACACACAGAGACAGTTAGATATTACTCTGGTAAGAGATGTTAAGAGTTAGGCCTCATGTCACCTTGGCACACACAGTCACAGTTGCTACTGCTGTTGTTGTTGCTGTTGAGAATGAACTGGCTGTCAGCTGTGTGTGTGTGTGTGTGTGTGTGTGTGTCAGCTTTGGCAGCTGATAATAGGATTCAGACAGATAGAGATAGATATAGAATAAACTGAATATTATGTCTATCAAGCACGTTCAAATCATATTTCAACATAAAATCAGTTCTGTCATGACAACTCTTGGGGGATTGGCATGGCAATGTACATGACAATGTTAATGTATTTGGTCTTGGCGGAATAGATCTGCTACGCTGCTGCTGCTGTGGCAGAGCAAGTACCGAGACTTGCTACCGCCAATTCATCTACAACATGCTGCTGTGAGCATGTAAGAAATATTGCTGCTGCAAATATAACATATATGAAATAACCCCATATAGCATACATGAATCACCTCGTATCAAATCTATACAGGTGGAGCTGGGGAAGGTGGAGGGTTTCTGAAGCAAGCTGCAACTGCTACTGCAAGCACTAATCATATATTTGAATGTTGAGCAGCGAGCTCATTGGCTACCGATACAGGAGAGAACCAATCAGCTGTGCCATGTGATAATGATGTCATTAGGTCAGATTGAGTTAGACATATCGGACTGCGCCATCTAGAGTTTCATGCCAGAACTCTGTATTTGTCAAAGTCACAATGCAAAAAATGGCTTATTTTTAATCATATATTTGAATGTTGAGCAGCGAGCTCATTGGCTACCGATACAGGAGAGAACCAATCAGCTGTGCCATGTGATAATGATGTCATTAGGTCAGATTGAGTTAGACATATCGGACTGCGCCATCTAGAGTTTCATGCCAGAACTCTGTATTTGTCAAAGTCACAATGCAAAAAATGGCTTATTTTTTTTAAGCAAAATATACACACTTTTCCCTTTTGATTTTAGAGTGAAAGACTTTTAATCTCGACAAAAAGCCCTTCCTCAGCTTGTGCTGTGATCAAGAATGTGTTCAGCTCTGCTAACGCCCATGGAAAACCTTAGGGAGAGTGAAATCATATAGAGAGCCGGATTCCTGCTGATTCTGTTGTTCTTTCCGTCTTTCTTGTTCTTGTCCTCTCTCCCTTTGTCCTTGTGTTAACAAACCAATCAGCCAAACTCAAGTGCATTTACACTGAAGTATAAACCATATCAAAATATTCAATTTGTTCCTCTGAGGTCAACGTAAAACAGTTTTTCATCATCATTTTCCCCAAAAAAAAAAACCTTCAATGGCATCATATGAATAGAATAATTGCAGTTTGCTGCTATCTGACATGGGAAATTCAAGGATTTCTGAACGAACTAAAAAACTAAGTCTTTTTGGACCAGGTTTTAGACCAAGCTTGGAGTATGTTTTAGACCAAGGTTAGAGTGTGTTTTTACAACACATCAAACTTTTATTTCAACAGATTAAGAAAAAAGTGATTTCTCTCAATTTAAAAATGAATAAAATCCAGAGGGAGCATTCAAAACAGCAGAGAATGCCTTCAAATCCACTTTAACATTCCAGCCCATTGAGTACGGACTCTCTGATATCCATCCAGGGAACACCGCCTATCTTGCACTGACTGTATGAGGCTTCCCTGGTTCCATAACCACAAAAATAAATCAGAAAACAAACTTACTGACTTCCTGCTGCAATAACATTCGGTAGGGTCTCTACAGTAAAGATGTTTTGAGGGCATTGCTGTAACATTCTGGCATGCCTTTGGTACCTGTAGCGATATGGGATGTAAACCAAGACATCAGGCGAACATGTTTTCCATATGAACCACATCTTTCAGCCATGTAGCATTAATTATTTTATAGCGCGTGCGGTGAGAGCTACACAGAGAGCAACACGTTTTATTGGATTCATAAAGACTGTAAAGGAAGCAGTATGGGAAATTAATTGATATGCAGTTAATGTTGCAGCTAATTTGCTCTCACAACATGCCGAGCCCATTCGGACACAATCAGGCGACGGATGTATCCAGCTGACAAATTTTTTCTTGTGGTCCAAACATCTCAGAAATGTCAGGGAAAACATTGCGCACAGGGCAAAGGCTCTCGAGAGCAATCACAGACACTCCACAAGGGTTGGGAGAGAGAAATATATGGACCCTGCCAAAGAACTGTTCTATTCCCACGCTCGGCCTTCTCTATTCCTCCACCTACTGACCCCACACTCGCCTCCAACGCCACATATCCATCCATTCCTTATATGACCACAGCAGAGGATCATCTGCTCTTATTTCTGCCTATAACCTCGTAGCTTTCTGTAACAGCATCCCTCAAACACATGCATACCCTCAAGCGGGCCTTTCTTTTACCAGCCAGAGAGAGTGTGTTTGGAATGGGCCATTCGTTGAGGATGGGTGTTACTTCCTGAGCTCTTCCTGGCCTCTCATGGGAACAGCACAGATGTGTGGCACCAAGATGGCCACCGCTCCATGGAGAAAACTACATAGAAGCAGCTAAAACTGCTAAAAAGAGAACAAGTTTTCTATTTTAATATACTTTAAAATGTCATTTATACTTGTGATGCAAAGCTGAATTTTCAGCATAATTACGCCAGTCTTCAGTGTCACATGATCCTTCAGAAATCATTCTAATATGCTGATTTGCTACTCAAGAAGCATTTCTTATTATTATAAATGTTGAAAACAGTTACTTAATATTTTGTGGAAACAACAATCCATGTTTTTCGGGATTTTCGGGATACATTTATTTGAAATAGAAATTATTATTTATGCTTTTTAATTTTGGTGTTTCCGGTCAGCATAATAAAAAGTCAAAATAAAAGAAAATAAATAAAAGACAAATATACAAAAAATATACAAAATAAAAAATTCTGGATGGAAACACCAAGATGTGCATAAAATATAAAAAGGTTCACTCTAAGAAAAGTTCAAAATAATATGGCCCAATGTACAGGGCTTTACCCATATTTTAAATTATGCCTTGTTTTAGGGTTAGCAAGTGTTAGAAAGTTCTGTACACTAAATGTATAATGATTTGGGAAAAGAATAGCAGTTTTCTACATTTTTCTATAAATTATTTTCTTACAGCGTTGCTTTAGGTGGATCATTTTTTTTTATCTGTGAATAAACTATGATGGAAACACAAATCATGTGACTTTGCCTCAAGTCAGGCGACTGAATAAGCTCAGATGATTGACTATTGCTACTAGTGGTCGACCGATATTGGTTTTTTGACAGCCGATGCCGATGCCAATATCTTGGAAAGCAGGGAGGCCGATGGCTGATATAAAGCCGATATAATTTTATTTATTTTAATTTATATTTAAGAAATTTGAAATCATTTGAAAATGGATTAAAAATAATTGTGTAAAATAAACATACTTATACTTTAGAAGACAAAGCATTTTTCACAAATAAATAAATATTTAATAAAAATCTAATTAAAAAAGGAAGTAAACACTGTAACCAACAGGGCACTCAGTATTCTGGGAAGTTTGTGTGCATTGGGAATCATATATATATATATATTTTTTTTTTTCAAATAAAGCCAAGGTAACACTCATTTTACATAGAGCACGCAATGAAAATGACATGAATATGACAGTGGGCAAATGCATAAAGCGCAGCATAATTTGAAATCACTAACTTAGTTTAAAGTTTGTCGATCGCGCATCTCCAGTGAAGCTGAACTCTCCTCCTGTCAGCATTCAATTTGCACGGACCGACCGTCACGCAGAGAACACGCGATCATGCAGGATACACATGCATACATCACAAGATCTCACAACTGGATCCGACTAATTTTGCAAGGTTTGTGAAATTAAATGTTCATTAGTCATTCAAAGATTTGTTTAATTGATATAAATGCATATTTGCTGAATGCTGACGGCAAATGAGAAAGTATTATAATGTTTGCCTTTCTATTACTAATAATATTAAAGCAATCGTTATAATACTTTTTTGTATACATTTTAGTTCCTTTGTTTAACAGTTCTATCTGATTATTAGATAGACTTCTATCTATATTAGACAGAATGACAGCGAACAAGAGGGAGAATGTGAGCGGTGTGCGCTCAGGTGCTGTCGTTCTCAGCGCCGTCAAAATAAAAGTCCCACCTCGAACACAGAGGCCAAACAGAAAAACTTGTCGGCCGATGCCGATATTTGAAAAATGCCAAATATCGGCCCGATATATTGGCGTTGGCGATATATCGGTTGATCACTAATTGTTACCTCCCAGATCTGTCTGACATGCTCGATCCCAGACAGAAAGCATCTGCCACCGATCACTGGCATTTCCATTTCTACGGCAGTTTCTCCAGAAGTGACGAATTTGTTCTTTTGAACAATGCAGCTGGAAACGCTACTTAAGTCATAAATTGCTTAAAATGCAATGTTCCAAATTTTCCAGCATAAATTAAATTCTCAGCTTGGATGGAAATGTAGCTAATGTCAAAAACATGAATTTATTCGGCAGCTGATGCTAAAATAGAACCCGTGGACTGGACAGGAATGGCAGGTTTTGGTAATCATTAGTCAGAACATTCCGTCAGCATGGTGAATGAGGACACGGAGCCAGCAGTCAAAACATTCCTGTGTGTGTATGCGGAGGATCAGTGACCCGATTTGGAGCTGGAACACATCAACCTGTCTCGGGAAAGGCCAATGCAGTCACACAGAAGTGTGTGTGTGTGTGTGTGTGTGTGTGTGTGTGTACATACATACTGCTTTAAAAACAGCACAAACCCTCTGACCCTTTAACAGTGCCAGTCATCTCAGAAGCGGCTCTGACCAGCTATTCACTAAATACAAAGCAGACCTGATCTATGATCTAGTCGTTATAGTCTCAAAGAGCCAGATGTTTGACTATCGGCAAAGTCTCATTCGCTTTGTGGCTTATTCCGACCGTGAACCGCCCACTTAAACAGGAAGGGCTCGTTTGACCTTCATGTAAAATGAATAACCACATTTCATTCTTTATGGATGATGTTTTGGGGCAGATAAATTGGAAATGGGTGATACCACAATAGACCGGCATTCAGCAAAAAGGCAGTAATTCAAATAGTGGGTCAATAGTCTCTGCAAAACAGACGGCATCAAAGAAATTAGCAGAAATTTGGGGTGTGCAAAATTTATGTCCCTTCAAAAGTAATAGATATTGGTTATGTGATAGATATAACAAGGCAGAATACATAGTTGAAGACATTTAGTTGAGTTGCTACTAAATGATTGAAAGTTTCACTGTAAACTTTGCCTTAAATGGTCAAATGGCTCAGAAATGTGCCAAACCATTGGTGTTTAATATTCGGGCTACAAAAGCATTAATAAGGTGATTATTTTGTTTTCACCTCCGATTCACTATCTCTCTAGACAGACAAAATAGTTTGGAGCTTACTGGACATTAAACATGTTGGAAATACATCAACATACATTTATGAATTTGCAAACTTATCCAAATACAGTGACTATATCCTCTTCTGAAATGCTCTTTTTTTGCAGTAACGTTTTCAAACAACATGTTGAAATTAAATAGCGATCAGCCAATCAGATTGAAGCTTGTGATTTTGAGAAATTAATTTTCTATGCAATACAGTTTTGTCTATGGGAATGATATGGAAGCCAGTTTCCCCTCACAGGATAAAAAAAGGTAATTGTGACTTTTAATCTCATAATTTTTTCCCCTGGCAATTCTGAGTTTATAGCCTACAATTCTGATTTTTTTTTTTGCAATTCTCAGAATTGCTAGAAATAAATGCAGAATTGTAGGATATAAACTTACAGTTGTGAAGAAAAAAAAGTCAGAATTGTGAGATAAAAGGTCGCAATTACCTTTTTTATTTTTATTGTCATGAAAAAAATACAGAAATTTGAGATCAACTCAGAATTTTAAAAATGTATAATTGTGTGATAAAAAATTCTGAGAGATAAACTTGATGTAAATTTGGAAAAAAGTCTGAATTGTGAGATGTAATATTTTTTCTGTTATAATTATTCTGTTTAAAATGGGCTTTCGTGCAATGCTGTGGACATTATATCTAAAGATATAAAGTTGAGCATTTTATCTAAAGTAAAAGAGTGCCACGTTTTAGATTGTCAGCAATTTACAGTAATACATACAGACAAAAGACAGAGCACACAGCCTCACTTTCTCACACGCTTTCCCTCTCCTGTCATTTTCAGCAGTTGAAATGTTGGCAAGTCTTCCAGATGAAAAAGACTGGCGCACATCAACCCATCATCGCCTGATGAAAATGCAGCTGGACTCGGATGTCAAGCTGCTCCTGCATGCATGAACTTTATCGGACTCTCGTTGTTTTTCCACGTCAGCGCCGAGCCAACATGTGCCCGCCTGTTGTCCCGCTGCTTGCACAGAGGACAGAGAGCTTCGCAAATCTCTGCCAGTAAACGCTTCTAATGCAGAGCCATTTGGCAGAGTGACAGCGCTCATCATATGTACACCGAAAACTGACTTTTGTGTCCTCCATGCATCGCGATGACGGCCGAAATGAACGGGGCCAGCGAGACAACACATGGTTTTGACTAGTTCAATTACCGGCAAAGAGTAAATATTGATTGTTACAGCATCTTTGCATAATTCCAGCAATTTAATAGAGCGATTTAATCTTTTATCACTAACTCGAGCAGGAGAAGAAGAGCGGGCCAAATTGAATCGACTCCACGAGAACATAAACACAAGATCACATCATGTCACACAGCTGAACGGGCTGCATTGGTAGCTTTCAGCCAAATGTGATACTTGGCATAGAAAACACAATTCCAGCCTTTCATACGTTTATAACATACAGCCAAAAAAAGCATTCGTTTTATGCTATGCTGTAAAATATAATGGCCCCTAATCTGTGCGTCATCGGCTTTGCGCTTTCGCCCTACGATTAGGTGAAAAATATCCCATATATCTTAAATCATGAAAAAGAAAAGCATTCCTGCTTCATGGTAACATGCTTGGAGGAAACAGGAAGACCATTGTAGGCGGGAAGCTGACACTCAAAACGAACTGTACACCATGTAACTCTTGTCTAACATCCTAGCCAATGATAATAGAAATAATTGTTGCTGAAAGACCGATTTAGAGCTGATTCATGCCATCCTATGCGCTATTGGAATGATAATAAGCTCGATTTGCATGTTCATTAGCCATTACCCATAATTCTTTTTGACAGCGGCATAAATGTTCAAGAAACAGCTGTCAGTGCCTCCAGTGTTTATGGAAGTGTCGCTTTGCCTTAAATGGTCAAGCGGTTCGCAAATTTGCCAATCCACTGATGTTTAACATTTGATACTTTAACACCAGTTTTCTGCTTTAATAGCAGACTCCATCATCACAGAAAAAGAAAAACGAGCTGAAAGTGCAAGCTTCAGACCACAAAAGCATTAAAACAGGAATTTCTTTGTTTTCACCTCTGGCTCAAAAATCAGCAGGCAATTTTTTCCCCACAATGAGAAACATTCATTTTCTCTTTAGACACAATGGGTCTGGAGCTAATTGGACAAAAGTTACAAAGTTTAAAGTTAAGAATACTGGAAACACATCAACATACAGTATATTTATGAATCTTAAACTACAGTAAATGTGTTAAAATTTGGATGCATTTTAGACAACACAGAAATAGCAATTTATAAAAGCCATGGATGTTTGAGGGCCCCGATACAATAATAACCAATAATTTGCCATCTAAATTGTTAGTAAGTGTGAACAGTGTGTAAAAATAGGGATTGGTAAGGCATTATAGCAAACACACAATCAGAAGTTTAGCAGACTACCCAGGATGTTCTGTTCTGTACATACGAAAATTAATGGGGACAGGCTCATTATTTTCACTTTTGGTGTGAAAGGGCATTTACAGTTGCCAAAAATATAACTTTTGTTTGTTTTTTTTGTTATTAAAAAACACTTAAGCAAGCCCAGCTCAGGTAAAAAAAAAAAAAAAAGCAACGCAAAAGTAACGTAATGCATTACTTTCCATAAAAATTATAAGTAGCACAATTAGTTACTTTTTTTGGCGTAATGCAATATTGTAATATATTACTTTTAAAAGTAACTTTCCCCAACACTTGTTATACACTGAAAATCTTCCCTTCCACCACTGTTCTCATATTGCATTCAGACTTCATTATATTCAAACCTCATCCGATCCCACAATACCAACACTTGCATCAAATCTGGTACAATATGCAGCATATTTGAATACTGAAGAACCGGCAACTTTTATGGTCCTTTTATGGTCCCTTTCTGGTGTTTTTTCCCCATGGTCACTGTTTGCTTGCAGTATATGGAAAAAAAGTCAACATTCTAGGTATTTTGTGTAAGAGAATCATATAGGAATATTCACAACTGCCTTCTTTAATAATATATGAATGTTCAGAATCAGAAAGAGCTTTATTGCCAGGTATTTTTACACATACAAGGAATTTGTTATGGTGACAGAAGCTTCAACAGCACAATAAAATAGAATAAGTAATAGGAAATAGCAATATACAACAAACGAAGACAAACACAATATACAAAATAGACAATAGATTGTATTTGTGTGTACAGGTGTATGTACAAATGCAAGGAATATAAATATAAAGTATGGTGTGTTAAATAAATAAATAAATAAATAAATGTATGTATAGTGTTGTATATTAGATGTTTATTGTAAAGTGAATTGCCTGAGGGAAGAAACTGTTCTTATGCCTGGCCGTTCTGGTGCTCAGTGCTCTGTAGCGCCGACCAGACGGCAACAGTTCAAAGAGGAAGTGGGCTGGGTGTGAGGGGTTCAGAATGATTTTGCCAGCCCTTTTACTCACTTTGGATGAGTGCAGTTCTTGGAGAGTGGGGAGGGTTGTACCAGTGATTCGCTCAGCAGTCCAGACTATCCGCTGTAGTCTTCTGAGGTCAGTTTTGGTAGCTGAGCTGAACCAGACAGTTATAGAAGTGCAGAGGACAGATTCAATGACTGCAGAGTAGAACTGTATCAGCAGCTCCTGTGGCAGGTTGAACTTCCTCAGCTGACGAAGGAAGTACAGCCTCTGCTGGGCCTTTTTGACAATGGAGTCTGTGTGGAACTCCCCCTTCAGGTCCTGAAAGATGGTGGTGCCCAGGAATCTGAATGACTCCACTGTTGTTATATTGCTGTCCATGATGGTGAGTTGGGGGAGTGTAGGGTGGTTTCTCCTAATGTCCACAATCATCTCTACTGTTTTGAGCGTGTTCAGCCCCAGGTTGTTATAATAGCACCAGGCAGCCAGCTCTTCAACCTCCTGTCTGTAAGCAGACTCGTCACCGTCCTGTATGAGGCTGATAAGTGTGGTGTCGTCCGCAAACTTCAGGAGCTTGACAGAGGGGTTCTTTGCAGTGCAGTCGTTGGTGTACAGGGAGAAGAGCAGTGGGGAGAAAACATATCCCTGGGGGGTGCCAGTGTTGATGGTGCAGGTGCTGGATGAGAATTTTCCCAGCCTCAATAGCTGCTGCTGCCTGTCTGTCAGGATGCTGGTGATCCACTGACAGATGGAGGTGGGCACAGAGAGCTGGGTTAATTTGGACTGGAGGAGGTTTGGGATGATAGAGTTGAAGGCCGAGCTAAAGGATCATATAGGGAGGCTGCTGGAGGTGTTAATGGATCCATGGAGAGAAGGTCGGAATGGGTGTGGGGTGGGAGACAGGGTTTTTCAAACCTGCAAGAAAACTCATTCAAATTGTTGGCCAGTTGATGATTCAACACAGTGTACTGTATATTACAGTCTCTGGCAGGACATGTAACGTGCTGTCTGAATCTTGGCAGTTCATGGGAGAGATTTGCTTTATTGAAGTCACTGAGAATGATTATAACAGAGTCCGTGTGTTGTTGTTCTGTGTCTGTGATCTGATCAGCCAGCTGTTGTAACGCTGCGTTCACATACGCTTCGGAGGAATGTAGACACTTACGAGAATGAATGAGGAAAACTCCCGCGGCGAGTAGAAAAGAATACAGTTGATGAAAAGCGCTTCTAGATTAGCACATCTTCAATGCTGTTACATCTGTTCACCACCTTTCGTTGATGTAGAAGCATGTCCCGCCGCCACGCGATTTCCCTGTTGATTCTGTGTCGCGATCCGCTCTAAACAGCTGGAAGCCCATCAGTTGTAGCACGCTGTCCGGAATGGCTTCATTCAGCCAGGTTTCCTTGAAACACAGAGCAGCAGAGTTTGAAAAGTCCTTATTTATCCGGGAGAGCAGAAGTAGTTCGTCCGTTTTGTTGGGTAGAGAGTGGAGATTCGGCAGACGGATACTAGGCAGTGCCGTTCTAAAGCCTGACGAGCATGCCGGCTCGCTTCCCACATTTGCGTTTCTTAAAGCGCTTGAACAGCGCCACTGTTCCGCCAACTACAATGTCCAGTAAAACATCAGAATAGTCAAAAAACAGTGAAATATTGGGTGGTGTGTACTGCCAAATGTTCAGCAATTCGTCCCTGGTGAAACTGATTGTAGGAATATAACTAAAAACAGAACAAACTAACAAAAAGATTAAAACAACTGTGGAGCTCCACACCGAGGTGGCCACCCGTGGTGCCTTCTTGGAGAAATATGGGAAATTTGTCACCATAACAAATTCCTTGTATTTGTAAACATACCTGGCAATAAAGGTATGATTCTGATGTTCACCAAGTCCCCAAAAAAAAAAAGAGTAGAGATGTTGAAAACACATCAACAAGCATTTTTAAATCCTGCACAAAGACTCATTTGGCCACACAGTAACGGACAATTTGCAAGCTGTCATGTTTTTGCAAGGTGAACGATCTTTACCAGCAGCGGATATGCAATGGATCTGATGATCTCTCCCCATTAACAACCCTCAGTTTACAGAGCAAAACGGCTGAAGAAGAAAGACTGAGCGTTAATGATGCCCACGTTACCTCTCGGCTTCCAGACGCATCTCCTCCCGCTTCTGTCTCCTGAGCTCCCTGCGCCGCTCGAAATCATCATCCATGCTTCGATCCTGAGAGCGTGACCCTGGAAAACAACAGAACATGTCTGTCCTTTAGTCTCACGCATGAACCTTACATAAATTCACAGAATCCCCTCTGTTACTGAATATGGTCTGGATTCCACAGCTGCTGTGAGTATTTGGTTAACCTTTACACAAAAATCACGCATTCCCATATGCAAGACATTTACAGTCGATCTTTTCTCAGCCCGACATCAAACAGATCACAAGTTTGTTTTCATAATACCACTTTAAATGGAAATTGTGAGGGAGAGAGAGGGAAGAATGAAGAAAAAAAAGAGTCAGAGAATGGGTGAGGAAAGGATGTTAGCACAGGATGTCCACTCAGTCAAGCAGAAAGACTCTGACTAAATATACTGCGGGGTACATGGCAGAGGAACTGAGCCCACCCAGGAGATACAGAGCTGTTGTCATTAATCTCAACGCTGTGATACTTCAGACGGGCCGTTTCGAGACCGCCCTACCTTCACTTCAGTGATGATAACCTCTGGAATGTTTTAGCTTTCAAAACATAGCAGAAATTTGCTCTCTCGTCTCGATAATGCTCCAACACAAAGAGTATTTCAGGCTCTTTCTCTTTCTCGCTGCAGCTGGAGCTGGAGCTACCAGAAAGGGCCAAAGCCGGCCCTCTTCCTTTCCCATTTTTTCACCCTACCTACTTTCCTCCGTTTTTCTCCCTCCCATTATGGTGCAAACTCTCAATCATGGCCGACGGGTCTGCCTCCTCCCTCTCTCCCCTTTTCCTTTCTCTCTCTCTCTCTCCTGTTCTGACACTGTCACTCTCTCTATCTTTCGCTTCCCGACTCCCAATTATTGCCCATTCCTTTCCATTCCTTTCCGGTTTTTTTTGCTCGTTCCCGCCCTCTTTTTTGTGATCATGGAGCTGTTGCTGGTTAGTTTGAATTCACTTGTAGAAAGTGTTTAAAAATGCAAATGTTTGCAGACTTCTTGCTTGATACTTGTTTGAAAGTGTAAGTTTTAAAAAAGTAGTTAGCTACACAACAAGTATCTAACAAAAGGTATCTAGCTACATCAAAGCTATTTAAAGGGGCAACATTTTATAAGCATTACAGGAAATAAGTCGAAAATACACTCTTACAAATAAAGGTTCCAAAAAGGGGTTTTCACAGCAATGCCATAGAAGAACCATTGTTGGTTCCCCAAAGAAACTTTCATTGAAAAGTTCTTAAAATAACCCTTTTTTTATTAGTGTGAAGAACATTTGAATAATCTTAAGAACCCTATTTCACTATAAAGAACATTTTGTGCAATGGAAAGTTTATTGATGTTAAAGGTTCTTCATGGAACCATTGATGCCAAAACAGAACCTTCAATTAATTAATTGGGGTTGGGTTTGGACATCCTGGAATTATAAAGACGTACTGAATATCCAAAACACACTAGCAGAACTGACATATTCTTCTATTTACTGTGCAATATGATCTTTTTTATTGCAGTCACGATATAACATAATTAAAGGCTAATGTATGTGAAAAATATAAATCATCAAAGACTTACAATCACTACAACAGAAAATCAACAAGCAAAACCGAGAGAAAAATATATATTTTATTTGAATTAAATAAGCTCAAAACAAACAAAAAAATATAAAATATATAAATAATTTGAAAATATATTTTTAAACAAAAGATGAAAGATTTTTTATTCTCACCAAGATGCTATAATTCATCTGGCACCAAAATTAAATAAATAAAAAAATCAGGAATATTAGGGTGACATCATCAAACTAGAATGGATAAATGTACATTAAATGCAAAAACATTATTACATACACACACACATATGTACAGTATATGTCACTTCATTTACATGAATGAACCAGCAAAAACACTACTTGAACGACACAATGACACAATGTTTGAATTTTTGATTATTGCCTCAGCTCACTTGGTGACAAAACCAACAACTTAGCATTTTTCTTGTGGGAAAAAAGCAACTTATTGTCGGAAAACCAACACACAGCTTAGCTACTGTCCCGCTACTGAAAAAGTTAGCAACATCACTTTTTCTTGGTTTCCTAACACTGCTTGACACACAAATATACACACACAAAATGTGCAAGAACGGAGAGAGAAAGAGGGTCTCAGACACAAGAGAACAGGAAACACTTCTCCTCCTAAACCCCTCCTCCATATTCACATAACTCTGAGAAGGACGCAGAAAGAGAGAGAGAGAGAAATGGAAAAAAACAAAAACAACAGCAGGAGAGGGGAAGCAAGGAATGTGAGCAAGAAACGGCGAGCGAGAGATCGAGCCGATCTTCCTTATCAGGCAGAACCACTACGCTCGCATTCAACAAACCGCAGGAATGCGGTCTATCTTTAGCTGGATCTTCTGTTTGCCGGAGCAAGGCTGCCCTTCATATCTGAGCCCTTGAGCAAACAGCACTGACTCAGCTCAATAAAACTGTCACAACCGTGTACGATCAACTCAAATTGAATCACGCTCTTGCAGCGATGACTACACACGCTGACCACGCTAAATATATGATTGAAATTCAGGTTGTGTTGAAAAGAGGTAACTGACAATAAGGCTGTCTTCAGAGAAAGAATGTAGAAATGAATTTGTCTCTTCCTCTTGTGGACCACCCGTGTGCCTAGATTCATGTCGCTGCACTTTTTCCCTCTCGAATGTTTCATAACGGGGGCTCTGGCTTCCCCCAGCAAGCAGGGAGACGCCTCCTGTCTAGAGAGCACGCGCTGGAATGGCTATAATAACACATTTACCTGGTAAATTACTATGTTCCTCATAAGTATGGTGCTTAACCCTTCATCAAAGCTCATCACTGCAATGACCCATGGGAATGCAGTCTTACAGCCTCTGTCTGTGATGTTCTCTAGGTCGTGAATGTACACACGGATGCCTGTGCCAAACCACGCGAACGATTCAGATTTTGTCTCTCTTTAAACTCTAGAGGGAAAAAGGAGCAGCTGATGAAGAAAACTAAAAATGATGACAGATGGAAAATGTCCTTAGTGTAGTTTACGTGGGATTTTGCTCAAATGGCTCTTGAAATTTAAGATGGTAACATGAAACCCATGCATGTAACCCATTTTACTTATGTTTTCCTGAATAAAACTGCATATTCAATGAGACAAAAAAATTTTTTTTTTGCATATTTATTCTTTGGACTTGAGTTTATCCCTAATTGACTGGATTGTGACAGGAGTGAGGTTAAAACAAAAAACAAAACAAAATAAAAGTGCTTGGTGATGTAAGCCAATATATATATATA
>NW_015548309.1:3183593-3184610 GCF_001515605.1 Sinocyclocheilus anshuiensis | reverse complement strand
CAAAAGATAAAAAAACATTTATAAAAATTGCTGATGAATCATTAATGTTATAAATGCTATTATTTACATAATATAGAATACTAAACTAAACTAAAATAAAATAAAAACTGTAAAAAATGTGAAAGTGTATGAGCTGATCATACCAGATGTTTTACAGAAAGCTATTTTTGTTAAAGCACATAATTTCACTTGAATTCTCATAAAAAATTATATATTTATTATTTATATAAAATAAAATAAAAGGGCTTGGTGATGTCACCCCATAAATAAATAAATACATTTTTAAAAGTTTATAATAATGTGTACTGATGAATCATTGATGTTATAAATATAATTTATATAACAGAATACTAAATGGAATGATGTGTGCTGATGAATCATTAATGTTTCGCGTAATGTAGCCAGGCGTTTTCACAGTCTGAAACGTAACCCACCTCTGACCACAGGCAATTCCTCGTACCCGCTTTGCAATAAAAAATAATTACAAACTCATTAATGTCAACACACTTAGACTGAACAATCTACCGTTAGCGAGATGCTCGTAGTTCGCCGAGATAAATGTTGAGGTAAAGAGCGTTCTTTATAACCAGAGCCAAAGCTGATGTGATCCACAAGCCCGCTGCCAAAAGGATTAAATAACTAAATGTTTGGATCTACCACCCACCGTCTTTTGGACCCCAGCCACTCTGGACAACTTGAGAGAGACTAAATTTACGGCTCAAGAAGAGAGCGGAGCGTTGCCAACATAAACCATCGCCCTTATTTGCATGTCTGTCAATATAGGTCCTTTAACATAGACTGGCTTCGCTATCAGAGTTTATGCTGACACACTCTCCGTGGCCGCAGCAGGAGTCTGGCGTAGGAGGACGATTCAGAACGTCTTCTCTGGCCAAGATTTTAACAAATGGATGAGCTGCGCAGACATGTTGCATTAAAAAGCGTTTTACTGTAATGTGGTGTATATTTCACCATGAAACAACGTGATATTAAGTACCACATAAAATGGCCTTTTCCCTA
>NW_015548309.1:3176211-3183562 GCF_001515605.1 Sinocyclocheilus anshuiensis | reverse complement strand
CCCTACAGGAAGAAGTAAAGTAAATCTATGTGTAACCATCAAAATGTCATGATGTGCACTTATACTGACTGCACTATTAGTTCATAATAGGAAGATGTTTATACAGTGCAGCCAAAGTAAACAAACAAATGGGACAATTCCAAATTAATTTCCACGTCTACATGGCTTTCACAGCCCATTCTGTAATGTAATGTATTTCCAAGTGAAATGTGTGAGAAAATTAGGTTTTGGATTTTTGGATTCTGATGCAAAGAAAAACGTTTTTTCTGTGGAATAATGTGCTGTAGCAGGCATTAAGACTCGACATTTGCATTGCATCAACATTTCAAGCAAAATTCAATGTTAAGGCAGAATAAATCATCATAAATGTTCTCAGGTTTGATAAAATGTGGGAAAAGTTTTTGAGGTTGTGCAACTGCAGCCAGGTGCAGAATGGTATCCCAGAAATCTGCAGCATCAGCGGCCTATCAGAGCCTCAGACACACACCTCATTAAAGACGCTGCAGGTATGCCAGATATGTGCAGTCGGCCTTTCCATCTGGATTCACTGACAGCTGCTCAACAATGTCAATGAAAATCCAAATCTTTAGTTCTATACTACAAAAACGCTACATACTAAAGTGATTTATTGATCTGACTGTGTTTCTAGACATTTTTAGCCGATTTTTAGCACATACAGTATATAAGCACATCATTTGAACAGGATTTTAAATTGAACCAACACAGCCTGTTCTTAAATGAACACTGTGGAATACATTAGTCTTAAGTGATGATCATTTGATGTGTATATACCATTTAATGTATCATTAGATCTGTAAAGTCTGGACATGTCAAGATGATCGTGAGAGTCATATTATAGTAAATTTAAGACTTTTGAAAGATCTTTTTAAGGGCCAAATAAAGAAATTTAAGGAATACATGAAAGGGAATACAACATATATGTCAATATGGTCTGTAAATGCAAATGTCTAGAAAGAAGAATGAGTAGCATTAGCAACAGTTCAAAAATACAACTTCCAACAGATTTCCATTACTTTTTAATTCGTGTAACAAAAAAACTGAACTATAATATGGAAATAACTTTAACTGTACCTTCTGATCACACTGCAAAAATGGTTATGTTTCTTCATCAGTAGTTCTTTAAGACCATTTTAAGGCCTTAATTCATGGAAGGGTGAATTAAGACTTTTTAAGACTCACAGAATCCCTGCTGTCTGTGGTAAATTGAGGGAGTTTAAGTTGAATTTAGCCCTCAATATTCCTTAATGCTCTTCAAAATCACACAAATACACATCTTTAGAAATTCAAACATCAAAGTCACTGAACGGACAGGAACAAACCAAGAGAGACAAGAGGACAGAGAATCTAATTCCCTTTCTATCCTCCGTGTTCACTCTACAAACCAAGAGAAATAAAGAGATCAAGGAAGGTGAGCTGGGAAAGCAGGTCTCGAACCTGAGCCAGAAGAATGAAATCCACACTGCTGCACAGTCAGCGCACCTCTGTCTGTCTGTCTGCATCCGTGATGACAAACCTACAGACCCACTGCTGAACTATGCGAGCGTGCACTCGGCAAGATGCGCAGGAAATTGAGAGCACCAATAAAAGTGACTGGAGGCCAGCCGGAGTTGTCCCATAAAGCCAGCTGATTGATTGGGCGGCACACGACCACAGATCTCAGGACAGTGTCAGGACAGTAATGGCAGGAGTCCAGCACCAGGTCTGGTTCATGTACAATATAACAACACTATGTGATGGGCGAAAAAATTCCCATTAACACAGTTGCGTTTATGTGCTGAAGGTCAGACGACATGCTGTACTTCAGAGATTTTAGAGGGAAAAAAAATGGTCTTGTGCAGTTTCCAGACTTTCTGTCTTCAAGTCATCAACAGCAAACCAAAAAAGCTTATTTTTGACTATTACATTGGATATCATTTAGCATTTTCTCTAATATTTGACACGTAAGTTTGTTTGCCTTTAAATTTTGACAGTTCATAGAGGAACTTTCTTTGAAATACAGGCCTAATGGTGAATTTATTTATAAATCAAATCCAGATTAGACAAAGTGTGCAAATTATGGGGGATTTGAGAGGTACAGCCTTCCCTAATTAAAGCTAGACAAAAGAAGTCAAGTTGAGGGGGTCTTTAAAGTACATATAATTTTTTATAGATAAATTCAGCAGCATTTTCAAACATTTAACCACAAAACTTAGATTACAAGTTAGTCAGAATACAAAATGGCCAATAAATATATGCTTACAATCAAACCACAGTCCTAGCTAGTGTTAAGTACACATCATATTTTTGTATTTGCAGATTTTTAGACAATTTGGGTTGAGCTAAACAAACTTAAACATGCTGTAAACTGAAATTATATACAAAAAAATTTATTTAAAAACATCAACCCTACCTATACGGTGAGTTTAAGTATGAAAATTCAACTACAAACATATATTTCTCAAAATCTTTCTGGAACCTAAGACAAACGTACCCTTAATCATAAACAAGGGCTCTAGCCCTAAAATGTCAACAAAACAATACTATATCAATAGTAATCTTAATGGAAAGTGAGCTGTATTAGGCACAAACGCTGGTTTGTTTTCTTTATCGATGTTTGGCTTATTGAAGGCTGGTTCCAAGTAACCAAAGCTTGGTTTGGACTCTCCGATGCATCAGCACATTTATGACTCTAGGACCTTAAAGAAGAAACAGAAGGAATGAGAGAGTAAGTAAGCGAGACAGAGACAGAGAGAGAAAAAGAGCAAGATGTGCCGCTATAAATCCAGTAGAGATTTTGGCAGGAAGAGCAGCAACTGCTTTTCATGGCTGTCACTGGGAAAAGAGGAGAGAGAAGAAAAATTGGTTGGTACGCTACCTACCTAACCAAGGCTTGGACACTGAATTCGTTGTTCATGATGAATCTCATGTGAATAGAATATTTCTACACTGGCATTGATAATGCAAAAGCTTTGAACTCAAACATCGGCAATGCCATAGATTCAATTCCCAGGGAATGCATGATAAATGTCAGGATAAATCAGCGAGTCATTATCACAAAATAAACCCTTTCAGGGTGATGATGCAAGACAAGGTTTTGTGTCGGGAACCCGATCACCACATCAGGGATTATTTTGCGATAATGACTCGCTGACTGTACAATATACCTTAGGTTTTTAAAATGGGAAGGAGGGGATCAAAAATTCAAGCATGCATGGGCAAAAATAGGCCTCAGTCATTGAATTTCCACTTGAGGTTGGAAAAGGAGATTCTTGCATTCCCAAACAATGGATTGCATTCCCGACACGTCTGCATGTCCTGTGAATCACTCTCGGCCAGTTGGCCTACAGTTACCTGCTCAAACACCAAATATGTCTTAAACACCAAATATGTCTTAAACCACTCAATTACCCACAATGCCATGCAATTACAGGCTCTGGGATACAGAGTAAATGTCAATAGCTGTAATAAGTAAACAACGTACTCTTTGATGTATGATCTGAAACATTTTGGGGAAAATACACAAGCTGGGAATAATAATAATATTAATAATTATATATATAATATACATATATAATATAATATAATATACATATGAAGAGTTCAGATGCAAAAGCAGATGAAATTTTAATCTAAAATGAGGATTTTAGCAGTTAATCTATATTTTTAGAATCCATATTGTTTAAAATAATTTCTTCTATTTATTATAAATACACAGTGTTTTATTTACTATTAAAATAATGTATTATTATTATTATATATGTATATTTACATATGTAAAATAATTTATTATATATAATTTCTTTATTATATATACATGTATATTTACATATGTAAAATTTGGTTTGCCACACTAAAAATCATTCGCCTTAAATGTTCACTTTCTCTTTCTAGCACAAAGAGCCGAACAAGAGAAACACAAGCACATGGGTTCAGGATGTGGGAAAAATGTTTTTGTTTCCATTTTTGAATGGGCAATTTTCATAGGTATTAACTCATTAAACCCATGGCCATTTATTTCTGCACAACAGCAGCTGCGCTTCTGGAAATGCATTTCAGGTGCAGAGACGCTTTCATGCTATGCATTTTAAAATGCTGATTTTAAATGGTCCTCTCATGCAGGTCCAAAGATCGCACCACTATCAGCCAGTGCTGGCATGAAAAAAAAAAAAAGAGCAAGAGGGAAAAGGCCGAACTGAGATGCTTGTACGGCATCAAATGTCTGCTATTGGCTTGGCTCCACATGACCAAATATGGTAGGAAAAAAGCTCTCTTTCCCGTAAGCAACACGCACAAAAAAAGAAAAACCCAAGGGTTTCACATGCTGTGTAGTCAGATAGAGCTTCATATTCAAACACACTGACCACAGAGAGAGAGTGAAGGGACTTCTATCTGCACTCCGCAGAGCGAATGATAGCTCTACGTGACGTCTGAGTAGCATCACACAAATTTACTCACAGAAACAACAAAACATACCTAGCATACTAGCTGTCCCAAACCACATACAATCCCTCTTCTACACTATCCTCAGCTTGCTGAGGAAAAAAACAGTGGCACAAAAGAAAAAAGCTTTTCCCTCCCAGCATTTTTATCCAAGATTGAGCGGTTTTAGCTTTGAGCTGTCTCTTCTTACATAACTGCGAGAGACCAGAGTGGAAAAAAAGATTATTGTCCAAATATCCAGCCACGGAGATGGCCGTGACAGAAAAAGCCTTGAAGCAGAACGTATCGCATCGAGCTTTTGATGAGTTCTTCACAGTCTATGCTGCATGTGATGCAAAAGAAATGAAGCAAAACTCATTTAGCATCCTTATCATGACATGTAACGTTTTTCATGACCTGTTCAGATCCCGAAAGCATGCGAGAAGATGCCTGCCAGCGCTTAAGTGTTTAAGCATTCATTCGTCCAGGTTTGGATCTGATGAGCTCAGTGTGATGTCATGCGAGATACCATTCTATAAAAGCGAGTGTACATTAGCTACATCATATGTTGACAACTGAAAAATTGTTGCAAGGAAAATGATCTCATCCTGATATCACTAAAAACCCTTATGACTTTCTACCCTGGAACACAAAAGGAGAATTTCTAAGTGAATGGGGACTGGGTCTGTCAAGCTAAAAAGGCAAACAAACAAACAGATGTGTTTGCGTGAATGACTCTGTGCACCTTCTGTATATTAGTATATACTTCAGCTTGTGGAAAAGCTACCTGTGATGAACTTTGATTCTTCATGTGGCTTTCTCTTTTACCACAGTGATTTTAGTAGCAGTGTGAACTGTTTAATTTACTGGTTGACATTCAAATTTTCTTGTTTGTAAATTACTGTTTTATACTGTAAAATTTACAGTTTGTTCTGTAAATATGTTTTACAAAATTATTCTGGCAACCACAGCTGCTAAAATTATTTTCTAAAAACAACAGATTTTTTTTTACAGTGTCGTCGATACCATAATATACGATATTGATACAATAATATGAAACAATAATATTTTTTGCTCACAAAAAATAATAAAATAAAAAAATAAAATCAATAGATAAACAAATAAAGTTAAATATGGCACATTCTAATGCATGAAAAAAACTGTATTAAACTTTTATTGTTTTGATGCTTGAAAACCCCTTTTTGTCTTTAACCCCAATGCATCCATTTTTATTTGAGAGGGGGATTTAAGTTTTGGTCTATTCATCACAGTAAGCTATTGTATGGCTTCAGAAGACTTATAACACACAAGCCCTTCAGACTACTTTTGTGGTTTTAAACGTGCTTTTTTAAACAGATCCAATTAGCTTTTATTTCCATAGAGCAGCACATAATTACATTTTTTGGTGTAATTATCCTTTAAAGCTTGTTTCTGCATATAGGGCATCTACTGAACACCAAACTGAGGTATTCGAAGCATCAGGCTTTGCTAAATATCAATTACATACTACATTTGACCTAACATGAGGGCCTCATTTAGGACGAGGCTGCATTTAGCTGCTCAATTTTTCTCTCGCAATTAACATAACCCAGCACTCTCCTGTATATATTACAGCTGGAACATTTAATGGAACATAAAAATCTATTTCTCATAAAGCTAAGAAGTTCCTGATGTGTCTTTTAAACCCTGCGCACAAGAATGGCAACAAGACTGAAAGAAAAAAATATGGGTAAAACCACCAGAGTGATTTAAGGCTTTGTTCAACATCAATATGCAAGAAATATCTCCACATTGTGCCTTACAAGGTAGCAATACAAGCCAAAAGCATGAAGCATACACTCAATGCGTGTGTGCAACATGTTCCCCTTGTCCTCCATCATCAGAAACAGCTTCTGTCATGTGATTTGTTTATGCCTCGTAAGTCTGTGCGAAAACATTCACTCCCCGAGGAGTTATCGGCACGGCTAGTGACATTTTTCCATGCAGTTTTCCATTCCATCAGTATTAATCTTCCTCAATGTGGCTGTTTTATAGGCCAGAACTCAGACAATGGAATGTGCTTTTCTTCAGTGCACAAGATTTTAAGAGTATTAATTGACAAGAAATTTCTGAAAAATGAAGGGCGTTGCATTCCTCAGGAGAGATAGCAGAAATAAGATTATAAGACGGGCTGGATGACCTCACTGGCAGGCATTACTCAAGGATGCATCATTCGGGAGTTGGAGAGAGGGAAGCGTATTTTGTGAGCAAACATGCAGAACACAAGCTCTGACGTTTAAACAAATGGTCACCCAGAGTGTATGTCAATGTACATCAAGATTTTGGGAGGGAGTAATTACTAAAAGCTCTCTGACAGAGATAACATGCTTGAGTCACTGCCATCAGTATATTACATAATATACATATAAATAATAATATTTATAATTAGTATTTTATTATTTTTAAAATAATAATAATAATAATTTATTTGTAGTAATATAATTTCTTTATAATTCTTTTTTTTGCTGTAAAGTTGCTTTGCAACGATTTGAATCGTGAAAAGCGCTATACAAATAAACTTGAATTGAATTGAATATGAAAATAACATTTTATATATATGTGTTGAAATATTGCAAAATGACTTTGTTATTGTCCTCCTGCATTATTGACAAACTATTTTCCACTGTAAAGCTTCTTTGACACAATCTGTATTGTATAAAGTGCTATACAAATAAAGGTGACTTGATTTCATACTTGACTTGTGTACACACACACACAAATAAATATATACACACACACATATATGTATATTTAAATAAATGTATATATGATTTATAATATATATCATAAGTACAAAGATATGCATGTTCACTGCAGAATACTTTGAGACCCCTTAGATGACACATTCCTGTGAGTGCAGAACCCTTTCCCGTGCCCCCCTCCTCTCTCTTCC
>NW_015548309.1:3132213-3176116 GCF_001515605.1 Sinocyclocheilus anshuiensis | reverse complement strand
TCCTGCTGGCTGTTATTATTAGCATGGCTCCAGGCCAGCGTTGTCAGGGGCTGAGCACTGTGTGGCCCCCACGGACACTTAAGAGACGGCAGCTCGACCTGCAAAGATGCAGGTATATCACACACTCACATTGAGCATCACTCATACCGGCCACGTCTCCGTGTATAAGACATTGTCTGCTAAATTCACCTTGGCTATGTTTAGTGCCAGAGGCTGTGCAGTTCGTTCAGGAAAACCTCAAAAAATCTTTCTTTCACTGTGGCTGCAACTGCCAGTTCCAAGACAAATCTCTCTTTTTCTTTCTCTCTCTCTCTCTCTCAAGCAAACACGCAGTCACTTATATTTACTCGGCTTTGTACGATTTTGTGAGCTTTATGATCAATTCCTCTATTTTAGTCGAGTGAAATATTACTGCAGTTAAGACTAGAAATGTTTGAGTGCAAGCGCTCCGTCATGCAGCTCAACCCAATGTACCCTTCCACTCCGCAACTGCATACAGAGCCTTTTAAGGGGAAAAAAAAACTGCATAAATCATTACCTCAGAGTTCAACATAAAGGACTCCTGCTGCATAATCTTTACATTACAAGCAAAATACCAATCTCAGGCAAGCATGAAATTGTAAATAATTGAATATTGGAGCTATGGGGCGGTTTCAGGTTCCCAGGTTGAGGGTCCCTCATCCTAGCTAATGGCTGAAATAGAAATGAGATTAATCCACAAACCCAAGCGCCACTGGAGCCACTCCAAAATGACTTTGGCCCTCATCACTTGTACACACCTGTGCCACACACAAGCACCCATTCAGGGTGCTGACATTGGTTGTGTTGACACAGATCCTGAATGACTCGCTATTGCGTTTCAGAAGTGCCCGGCGACCATGACTCAATTCCCGATCATTAAGTCTAACCTGAACTAATGGAGGCCCGTTATTATCCACGGTGGTCTCGCAGACGCCTGTCACAGACTTGAGTGGCACTGCAGCCGCACACACACACAGCAGACCGTCAGACGTGATCGCAACAAGTGCCCATTGTTCTTGTTACTAGGGCATGTTCATTAAAGCAAACATTAATGAGGTCTGCAGGCCTTACATACACACACACACACACACACACACACACACAAGACCTCCATCACATTCATCAAAACCTCTCAAGTATTTCATCACTCAAAAAGACACGCACAACTGCTTTTACCCATTTTTAAAGACATGTTTGAATGCTCTGTGCGTCAGGGATTAACAATAATGAGTCTGTTATTACGGCCGACTCTCTATCAATTTGCATTCCCCATTTTGTTTGCATCAGGCCAGGAAGAAATAAACAAAGGACTTGTTTGCTGCTGCTATTGTTTTGGCCTCAGCGTCACTGAATGCTAATTTCTTGCAATTTGGTTGTTGACCCTGTTCCAAGACATGCCTTGCTGTAGACTGTCTATATAGGTACTTGCTTTTAAGGCAGCATCCTAACTGAAACTGAATCTCTTAAGCGACCAATAGCGCTTTATATCAGCATGTTGCTAAGCTAACAGTGCACAAGATTAATTTTTACGTCACCAATTTTTGATACCGAATTAAATGTTGCAGGTTTTCTTTTTATAGAAATGACAATAAAGAACAATTTTTGATTCCCCAAAGAACATTTCATTGAACAGTCCTTAAAAGAACCATTATTTTCCTACACTCTTAAAAATAAAGGTTCTTTATTGGCATCGATGGTTCCATGAAGAACCTTTAACATCCACGGAAGAGTTTCACTGCACAAAAGGTGGAAAAATATAGTGGAAAAAGTGAAAAGAAAAAAATGGTTATTTTAAGACAAATATTTTGTGCATTCTGTCCCCATAAACTGGCCTGTCAATCATTTCATCACAGTAGTGCCCTGATACAATACACTCTACATTTCAGTTCATTTAATTTGCACTACTTAACAATTCTTCCTACCGTACTGGAAAGAAAAAGAAGTAGCACGATGATCTGCTAGTCATGAGTCTTTCATGTAGAGAACTTGTCTAATGTTTTTGCATGATGCATTTAAAAGTTGAATGCATGGTCGAAGGTATCTGTCAACGTTTATAAAAGTTCACTATGGAAACTTGTTTCCGCCACTGAAAAAGGTAATTGCGACTTATCTCACTATTGTGACTTTTTTTCCTCAGAATTGCGAGATTTAAACTTGCGACTTTTTTTCTCAGAATTCTGAGATATAAACTTGCAATTGTGAGTTATAAAGTCAGAATTGCGAGACATAAACTCGCAATTCTGACTTTTTTTTCCTCAATATTGCGTCATATAAACTCGCAATTCTGAGAAATAAAGTCAGAACTGCCAGTTATAAAGTAACAATTCTGATATTTTTTTCTCAAAGTTTATATCTCGCAATTCTGACTTTATAACTCTATAACTCTGACTTTATAACAATTGCGAGTTTACTGTATCTCTTACAATTCTAAGAAAAAAACAGTCAAAATCGCGAAATTGTATAATGCAATTGCTAAATATAATGCTAAAATCAGAATTGTGAGATGTAAACTCGCAACTGCGAGAAAAACGTCAGAATTGTGGGATAAAAAGTTGCAATTACCTTTTTCTTTTTTTCTTTCTTTTTTTTTATTCAGTTGCAGAAACGGGCTTCCATAGTTCAAAATGTTGTTGCAATGACATTAATTTTTCATCAGGCTTGATACTCATTATTAATCACTCAAACCCCTTTACCTAAACCTCTTGACTTAATCATTGTTCGTGCATATCTGCCATGTTTGTAGTTTTTTAACACTTTTTATTCATGTTTGTAGTTCTGAAAATAATCCTCCTGCAAAGCGCAGTGGTTTGTGGGCAAACTTACAAATTTCCATCAGAAATAGTAGATTATCTGGGTACCTATGGGATACTTATTTCAGCATACTACAATTTGGGACACACTAATTCCAATTTCAAATACTATTTAGGATGGATAGTATGTGAATTGGGACAGAGCAGATTACAATAGAGATTGCTGTTAGCATGTTGCTAAGCTAACAAGATACTCTAATATAAAAAAAAATCTGCATAAAAATCCATAGCTCACAAACACTTGTGTAAAGAGTCAGTAATTTATGTTTTTAACTGAAAATGTATTTCGTCACAAAGCTAGTCACAATGCATTTGCATATTGACTTCCTTATGTAGGATAAGTGCAATGCTGATAGGGGTGTGCCATATCATACCGTCCACGATAATACCGGTATACATTTTTTCACGATAAAAAAAAGTGTCATATTGCGATATCAATGATATAGCGACGCGATGACGTATGGCGGATATACGTTTCCTAGCACGCACAACAACAACAACACCACAAACCCAATAGCTGTGTTCGACCTGAAGCAGCGCTGCACAGACTGATCGGTGTATGACATCAAAGTATCGCGAGAGCGGTTCTAGAGCACATATTCGAGCGCACACTCTTACCGTCAAAAATAGGCAAGGTGCATATCTTTAGCGAAGCGGCGTGGAGAGCCGCTTCTGGGACACTTCTGAATCAGCCTTGAAACGTGCCGCGGCGCCGCTGGTGTAAGTGTTTCCAACACATAGACTTTACTTGGGTGGGCCGCCCAAATATATTAATGGCCGCCCAAGTATATTTGGAGAAACATTTTTGCTTTTATTATTTTTATCCTCTTATACTTTTTTATCCAACCGAAATAATAAAAACATCTGCGATCGATTAACTAGTGGAATATCTCCCCTTGCCCTACATGTTTCGTATCTGCTCGTTCTGTGTGCGTGAGAACCGTTTCCTCCCGCTGACATTCCCACGTGCGCTGCACTGCAGAGACGCGGTGGATATTTCACAGAAAAAGACAGGGCTCGACAGTGCGGGCGCTTCAGTAGCACTTGCGACTAAAAATAGATCTGTGTGAACTGTAAAATGTACTGCTTCAAAGTGATTCTCAGTCAATGAATTGCGCACATTTATGCCAAGCCATTGCTTATGAACTCGTTGATGAATTATGACAATGTCTACTTTATGACCTTTATATAATATGTTTTAGACGGTTGTAAGAATGCATATTTTATCTCTCATCTGAAGGATCAGCCCGCAATAGTATAGACATTTCAAAATACGAGTCCCGGTGAATTTCGGGCTTGTTTTTTAATTAAAAGTCAAGTTTTTTTCCCCCTGCGCATTATTGGTATTTTGTTTACACAATAAATGGTATTTAATTTAATTTCCATTTAATTCATAGTAAACTATTGTAGTTTCTGGCTGGGATGCTTCCCCACAGGAAGAAAAGTCAAAGAACATTATTTGACACATATTATTTAATATATAGATTTTACTAGTATCAGTAAAATCTGTGTCCCATTCACTGAGAGAGACACTATATGACAAAGCAAGGAGAATGCTACCATTTAAATGCTGTAATTTTGCATAATTTACAATGCATAATAATGCATAATATGAGTATGTAATTAAATGTAATAGTAGCCTATGTAATTAAAATGAATTTCAATAAATACAAATATTGTTAAAAATCACACATTATTTGTTATGTGTCACATGTAATAGACTATTTTTGTGCCGTGGGTAATAGGAGGATTTTCCACCCGGCTACCACTGCAAGTGAATTTCAAACCTGTGGGAAGCACTGCAAGCATTGACTAGAGTGGCCGCGTCAGAGCCGTAACGTGCCTCAGACGCGTGCAGTGTAAATTAGGGGTAAATAATGGGTAAGTCACTCTCGCGGTATTTTGACGTCATACATACTCATATCGGTCTGCTTTAAGTCGAACACACAGCTGCTGCTGCCACCTTATGACAATAGATTTACACTTCAAATTAGGTAGTCTGTCATCGATGACAGTAGCTCATTGGAAAAGGATGGAAAAATGCCCTTCATTTTGTTTGCACTAATAAAAGCTGCTGCCTGCCAGCTGCAATCACCAATAAAACATTGTTCCATGTTTTGTTTTTCTTCTATATCGTCATAAATATCGTTATTGCAAATATTCTTGAAATATCGTGATATAATTTTGAGGCTATATCACCCACCCCTAAATGCTGACTTTGAATTAGGTCAAAATGTGGTCTCTTAACAACATTATGCAACTTCTGGAACAGCCTTTCATGCCTTAAAATGCTGTCTATGTAGGCAGCTCACTAGGACTTGGAGCAGAGCTACTATTACACAATCAATGCAAATGACTTACTGTAAATGCAATGTATATTTTTATGATTAGCACCTCTGAATCACATTAGGTCCATTCTGAATACATTTACTGACTATTGGGACGTGTATCAAATAAATTCCCCTGCCTTTTCTGCTTACTTAGAATTACTAGCCCTGCAAAATACAGCAGGCAAGCGTCTCCGCTAGTTTGGATGCCAACTGAAGGGTAATAAAATCTGCTTTAAAAAAGCCAGACCTGAGATGTTTATTAATAGCAAGAGTGACTGTAATGGGGAATCATTAATAACAGATTTCTTATGAGGTAAGAGTCTCTCGAATGCCAGTTCGTCTCCGCGCAGAGCATTGCTGATTAAAAACTCTCACCATGAGAGCGCGTTTCTGCATCTGACACACTGCCAGCTGTCTGCCAATGAAGAAATTAACTAATTCCGTGGTGCTTCTCAACTTACAAATACAAACCAGGCCGCAATACCGCAAAGTGACGTACAGTTCCGCTTATGTAAAGCAGTCAGGATGCATTTAATTTAGCACAAGCAGGTAAATATACATTCGAAGAGGGAATCCTGAGTGATAGCCATGCCGGCGGCTTTGATCTCAGGCTTTAATCAGCTTTAATTGGCTCTCTCAGAAGGACGCAATGACATGTGAAGTGGAAAGAAAAGGAGGCGGGTGTGTGTGTGCGTGCGCGCGATGCTGCCTCGCATTCCTGAGGATCCCTCTGAGGCGAGTGCACTAGTACGTAAATATGCTTCTGATTAGAAGGAAAGAGTTCACTCCATAAAGGCTCTGTTAAACAATTACCGCTGCTACCATTACCAGACGCACACATAAAGACTGAGGTCTATTAAAGAATTAACAGACAAGGAAACAAGACTAGCATCGAATCATACCACTGAGGTATTCAGGGGATTTTGCGCTGGGTTTTTTATAAATAATTTCAACATTATCAGTCAGCTTTTGTCTTTGGCAACCCGTGTAGGTCATCTGTTACTCGAAAGCGCTCAACTTCATCATGCTAGTAGTAACATCATCTCACAAGATTGGCTTTTTCTTTGACCCAGCTTGGCTCGTGATAAGGATACATGTACGATCTGACCATGTAAGGCTGAAAGAGCACAAAGCGAGTCGGGCAAAGAGAAGCGTGCTTGCTTTCTTAGGTCAGGAGGTCAGGACAGTTTGACTAGCAGCTCGCTAAAGCGCTCCTTACCTCAGCAGAATCAGCATTCATCAAATCAAAGCTCGCTGGCTCTCCCTCAACACCTTTATGAGAACGTTGGCGTGCATTCGTGCTCACAACACGGGCCTCCACTAAGCCGCTACATCGACATGACTTCATACTAGAGTCAACGTCAATTTTCATGCGTTCTTTCACTTCTGCATCATGGCTGACCCTAAATATGTCTCCAAATTTTTCATCTCCCTCTAACCGAGTGATTTCTGATGGAATGCGTAGGACATCTCTTGATTAGTTTTGTTTGTTTAGTGGTCGGCTGAGGCAGAGGACAGGGAAAATGGGCTCGCCGAGACATTTCCTGTGCATGTTTTTGCAGATGAGAATCAGCTCACTGCAAAAAATAAAAACTCAGATTGGATACACGTTACTGTTATGGTCATTTTGAAAACTTGACGCCACATGGTTTTTGAAGGATGGCATATACCAGGGATGTAAGAATGATATAAAAATTGGAAAAATTGGTCATCATTTAACTTATCCTCATGCTAAAACCTGTATGAGAAAGTAAGTCAATAGAGGTTTGAAACGGCATGAAGACCAGTAAACAATTTTTGATTTCTGGGTGAATTAGTTCATTAAAATCACACCTTTATATGGCTGGGCTACAGTTATTTTCTTTGCATAATAATAACGATTATGTCCCTAAAACTGTAAACATTCCCTTATTCTAAAATTGGCCATATTCAGACAATTAATCAATATTTAGTTGTTATCTTTATTCCCAACTGAAGTGTTATCCCTTAAGTTCACATCCAATTCTTTCCATGACAGAAGAGTGGAGAAGCAAAAGCTAACATCCATAAGCCCTGAAAAATCCTGACAAACCAGCGGTCTGAGCGCAAGCCTATTAGTGCACTTAAGATCTCCTCAAAATCCAAGACCAGGCACCATTAGACTTTTCCACTGAAACCTGCCGTCTCAATAAAGGACAACAAACAGACCCCAAAGTCAAATTACAGCAAAAAACAAAAACAAAATCCTGGAATCCTGCTGCATAAGGACTTAATGTAAAAGGCGGGAGGAATTTCAGATTTATATATTACTAGCAAAACATCTGGGTCACTTATTGCATATTTGCAGGGACCTAAATAAACACAAGCTAAAGTTTCAGATGGCTCTGACTTCACAATCGAGGAATGCCCCCGTTTCGCCGCATTTCCCGATCGTCACCGTCCGTTTGGAGCTCAGAGGTTCTGAGAACGTTCAGAAACGCTGCAGCGTTACACAACTGCGGTTCCTGGATCAAGTGCTTTAAAATTACAGGCTATCGGATTCAAAGCAGCAGAGAAATAACTGAACATTTGAAGGGGGAAGGGTTAGAGAGCTGCATCTCTTGAGGTTTCTGCTGCACGTCAATCATGCTAACAAAAGTTAATTGAACACCTCACAAGAGTCATCTAAAATAATCATTATTTCAGCTCTGCTTTACATAATGACTTTGAGGATGCTTTGTATTTCCAAAGTGTAAGAACAAATGAGCAATAAAAACAGAAAGAGAATGCATGACGTATGTTTATGTGCATAAATCTTTTTGTGGATAACCAAAAGTGATTTCAGTACAGTCATGGGAGTTTCATATCTAGAAAATTGTTTTGCACATTTAATGAGAACCTCTATAATGCAAACTTGCAAATTAAATTGTCAGCTCAACTCAATATAATTACATGTTTTGATGCATTTGAGGGATCCAAATAGAGCTTTGGCAAATGTTTTGCACTTGATAAAACAAGGCTGTGAATGTAGACTAAACCAGATAAGAAGCAGAAGGATATCAATCTAGAGTGTCCGAATGCCCAAATAAGGCTGGGCTGTATGAGACTGTAAACCATGTGACAGCAGAAATGTGTCTGCAGATTCTTTCTGCTATACTTTTTATACCTGCAGTCCGACACCAAACAGAAGACTATAATCTACTCTGCATGTTGTTTTACAGACTGATGCCTCCAATGAAGACAGCTCCATCGATTATTGTGGGTCGTATATTGATTATTTGAGATGCCACTCACATCTGGTGAAGACACTCTGTAACTGTAGGTTATTTATAGGTGGCAAGCAACATCACAACATGCCATATAAACAAGAATTCATCCAGTCATATTTATACTATATTACTATTTTATTTAATATATATATATATATATATATATATATATATATATTCTATGAAAGTGATTTCAGTACAGTCATGGGAGTTTCATATCTAGAAAATTGTTTTGCACATTTAATGAGAACCTCTATAATGCAAACTTGCAAATTAAATTGTCAGCTCAACTCAATATAATTACATGTTTTGATGCATTTGAGGGATCCAAATAGAGCTTTGGCAAATGTTTTGCACTTGATAAAACAAGACTGTGAATGTAGACTAAACCAGATAAGAAGCAGAAGGATATCAATCTAGAGTGTCCGAATGCCCAAATAAGGCTGGGCTGTATGAGACTGTAAACCATGTGACAGCAGAAATGTGTCTGCAGATTCTTTCTGCTATACTTTTTATACCTGCAGTCCGACACCAAACAGAAGACTATAATCTACTCTGCATGTTGTTTTACAGACTGATGCCTCCAATGAAGACAGCTCCATCGATTATTGTGGGTCGTATATTGATTATTTGAGATGCCACTCACATCTGGTGAAGACACTCTGTAACTGTAGGTTATTTATAGGTGGCAAGCAACATCACAACATGCCATATAAACAAGAATTCATCCAGTCATATTTATACTATATTACTATTTTATTTAATATATATATATATATATATATATATATATATATTAAACAGCTGTTTCTGAGGTAATGCTAGACTTATTAATTTGTTATGAATGATCTTATAAGTTGCTTCCAAATATATACACCGCTGTTCAAAAGTTTGATATAAGTAAGGTTTTTAATGTTTTTAAAATGAGTTTCTTACGCTCATCAAGGCTGCATTTTTTTTAAATAAAAAATACAGAAAAAACAGTAATATTGTAAAATATTATTACTATTTAAAATAAGAGTTTTCTATTTTTATATACTTTAAAATATAATTTATTCCTGTGATGCAAAGCTGAATTTTCATCAGCCATTACTCCAGTCTTCAGTGTCACATCACATGATCCTACAGAAATCATTATAATAACAGTTATAATAACAGTATAAGAAACAGTTGTGCTGCTTAATATATATCTATATATATTTTTGTAACCTGTGATAATTTTTTCAGGATTCTATGAAAGTCTAGCTGATTGTTTAATTGTCTTAAAGCATGTATAAAAAAATAAATGGCATTATAGAAAAGTCAATTTGGAAATAAATATGTCCTAAAAATGTTAACTGTTTTGCACTAGAGTAAAGAAAAAAAAAAAAAAAAACAAGAAAAAAAAAAAATACTGACCCTAAACTTTGAACGGTAGTGTATATTGTTACAAAAGATTTCTACTGGCATTACATGACTGCATAATATACTTTGTTTTCCAGGAAAATAACTGTAGACATTATAGATACTGTTACCATGATATAAAACTACTCATATAATATCATACTACTCATATGCACATTAGCAGGCGAAAAAATGTGAAAAAATGTATTAAAATAACCATGGAGAATTAATCTCTCTAACACTTGTCATAAACACTGCAATCATCTACTGCCAAAAGATTGCCACCATAATTCAAGAAGAAAAGACAATATTTTTGACATTATATATAACAACATTTGCTTAATGTATCTAAGTGACAAAGACTTTATCTCAAACATTATTGGTCAAACAGTGTCTATAGACAAAAGAATTGTCATCCCAGATAGACATCCCAGAATTGACATTTTTGGCCCTTATTGTATCCCATTATAAATGTTCACATGGTTTAATGTGCCTTGAAACACCACATTTCATTTGCACCTCACATTCATCATCTTTTTCCCATAGAGAAACAACCAATGTCTTTGGGTTTCTAAATGGTGGAAAACACTGTAAAAATACAGTCTTTCTCCTTGGATTACTGTCATCCTTTTGGCAGTAGATAGTTATGACAAGGGAAGAATTTTAGTTCTCTCAGTTAATTTGTGACTTTATTCAACATGATTTACATGAGTGGCTCAGGTCTATTGTAAGACAGACCATGTAGACCCCTACAGGCAGCCTGTTCCCATAACCCAACAAAGAGGGAGCCAAAACTGAGAAAAAGTGCAAAATGGGGGAAAACAGTGCTGTTTTGCATTCCAGAGATTATTCCAATCATATGTCACCACGTTCAGTCTGTTCATTTTAAGGCGAGGACATTCCCCACATATTTTCCAAACACCACACTGTTATCAGATCCCGTTTCATGGCCAATTACTGGCCCGCAGTGTTGCGAGCACCACGCTTCAATGTCCGTGCTGCTACTCTGACAGCACATCACTCCCATCATTCTGCAATCAGATCTTCCCTCATGCTCTAACTCGTACAACCAAAAGTCAGAGCAATAAAACAAGGTCCCAACTCACAATCTGACAGATTATATCACACACATTTTAAGCTGAATCAGCTGAATACGCAGCTGCCGTAGAAGCCTGGCCTGTGCAGTTGTGTTAATAATCAGGGCCATAAAATTACTTGAATAGTTTGCAATAAGTACAGCGCTTGCATTCTTTTTCGGTCGGGTTTTTTTATGGGTTCGCTGCCAAAACGCAAACAGCAACAATCAAGATGCTTCATAAATGCATCGCTTTAGTTAAACAAGCACTCAATGGTTCCCAGAAGATAAATTTCCCAAAGCATCCACTCTAAACCCCCCACCCCCTCAGCTCCATCCCAAATCCCACAACTGACATGAATTAAACAATATAAAAATGTTCATGGCCGGTGATTCCACGCCACAAATATTTTGAGAAGAGAGTGTAGAGATGCGGCCAGCCAGAGAAAATGCCAAATCCATTTTGGACGATACCAATGAGAATCTTAATGTGTTACAGCATCCCTTAACCTAGGCATGGGACAGTGGTGCCCTGTTTATATAGATTGCAGGATGCTGAAGGACACTAGAGAGGTTACTTACACAGAATCCCTCAAAAAGATGCAATAAAAGCTTAAGATCCCTAAAAGAGCTCAACGCAATAAAAGGTTTAATACAGCATATAAACCCATGAGAGGTTTCAGTATGTGCAAAGCACACTTAAAACCAATTCAATCAGGTCAACAGAGTACCAAAACGCCTTTTTAGACAGTTTTGGCAGCTGTCAATCAACCCAGGACTTTTTCTAGGGTTATTGGTTTGTAAAAGACATCCAGGCTAATTCGTAAATAAGATAAAGTATGCAAATCTGAAATAGACTTGAATAAACATTATATTTAACTCTCAAACACTCAAATAACAATCAACATGCATCAGTGCACAAATATTTGTATGCATCCCAAAGCTGATTTAGAGAGTTAGAACTTTCTAAAAGTGCAAACTAATATATAATATTCAACATCTACTATAAAATGCATGCGATATAAGCCACGCTTTTCAACAAGGACTTCAGTGAGACTGAAAAAATGGTTAATGTTTTATCAAGCAAGGAGGAAGAGTTTGTAAAAAGCTCGTAAAGTTATTAAACTCGCATCCAAACACCTGGCAGTGACGGTAAAACTCACCTGCGCGGTGAGGCAAACGAGCTGTGCGTCCTTTAGATGTGCGAAGAAACCTGCAAAGAGAAAATGACTTGAGCTGTTCCTTACATTTCCAAAATCTCCAGAGTTCAGTAACAGGACTCCTGAGTTTGTGTGCGGCTCCTCCCTTTAGCAGCCATTCACTCCATCCGACCTCCGCCTTCTCGCGTACTTCACGAGTACAGTTGCAGATCCAGACTCGTCTAAAGCGCTGCACGATTCAATAACATTCGTTGTAAGAATAAACGAACACTATTGCATTGTTCTAATTAAACAATTATTAAATGTAGGCCTAGAAAGTTAAATCATATAGGATATATAAGTTTCATACTTTAAAACTCAACACATCCCGTTTTATTATATTTATTTGTATTTATTTAGTCATTTAGCAGACGCTTTTATCCCAAAAATATATATGACTGCAGCTGAAATTGAAAAACAGCTATTTGACAGCTACCTTCAATGGTGACGTCGCTCTGAAGGGGTTTATTTTGCGATAAAGACCGGTATATTATACTGTATATTACACCGCTTATTAAACTGACACTCACTAAATAAATAAATAAATAAATAGGCCTACTTGGAATATTGATTTGAGTTTAAATTACTTACCTGTATCTTACCTTAACGCTTCCGCGAATAAAAGTAATCCATTACCGTGAACAAAACAATCGGTTTTCGCTACAAGAGGAAAACTCCAAGGATGTTATTTACAATAATATGTTAATACTGAAGTCATCTGAGGTAATTTTAATGTAATAGTTAAAAGAGACTCGATTTGCGAGAGTGAGCGCGGCGTGATACGAGAGACATGAAAGTAACGCCAGTTTCAATTAACCTGATGAAAATGTTAGTTAGTAACGTAATATATTACATTACACATTTTAGGTAATGTAACCTGGCTACTTTTTGATAGATTACTTTTGACCTAACTCGTTTATCACGTTGAATAGAATAATCCTGTAGCCTATATTAATTATGCAATCATCCAAATTATAATTAAATAATAATGTCATCAATAAAAAGATAAAAAGTAACTGTAGTCTGATTATAAGAATTGTATTTACGTTTTATTTAGTAAAAACTTTTATTTTGAATGTGATTAATCGCGATTAATCGTTTGACTGCACTATTTTTATTACTTATTTGATGAGGTCATTTAGTAATAACCTCAATAAATAAATAAATATGATAACCAAATTAAAATGCCGAGCCTCTATACTGAGGTACAAACATTCAAGGATGTTTTGGCCAAAAATGTGTGTGTAAGCGTATTGTGTGAGAATCAGACCAGAGTATTAGACCTGAGGTCAGTGTGTTTATGTGGGTCTTGGCAACATTAAAAAGAATGGCTGAAAATTGCGTTCTTGAACAAATAAATCAAGCAAACACCATCGAAGGAAAACGAGGATTTATTTGTTCTACATATATGACTTTGGTGAAACAGAAGTGCTCAAGTGCTTCACCTCAAATTGCAAGCAAAATATCTCCTAGTATTTCCCCACGAATTGGAAACTGAGAGCAGTCAAATGTCGATCGCTTTGCCTGTAATTTGGCTACACAAGAGAAGTTGCCAGACATTTTTGGTCTTTTGATCTGAGGGCTTTGCCTGCACTATATTTGCCTGAGAATCTCAGAAGTTTACTTTTATAATGCGCTTTGGTTTTTAACATCAGTTGACCTCAGATGTTAATATGAGTTCCTGAAAATATTAGCCGCTTGCCTTAACTTGCTCTTAGAAAGGGAATATCTGAAGATTGTCTCTCTCTATGGGAGTACATGAACTTGATTTAACCAGGACATCTGAAGCAGCGAGAGTTTAACATCACAGAGAATTGTAGGTGAACCCCTAGGGTGCTAATATCTGCTCTGCTTTATATCTTTCAGGATGTGATTTCACATGACTATTCATCTCCAATGGCCTCGTGATTGTGGATACTGAGGATTTAAACTGCAGGAACTTACCAAGTAAGACACTTTTACATTTTCTGCTATAAATAATGAACTGTACAAGGTATCACCTTTTGATTTTAATATACAGAAGAAGAAGAAGTGCAGCATCTCTGCTATCACCTCAGTGAAGTGAGGACGTTACAGAACAACCTGATAATTCTCCTTGACCTCTGAACTTCTCTCACATTGATCCTAAACCTTCCTGGCATTAAAAAGAATGCGGCAGGATACAATGAACCTTTGGAAGTTGTTTTCCAGGGAGAAAGAACAATGTGTGTCTAACATTGCAGCATCTGTATCCAATCTAAACCAAATCTGCTAATCATAAAAATGAGAAACCTGCATTAATAGGATAGTAAAAAGATACTGCATGCTTTAAGATCATGCACAAAGGTTTCAAAATAACTTTGATCCACTTGAAAAACATTTAGATGGCTTTTTTTCCCGGACAAATTGAAAACTTGCAGCATATGGGTACTTGCCACACAACATATCTATACACATTTAAATAAATAAATATTTTAGGTTAAAATATACATGAATGTATAAGGGAAAGTGCAAACCTTTTTATTTATTTATTGTATTTTTATGTTTTCTAGGGACAAATAAAAAAATACACTCTAAAATGTTTTGTTTTACAAGAAAATGCTATTAGTCTTTTACTTCAAAATTTCACATTCAATTCAGTGTTACGTGCCATTTCTTTGTAATTATTTATGAAATTTACTAGCAGTTTCTGAGTGAAAAATTTATACAAAATCAAAACTTCTGTGGAAATATTCCACGTAGCCTGTCAATTAATGTGAGATCATAACATATGTATTTGCATACATAACTATAAAATAAATAATTATTTAAATTTTTTTTTAAAATTAGTTTTATGTTTAGTAATACTTCATGTTAACTAGTCATATCTACATATACAATAATATTTATTCCAAAGCTCGAATCCCCACTTATTGATTCATTGATCTAGTTCAGCTGAATTCACAGATTTACATTCCTCTGCTCATTTAAAGAGTCTGTTATGGCCTAAAGCTTTTTGCTGTGTTGAAGTGGACGTGCTGACTCAGGTCTCGATGACTGATGTTATATCTGTGCCAGTTTGCCATCTGTCTGGTAATAGAGGATACAGTGCCACCCAAATTCCTTCCCTTCACCTCCCTGTACTTCCTTCTCTGAACACCACTACATCTGTTCACACACAAAATGTTGTATTTCAGATAAAAAGTATAACAGTTGACGCATATCTTTTTATACAATGGTATTCTTGTGACGCTACGACTGATATAAGGCTCCATTTGTGGCCTGCTGAGAAGTCTGTGTGACTTTGTGACTCCCCCTAGTGTTGATTTAATGCCAGTTCAGTCAATGTAGTATAAATGCGGAGCGCCATCTGTAGGTCAACACCTAAAACTGCTTTAAACTGGGTATTCGACATGCAGTTCCTGTGCCATTGACATTACAGCATGTTTTAATCAAATATTTGATCTTTTAATGAAGGACTCAAACTTCTTAATTCACTCAATAAGCTTTTATTAAAAATGAAACTATATTCAGTTTTTTGTAAACTATAAACAGGCAATAAAATAATCAAGCTCTTCACCCAAGGGTAAACGGTAGCTTTATTGGTTTCAATCAACACTGACTACGAAGCAAATATTTACACACTTGATATGATATGAATATGAAGTTGTTCTATTATTTAATCCCTCTCTACGGACAGCACAGCGCTCACACATTTTAATCGCAGCAAATCACAATTTAATATCACGTGGAAGCCACAGCTGGCTGACAAAATAAATGAATAATTTACCATAAAATAATGTTCAAGGTGATTCAAATTCAAACAAACAAACAACATGAGCTTTGGATCAAAATGCCCCTTTATCATTTTAAAATATATTCAAATATAAAACAGGTATTTAAAATTTAACATTTCACAATATGACTGTTTTACTGAATTTTTGATCAAATAAATGCAGCCTTAGTGAGCATAAGAGACTTCTTTTCCAAAGCATTTAAAGAATTGTACCAACCCCAAATGTTTGAATGGCAAATGGCTATTTATAGAAAGAGTTCACCCAAAAAATGTAGATGAGTTTGTTTCTTCATCAGAACAGAATTGGAGAAATTTAGCATTACATCACTTGTATTGGAGACGTCTGGATTATTGTGATGTTTTTATCAGCTGTTTGGACTCTCATTCTGACGGCACCCATTCACTGCAGAGAATCCATTGGTGAGCAAGTGATGGAATGTTAAATTTCTCCAAATCTGTTCAGATGAAGAAACAAACTCATCTACCTTGGATGGCCTGAGGGTGAGTACATTTTCACAATATTCTGGGTGAACTGTTCCTTTAATGTTGCATGGAAGCCATAGCTGGTTGGCAAAATAAATGAATAATTTACCATGAAATGTAGAAGGTGATTAAAATTCAAACAAGCAACAAAAAAAGCTTTGTATCACAATGCCCCTTTATCCTTTGCAACCTGGAAACACTTGCTGCTGTCTACTGTCCGGCATTGAAAAGCTTCTTCCTGCCCTCCATGCCTGACATGGCCTCCACATTTTTCCTCCAGTCTGTGACCTCTTCCTTCTGATGGAGAGAAAATGCTTCAGTGAGACAGAAAGACAGAGATGAGAGCAACTCAGACGGTTGCACAGCCGCGGCGGACCGTGGCAACATGCATCAGACAGACAGACGGGGCGGTTTAAATGCCAACATTTCATCACCACCGGGCCTTTAAAAAAATCACTTGATTTCTAAAATAACCCGTCTCTTCAGACACAGCACATCTGAGAGTGTTACCTTTTCTTCTTCCTTTTTAACGGTTTTGAGGTTGGCTTTGAAGTCGGCTTTCATGACTCTGGTGTCTGTGAGCGATCCCAGCATGGCATCTGCCGACTTCTTCACCCTTCTCAAGTTCGGCCGTTTCATTTTTCCTTTCAGTTCATAGATCTTCTGGGTTAACGAGAGAATCTGGAAATGAACAAATATATAATGCTTTTGTTAATAAATCTTTCAAGTGGCTGTATCAAGAAAAATACAAAATATTCTTAAGAATATACTATTTTTCAAATGTTTGGGATAAGATTTAAAAAATGTCTTTTTTTTTTTTTTTTAAGAAATTCAGCATTTAAAATTACATTTATCCTGACGAAAAGTGACAGTAAAAACATTTATAAAGTAACAAAAGAATTCTATTTCAAATAAATTTCAAATAAAAGTTTTCAAAATTTATAATAATCAGAAATGTCGAATCAGAATATTCGAGTGATTTTTGAAGGATCATGTGACAATAAAGACTGGAGTAATGACCCTGAAAATTCAGCTTTGATCACAGGAATAAATGACATTTTAAAATATATTCAAATAGAAAACAGCTTTAAAAAAAATATATAAATAAAATTGCAATAATATTTCACAATATTACCATTTTTACTGTATTTTTGATCAAATGCAGACTTGGTGATAGACTTCTTTCAAAAACATAAAAAATATCGTACCAACCAACCAACAAACAAATATTCATTAAAACATGAATAAATAAAAGGTAATACTTCAGAAATGTATATTATTGATATTATTTATGAGTTTAAGAAAGACTAAAAGGTCTAAAACGAGAAAGATTTAAAACTTGGGAAAATCAAATCAAATCCCCCTTCCAACCCCATTCTTTTGAATAGTGTATAATTTGTTTTTCATTTACATACCTCTGCATCATTTCTGGCAACTTTTATATTGAGGTCATATCGTGCTTCATCCACAATGTCAATCTTGTGGTGCAAATCTCTACAAAGCTCCTGCAAAGACCGATGATGATACATCAACTCAAATGGCTAATGCAAACACCATGAACACGAGTGCTTATGATATGTTGAGAGACGTTCTGGGATGCGGTCATCTGGCTGCAGTGACAGCTCCTAATGTAAATATCTGCCACAGTAAAGTGTTGCACCTGCACTTCTTGGACCGACAGGCCTGAGAGTTTGAGGGGCGGTGCTCTCTCCCTCAGGGTGTTTTCTCTCTCCAATTCTTTCTGCTCTTTTTCTTTCACCAGCAAGCTTTCTGCCTTTTTCAGCAGTTTGCTCTGAGGGTCAGCCGAGGAAAGGGTGAGAGAGGTGTCAGGTAAGTACAACATACATCATTTTTTACTTGTGTCCACTGACAGCGCTGAACATTCGCACACGATTTCAGTGTTATTTTAGCACCCGATTCACTAATGCAAATCAGGTGATGGCATAAAAACACACATAAAACCAGTTCAGAGTACTATTTTTAAGTCACAATTGTTATATACAGTACATATACAGTATATTGTACATTGGTTTTCATTTTTGTATTTTTTTGTTTTCATTGTGTTTATGTCATTTGAATTAGTACTTGTTTTTTAAATATCTCTATATACAGTTTTTATTACTTTTATTTCAGTTTTAGTTTTAGTTATATTAGTACATCAAGTTAAGCTCTGAAATAAAATAACAATAAACAAATATTTTTTTAAACATTTTATTTTGTTTCAGTTAACAGTTCTGACCCACCTTCAGCAGAAGTCTGCGTGTTGCTGAGTACTTGGATCTGGCCTTTTTCTGCAAGAACAGTAAGAGTTAAGCCGAGCTCATTATAGTCTGCGGTCCTGTTAAGACAGTGCTAGTGCTGCGCGTGGGTCTAATCTACACGCGCCGTGGTGCATGCATTAACTGCCTGACCTGATTACTGTTGGAATTTCCAAACTAAGGGCTCAGTGGCTCAGTGTAGTTTTAAGCAGAGCATAGCAAACCTACAGTGCAGATTAGTTTTTAACATGCTGTTCGGTGTCCTTACAGAATTACTGAGCGACTAAGAACCATTTAGAGCTGGATTAGGGTCATCGATTCCAGCATTCACTGGACTTTAATATATAGAGACGCCACCACGTACACTGCTACTTTCAATTGTTGCTAATCATCATGTAAACTATTAAAAGGGAAGCGAGCAAAGTGAGACATATTACAAAACTCTCATGACAAATGCAATGGGAATTCACTTACCGGTCTGTGACGACGTCATTGCATGTATATACATATATATATATGTAAAAAAACAACAACTATTAAACAGCAACTAGACTTGTATATTTTACAGAAAATGTGAGTGTTGCTTAAAATTAATTTTAGATGTTGCCAGGGCTTTATTATGCAGCTGCAGAGTGTTTATGCAGAGTGTTTTTATCACATTGCTATGCAGTTGCTATGGCGTTCTATGTTTTGAGTGGTTGCCAGGGCACGAATGTTCAGTTGCTAGCATTTAAAAAGAATAAAAAAAACTGATAATTCATCATAATTTGGTGTTTTATTAATTTAATTAAATGTTATTACATTTTTAGAAATTACATAAACAAGCAGCAAATAGTATTCCATTGTAAATAAATAAAGAAATAAGGTTGTAATATTTCAGAAATGCGCATTACATGTGTTTAAGAAAGACTAAAAAAGTCTATAACTGGAAGGATTTCAATATTAGGAAAAATAACAGAAAAACAGAACAATTATATAGTTTTTTAATAGTTTTTATTAATATTTTGAATCAGTTTTATATTTATATTTTATTTGTATATTTCCCATTTTCATTTTAGTTCAAATTTTAGTAGTTTTGTTGTGTTTTTGTCATTTTTAAACATTTTTTTTTTTAGTTTTTACAGTTTTAGTTTCAGTTATTTTAGTACATCAACTAAATTAAAATGAGAAATGTTGCCTTGGCATCTAGCTTCTTATTTAAATCTTATTTAGTTTCAGTTATCAGTTAAGTAACATTTTTTTTAATGGTTTTAATCTTTATTTTCTCAGTTTTGGTGTCAGTTTTAGTTTTAGTTAACTATAATAACCCTGACTCACAGTTCATAATCATAACCTGGTGTAAATAAGCCATGAGTATGACACTGACAGGGTCAACAGTCTAATAAAGATAACACTTACCCTTCAGACATGGCTGCAATACACTATGTGACCTGAAAGAGAGCCAAAATAATTGTGGTCACTATTCAGCACTTCATCATTCATTTCTGTACATGTCAAGCATCACTAGTCAAATGCCAAACAACTGTCATGGATTAAGAGTGACGCCACAGTCAAGGGTTGCTTCTTAAAAAGCGTGTTTAGATGCATTAAATAAGCCCGCTGTCCTTTGACATCAAAAGCTACAGATCCACTAATGCAATTCCAGTATGCAGACGGTACACCACACTGTGGCATTCAGGGTTAGTCTCTGTGTGCATCAACCATTTTTCTCAGTGTCTTCAAAGATACATTCATTACAGCTTGCAGTTCAAAGAGATCGGTGTCTCGACATCTCGGCTCTGTGGAGAAAGCAGTGACCTTGACGGACTCACTGAATGCTGTGAGCAGGGGTTAATGGGGTTCCTCTGGGAAAATGGTGATGAGGGATGAAATTTTGAGGTGGATAGGAAGTGTGGACAAAACACACTGTTTTAATGTGAATTCAACCCTGCGATGGGAGACACTGACACCACAACGTCTGAAAACTGTCATCTACATGAGGATAAATCTGGCACAACTTTACCAACTCACAAAGTGCATGGAATGAATTAGATGCAAGGCAACGAAGAAGGATACAGCGAATCTGGATTTCACCATCAAAGTGAAATATCATCTGAATTATATAATCTGAGGGGAACAAAGGCACTTGGAATATTGGCAGTAAATGACAAACACTCAACAGATTGTTGGCTTTGGTCCTGCTAATGTTAACGTCCTTGATATAACTGGCATGACTTTGGCAAGAAGCAGTCGAGTCATTGACCTGACATTTATGTTTGTCATTCTTCAGGACTTATGTATGACAATACACAGGAGTGAGCTACTTTATTATTGCATTTGCAAGGGGAAAAAAGTCATATTTTTTACTCCTTAGAATTTCATTTTGAACTACAAATTGGAAATCTGGTCGCCGTGTCTTAAATGTTTCCTCCTACAATACTTGGATTATACGTCAAATTATGTTCCTGTGAATTTTACTTAAAATTAATTTCAAACTAAATCCATTCCAATGTGAAATGTAATTAGCCACCACTATGGTCAGTATCATTAGTCACCACAGATTTAATTGAAATTGTACTACCTTCACTTTTTATTTAGACAGCTCTGATAATATATCCTGCATTAAAATAAATGGAATAAAATTGGAGTAATTTTTTTAAAATAAATAAATGCATACGTAAATGTACATTTTGCCTAACAATTTTTTAAAATTATTTTTATATTATTGATTTTTTTATAAAGACCGCTTAAATAAGTAAATAAGTGTAATTGGCCACCACTATGGTCAGTCACCACAACTGTAATTTTAATTTTAATTAATAATTGATCATTTAATTAATAATTTATAATTCATAATACATTTTAATGAACTAGTTTTATTTTTTATATAGGCACCCCTGACAATATATGCATTAAAATAAATTAGATCAATTTCTAAATAAATAATTTAAGTTAATTTTTAAATAACTAAATACATTTTAAGTAAATAATAAATAAATACATTTAATAAATTATTTAATAAATATATTGAATAATACCTTCACTTTTTAATTAGACATCCCTGACAATATATTTTGCATTAAATAATTGAATTAAAAAAAATTAAATAAAAATGTTCATCTTGCCTAACAATAAATAAGTAAATAATTTTAAATAACTAAATACATTTTAAGTAAATAATAAATAAATACATTTAATAAATTATTTAATAAATATATTGAATAATACCTTCACTTTTTAATTAGACATCCCTGACAATATATTTTGCATTAAATAATTTAATAAAAAAAAATTAAATAAAAATGTGCATCTTGCCTAACAATAAATAAATAAATAAGAAAGTTTGTGATGGTGTAAAGCCACAACACCTGGTCATTTCTGACAGACAAATGGGAGGATACACTGGCAGCATCTCAAACAATATATAGTTTCAACCAGCCAAGTCCATCCAGAATGTCACTCCAGTCATGGCTGAAGATACCCTGTCATTCACCTCACGGTATACTATTAGACTGCATCCCCTAGTGTCATTAATCATGCCGAAAACATGCAGAAATAAACAAAAACTCAAGCAAAGGAAGTGAACAACCTTTCCATTTGCTCAAATCAAAAGACTCTTCAACTGCTCTTTGCTCTCTAACTTAAAAGACCTCTGAAGTGGACCTTTGATTTCCACGGCAGACTGTTAGACATGATAAAAAAAGCATCGATACAGGGCTCTTACCTTTGAAGAGGAGACCAGGATCGTGAAAAGAGGAGTGATGGTACAGAGAGAGAAGGTGTAGTGTGATTTTCAATGATTGATCCGTGCCTCTCCACTCACATGTGAATGGCCAACCAAAATAACTCAGCGCAGCGCCTCCCATGAATGCCAGCTTTTGCCACACCATTGTTCCCGAATTGGACAAACCAAATGAATATATGAACTTGTAATTCATATATTCAAGTGATTAAGATTCTCACAGCCACCCCAAAGACAACAAAGGCTCCGGCTGTCCTACAGTCAGATATAAATGCACATAATAGTTTAATTGAGCATTTTATGGTCTCACACTATAATTCACCAATGCTTGGAGGCCTGAATTTCAAATGAGAGTCCTAGTATTCAGTCGAGTGTGGCATTAATTACAGGTGAATATCACCTCGGGACTGCTGGGAAGAATGTGAAAGTGGATCATAGCATTTAAGTCATAAAAACAGGGGGAAAGGGGCACACGAGAACATTTATCTCCATATCGGGTTTGAGGCAGGTCCAGAGGGCAACTTTTTGTCTAAAAGCCTCAGATCGATAAACGCATGACCCCATAATGCATTGAAAAAGATTTTTATGGTTCAGCAACAGACTACGTGACAAACCTGGTTTGGCTTTTGCGTACATAAAGAGGGGACGGTGGAAGGACATCCACCTTTAGTGGAATCTGGAGTATGAGAGTGGCAGCTGTCGACAGGCACTGAGAGATGGAGTGAACACAAGCGTCCCATGACGCATCACTCATGTGCTTTTGTCTGCGGTGTGGTGAATACATGTGTGCCACAGCACGCGCCTCTGATCGCGTTTATTTTTAGGAGGACTGGTTTTCACTCAAAGCTATCGTGCTCTTCACTGTCATCACTGATAAAACGACCCCAGCCCTGAAACTCTCGAGGATAATACAGGTTAATGACCTAAACTGGCAACTGAAAGATTGTGGGTTTAAACAATTCAAGAATTGAGCTAATAATCCAGAAAACGAGAATGTGTCAAGACATAGTTTGAATGTTGGCTTCAAAGCCTTGATTGGACATTTCAAGGTTAGTTCAAAGGTTAGTTTGAAAGTTATGTAGGCCTCATGTAGTAGGGATGTTGTTTTTGCTAAGGTGCTCTGAGGCCCTGTTTACATCTGGTATTAACGCTTTCCTAGCCAGTGTTTTTTTGCCAGCCACCATCAGCATTTTTGATTGATTTTGGCTCCCAGAATATCTTGTTGTATATGATCATGCAATATGTCAAATGAAAGAACAGAGTCTCCGCTTTTAAACAAACAAACAAACAAAAGTTTTACTCTAGCTTCATGCATTCTTTTCTTTTTTTTCATGAACACCTGAATGTAGGTAAGTTTTGCACATTTTGAACAAAAAGCTGAGAAAATCATGTTTTTGTCAAAGACTACGTCCAGATCAGATTCAGAACGATGATCACAACATGGGGCCTGTTTACACCTGGTCACTTCATGCATTTGGTCTGATCGGATAGCTATCCGATCGTGAAAAGACCAGGTGTTAATGCCCTCCGAAACGCATTCGAGACGGTTATAAATCCGATCGCTCAAACCACTTCAGGAGGTGGTCTGGGCCGCATTCCAGACGAAACTGGACCAGTGTAAATGCATTTGGTTGTTGAAACCACATATGTAAATTTTACTCCTCCCAAAATGTTAAATTAATAAACGTGTGAGAGCGTGTTATAGGCTATATGACATTGTAGTCAGATATGACTGCGCTAATGCAACACGCATAACCGCGGACGAGTAGCTGAGTATCTCTTCAGCAAGCCAACGTGCAAACTGGTGCGAATGAAACAAAGTAAGACGCAGAGGGTCAACACACAATCATCTTCATTAAAAGTAGTAAGACAAATTTATCTTTCTAGTGCTGATGCCACGTGCTCTCCTATTGCGGTCTTTGATCTTGAAATGAGCCGATAATTAATAAAATGCAGCGCTTATCTTTTGATTTCGTTGATGTGAACTCCGTTAAATTTAAATATAGAGCAGGAATTGAAGATTGGATTTAAATCTGTTTTGCGACGACACATTTATGTGGCCAAGTGTAAATGGAAACGTTTTAACAAATCAGATAAATATCCGATCAGCGAAAATGCATGAAATGACCAGGTGTAAACAGGCCCATAGCTGGAGTAGATTGCTTCCATCATCAACACCTCCAAAGCTTCACAGTCCTATACACTTCTTGGATCGGCATTTCATTTGGTAACGTTAGGCACTTTTGATTTATATGCTGTTTAATGATTAAAATAACCTGGTATTTTACAGATCATTTAGTGCTGCTTCTTCGCCATGTTTTGATCCAGGGATTCAATAATCTTTCAGAAGATGTGTAATAGCGCCTCCTACTGTATAACAGTAAAAACACGGAAAGCCTGAAAATTCCATCAATGGTGGGGGAAAGAGTTAAAATGCGCTTTGGTCGATCGGATCACAAGTATACGAGGGAAACACATTTCCGTTTACACCTGTATTTACTTGTGGTCAGATTGACGAAAATGCATTTTAAAACCAGGTGTAAACAGGGCCTTAGTTAAAGGGTTAGTTCAGCCAAAAATGAAAATTAGCTTGTGTTTTACTTACCCTCGAAGCATCCTAGGTGTATATGACTTTCTTCTTTCAGATGAATCCAGTCAGAGTTATATTAAAAATTGTCCTGGCTATTCCAAGCTCTATCATTGCAGTCAGCGGGTGTTGCAGTTGAACAGTCCCCAAGTCGTCAAATAAAGCTCGCGCATTCATAATACAACGTGCCGCAGACAGCTCCGGGGGATGAATAAAGGCCCCCTGTAGCGAGTCCATCTGTTTTTGTAAGAAAAATATCCATATTTCAAACGTAATAAACACTTTTCTCTCACTTCCGCTGACTGTTATACACTGAAGCAGTTCCGGCGGATGACGCAGCACGTATGCGCAGCGCGTGCGCCTCTGAGATATGCTAGTCTCCCGAGTTTGTTTATAGGAGCAAAGGAAGCAAAGTGTCCTAAAGGAAGCAAAGTTACCTTACTTTAGCAAAGGAAAACCAGTCTCCTCTTGGTTTATATTGAAATATCCGACATTTTTCTTTGCAAATCCTCGGTTTGTACTTCTAATTCATGACCGGCATTTTGTTTTGTTCTCTCTCCGCATTCGTCACTAGACTCTTGGCAAATCCGGCGAGCATCATTGAGATCTCTTCTGGAACTTTAGAGAAGACAAATGCGAAATAACTGCAACTTTCTTCAAGAAAACAGAAGCATTGGACTTGAACAAAACTGCATTTGCTCTCCATCTCACTGCTGTCAAGAAGAAACAATTAGAAGATCTCATTTGCGATGTTGAGAATATACAAACCCGAGATCTGTTTACATTCATTTATCAGCTCTTATATGCATTTTCCTGGATTTTCCTTTTCGTGTTTTTCATTTACATCGTGTTTTTCATTTACAAAACAACAGAAAACCTCAGCAGTGAACGGATCTGCAGCAGAAACAATATTGTGCTCCAGGAAATGTTATTACGGTGCATTAAAGTGATTTCTTACTCTTGGTTTGTGTAATAATGTCAATACAAGCCCACTGTGGGATTGCCCCCCTCATTATGATAATTTTTATGCGTGGCTTCTTAACCAACACCACAATAACCCATCCAAACTATCATTAATGCATGAAATAATTCTCTTTTAAGTGACTCCAAAATAAGGGCCCTTTCGCTGCCAAGTATATTTCACATATAATGCTCAGCTTGAATGTCCTCGAATTGTTATGGCCCTTTTTTTACCCCCACCAACACATTATCAGACATGAACCTAAAATAATCAGCTGCTCATTCCGGCTACTGCTAATTTGCCTGCTTAATGATGTAAATTAACACCCACGAAACACACACACACACACACACACACACACACACACACACACACACACTAGGTTCTCAGTCATGTGGTTCCCATTTTAATTACATTGGATTTGCATAACGATTTCCCATTAAGCAATTCGCCAGTGACTCTACACAGATCGGGAAAATTGCTCTCAAATGCCCACCTTATTAGCAACGAGGCTGACGTCACTCCCCCTCCATCACCACCGGCTTCTACTTGCCGAAAACATGCCCATCCAGAGTGATGGAGTGACTCAAGGGTAATGAAGTCGCTAATCACTTGTAAGCGAGCGGGCTTAGATGTGGATGGGACGGGAGGGTTTTCATGCTTCAAAATGTCAGCATGCAGGAGGTCTTGATAAATCCACTTCTAATGTGTGCGCCTTTACAAATCGCTTGCAAAATCCTGAACAGCCTGTAATTCATAGCGGGTGAAACACCCGAACAGCAGCAGCGAGTCCCATAGGCTTGCATATTAAACACCAGAGGTTGGCCTTCTGCCAAGGAAATGCCACCCAGTCGTATCTATACAGTATAAAAAGATTTTATTTTTCAAAGTTGTAAGTAAAATAAAGATTACTGGAGTGCATTTTAGAAGAAAATATTAGTCTTTGTACTTCAAAGTTTCACGTTTAACTCAATGTGTTATTTGCAGTTTCTTTGTAATTATTTGTGATATTTACTAGCAATTTATAAGTGAAAATTGTTGACTACTACTACTTAGCATGTATTATACAGTATAGTTAACTAAAACTATAACTAAAACCATAAAAAAGTCATTACTAAGCATTAACTGAAATAAAATAAAATATTAAAAGTAACATTTTATTTTAGCCAAATTTCTAATTTTTATTTAGTTTATTGTGAAACACTAAAATTATTAAAACTGAAAATGAATAAAAACTATATAGACACATTTAAAAAAAATGACAAAAACATACAACAAAATTACTAAACTGAAACCAAAATTAAAATAAAAACAGAAATTATAAAAACAAAAACAAAATATTAATAAAAATTATAATAATATCTCAACACTGGTACTGAAACAAAATAAACTTATTTTATTTCAGTTAGTTGCTAAAGCAACATTTCTGATTTTCCCTTAGTTTAATTTGACATACTAAAATGACAAACTAAAATGAAAATGAAAATTTACAAACAAAAATATAAAAAAAAAAAAAATCACAAAAAAACATCAAAATTGATAAAACTTTCAATTTAAAATGAAAACAAAATCTAAAAATAAAAACAAATTCAAAATGTCAATAAAAACTATAATAGTATCTGAATGCTACAAAAAAACTGGTACTATAACTAGCATAACTGCTATTTAGTGTGCGCTAAATATAGTGTGCACTACATTTTTTAAATGTAGCATTTTTGTTGTAAGTTGGTTTCCGAAGGATACATACTTTTATACTAGTATGCATAGTATGTAGCTAAAATGTACTATTTCCACATTTTGACTAAATATTGACTAATATTGACTACAACCATACAACCGTGGTTTTCAAAGGATACAACTTATATTTTCCAGAATGTATAGATTGTAGCTAAAATGTACTATTTTCAAATACTGACTAAATATTGACTAATTGACAAATATTGACAAATATTGACTACAACCATATAACCAAACTATTTAGAAACTAGAATGTATTACTATTTAGTACTTTGTAGTATCGACTCCTATTTAGTTGGCACTACAAATACCTTGCATTATTTCAGCAAATACATAAGCTATTACTTCGAAGTACTACACCTAAAATGTTACTGATCTCCCAGCATGCAGGAGGTCTTGATAAATTAACTTCTAATGCGTGTGCTCTTACAAATCACTAGCAAAATCCTGAACAGGCTGTAGTGGGTGAAACACCCGAACAGCAGCAGCGAGTCCCATAGGCTTGCATATTAAACACCAGAGGTTGGCCTTCTGCCAAGGAAATGCCACCCAGTCATATCTATACAGTATAAAAAGATTTTATTTTTCAAAGTTGTAAGTAAAATAAAGATTACTGGAGTGCATTTTAGAAGAAAATATTAGTCTTTGTACTTCAAAGTTTCACGTTTAACTCAATGTGTTATTTGCACGAAACACACACACACACACCCACACACACACACACACACACACACACACACACACACACACACACACTAGGTTCTCAGTCATGTGGTTCCCATTTTAATTACATTGGATTTGCATAACGATTTCCCATTAAGCAATTCGCCAGTGACTCTACACAGATCGGGAAAATTGCTCTCAAATGCCCACCTTATTAGCAACGAGGCTGACGTCACTCCCCCTCCATCACCACCGGCTTCTACTTGCCGAAAACATGCCCATCCAGAGTGATGGAGTGACTCAAGGGTAATGAAGTCGCTAATCACTTGTAAGCGAGCGGGCTTAGATGTGGATGGGACGGGAGGGTTTTCATGCTTCAAAATGTCAGCATGCAGGAGGTCTTGATAAATCCACTTCTAATGTGTGCGCCTTTACAAATCGCTTGCAAAATCCTGAACAGCCTGTAATTCATAGCGGGTGAAACACCCGAACAGCAGCAGCGAGTCCCATAGGCTTGCATATTAAACACCAGAGGTTGGCCTTCTGCCAAGGAAATGCCACCCAGTCATATCTATACAGTATAAAAAGATTTTATTTTTCAAAGTTGTAAGTAAAATAAAGATTACTGGAGTGCATTTTAGAAGAAAATATTAGTCTTTGTACTTCAAAGTTTCACGTTTAACTCAATGTGTTATTTGCAGTTTCTTTGTAATTATTTGTGATATTTACTAGCAATTTATAAGTGAAAATTGTTGACTACTACTACTTAGCATGTATTATACAGTATAGTTAACTAAAACTATAACTAAAACCATAAAAAAGTCATTACTAAGCATTAACTGAAATAAAATAAAATATTAAAAGTAACATTTTATTTTAGCCAAATTTCTAATTTTTATTTAGTTTATTGTGAAACACTAAAATTATTAAAACTGAAAATGAATAAAAACTATATAGACACATTTAAAAAAAATGACAAAAACATACAACAAAATTACTAAACTGAAACCAAAATTAAAATAAAAACAGAAATTATAAAAACAAAAACAAAATATTAATAAAAATTATAATAATATCTCAACACTGGTACTGAAACAAAATAAACTTATTTTATTTCAGTTAGTTGCTAAAGCAACATTTCTGATTTTCCCTTAGTTTAATTTGACATACTAAAATGACAAACTAAAATGAAAATGAAAATTTACAAACAAAAATATAAAAAAAAAAAAAATCACAAAAAAACATCAAAATTGATAAAACTTTCAATTTAAAATGAAAACAAAATCTAAAAATAAAAACAAATTCAAAATGTCAATAAAAACTATAATAGTATCTGAATGCTACAAAAAAACTGGTACTATAACTAGCATAACTGCTATTTAGTGTGCGCTAAATATAGTGTGCACTACATTTTTTAAATGTAGCATTTTTGTTGTAAGTTGGTTTCCGAAGGATACATACTTTTATACTAGTATGCATAGTATGTAGCTAAAATGTACTATTTCCACATTTTGACTAAATATTGACTAATATTGACTACAACCATACAACCGTGGTTTTCAAAGGATACAACTTATATTTTCCAGAATGTATAGATTGTAGCTAAAATGTACTATTTTCAAATACTGACTAAATATTGACTAATTGACAAATATTGACAAATATTGACTACAACCATATAACCAAACTATTTAGAAACTAGAATGTATTACTATTTAGTACTTTGTAGTATCGACTCCTATTTAGTTGGCACTACAAATACCTTGCATTATTTCAGCAAATACATAAGCTATTACTTCGAAGTACTACACCTAAAATGTTACTGATCTCCCAGCATGCAGGAGGTCTTGATAAATTAACTTCTAATGCGTGTGCTCTTACAAATCACTAGCAAAATCCTGAACAGGCTGTAGTGGGTGAAACACCCGAACAGCAGCAGCGAGACTATTTAATATCAAACACACAAGGTGAGCATTCGGCCAAGGAAAAGCCACCCGGCGGTGTCGTTTAGCTCAGGAGCGCCGCTGAAAAACGGGTTACGGTTAGCGAGATCCATTGCATTCTGCTCGAGTGATCAGAGAAAGCTTCAGCAGCCGCGGATGGCGTCATTGCTCTCTGCGGGACGCGAGCGAGTGGTTAGCCTTCGGGATACTCGCTCGGTTTCTGTCTTCACCCCAGCTCTCAGGGGGGAGTCGGCTGTTTAACACGGATGAGAGCGCCTGTTCCCGGGGCAGAGAGAACATGTTTTTCTTGATAGGAGACAGAAGCGAGAACTTGTTGCTGTGTTTTGACATGCTTTTTTTTTGTAACTCATATTCAGGGTGTTCATCTGAACTAGGGCTTTTTCAAACAATCTCCCGGCCTATCGTGAGGAGCATCCGGGGTTGTGTTTTCCCTCCTGTAGAATCAGGAACAGCCTTTATCTGACCTCAAACAGCCCCAGTGTGACAGGACCAAACAAACATCAAGCGCACACATATATACGCACTGGGCCCGACTATCAAATATTTAGCTTGAGCCGCACTTGATCATTATGCTAAAGGGATGTGAGCTATGGAGAGAAACATCTGCCCTTGATCCACTGCTGCTGTGGAGGGTAGCTTTGAGAAAAATGTGGATAGATGAAAGAAAATTCACTTTTCTCTTATGATACCCGCAAATACACATCGAGTCTTCTTCAATGGCTTTTTATTATAAGTTGGGAGTGTTAAACCTCAAGAACTGAAGGTTGGTGACTTGATTTCTAAAATGAAAATGATAAATGTAGTACTGTAATGAACTATTGTATATGTGGTTATACTACACTATACCACATATTTAATTATCAACACACACATCTCAACACTCTTATTCCCCTTAAACCAAGGCTTGTTGACAGACAATAATGTTAGCGCACATTCAAAATAGTCACATTCAATATGATATTAATCAGCTTCCTTCACACTTTGTGGCGACAACTTTAAACAACAATTACATTTGCAGAAAGCATAATCTCAAAATGAGCCTGAAATTCAAAATAACATGTCTAATTAGGGTTAATAAAGATCCATTTCCAAAAGCAAAATAAAAATAAATAAATAATAATAATAAAAAAAAATCTGTACACTGTACACAAATCCCACCTACTTCAACTTAAAAAGTTGCCACCTTAAACAGTATAATCAAATTGGCCGCAGAAGTCATTTAAACTTAAATTATAGTAAACTTACTTAAAACAATTGAGTTGAATTCCATCTACCTTAAAAAATGAAGTTGAAATTGGTTAAATTATTTTGATGAGTTAAAGTATTGGGGAAAAAAATGTGACCATGACTTATTGATCACATCATTTTTACAGTGTATTTAGAGTGTGAAATTGAAAATATTAACTACAAATAAGTAATGCTAAAATATTTGTTAAATACAATTTTATTTATCAAGTGATCATAATTATTTTATATTATTTTTTCAGTTGATTTTTTTGTAATGTCATAATTTTTTAATAATTAATATAATACTGTTTTGATCTGTGTGCTATTTGCAATGTTTAATATTTAATATTTTTCAAAGTGTAATTTTTGGTGCATACATCATATGAATTATTAATTATAATAACAGCATAATAGTGATTATTATTATTAGTAATAATAATAATTATTATTATTCAACAAATAAAAAAATTCAACATTGCATGGAGTTTGGGGAAAAAAGTCAAACAAACCAAAAAGCGCAAATGATCACCAAAAGCAATATAGTCTCAAGGTTTGTCTTTTAGAACAATCAGTCGAAGTCAATCGATCAATCCAAGTGCTTTAAATTACATAACATTCTACAGCAGTGAAAGTGAACCATCCCTCTTGTGCTCATATTAAGCTTCTCAAACATTAACACCTATATCACAGTTCACCACTAGGGGTCAGAGTTTGACATATTTGCACAAAAGTGCACTGAGGACAACAACTTCTATAATAAAACCTGTATACTGTATATCTACAGTATAACATTCCCATTTATCTCAGTCTCATCCCAAGCCCTTCACTAGCAACTATCCTGAGCTGTCATGTCAAATATTAGTCGTCTACTATACTATAGAAATTATGATTTATATGTTTACTGCAAAATATTTAATATTGTAAGAATGCATGGCTACTTTATGAATTGGTTGTGGAGATCTACATACCAGCTCATCAGCTGAACACTGACACCTCGGTGTAAAAAAATAACAGTTGCAATGACTAGCAATGAAAATAACATCTGTATGCAAACAAGATTCAGCTTAGCAACTGTATAGTGACATAAAATACAGCTGTGTGCCACAAGAACAGTAGTTAAGAAAATTATATAGTAAACTAGGGAGAGCTGACCTGAAATAGAAGGCATTCATTTACAAAGCAAACAGCTGAAAGACTTTTTGAGCCACTGAACCTTGTGGCATGTGGTCTACTAACTTGGATTTCCATGGCAACTGTATCCAGCATCACCCTGTTGTGTCTGATGGCTGTTTTCAGCAGGAGCTGAGGGCAGAATGACTCCTGTTCCCTGTACTGCAAACCGTTTAGGAGCTGTCAAAGAAACACACATTCGCATCTTCAGTATATCTATGTACTGCATACACCATTTTGAATGCACACTTCAGTATCTTTGCTTGCTTCCTAGTAGTATGCATTGCAACTATTATGTACTAACATATATATGTGCTGTATATAACTAGTATGTAGACTACTACAACTTAGCATGTACTACAAATGGTTATTAGTTAACTAAAACTAAAACCATAAAAAATGTAAGAAAATACTTGAAATAAATGTCAACTGAAATAAAATCAAATACAAATTTGTTATAAACAAAAATCCAAGAAATTAAAATGAAAAATTAATACAAACTATAGACATTTAAAAAAAAGAAAAACTAATAGAAAATTGAAAGTATTAATAAAATCTATAATAGTATCTCTATGATACTAAACTTATACAGTACACTGTAAAAAATGATATATCAGTTAATTAAATTACGGTATTAACTGTAAATTTAAGTTACAACCGTAAAACCTAAAACGTTGCTACCGTATTTGTTACGGTAAAATTCCGGCAAACAACAGCTGCCGTTTTTTTACTGTAAATTTTACGGATTTTTTTTACAGTGTAGTTATACTACAACTAGTATAACTGCTATTTAGTGTGTGCTATACATATAGTGTCCACTTCCGTTTTAAATGCATACTGTAGCATTTCTGTTTGAAGTTGGTTTTCAAATAATACAACTGCTACTTTCTAGTATGTAGCTAGAATCATTTTCAAATATACTTAGAATGTACTAACACTAGAATGTTCTTCTATTTAGTACATACTAGTATGGACTGCTATTTAGTTGGCACTACAAATAGCTTTCATTACTTTACCAAATACACATTACTTCTAAGTACTGCAACTAGTGAACTATACTGTAACTAATATTAGTACTGTATATTCTACTTTCAATAATGCACAACAATTAGCATGTACTTCTATGTAGTTTGCACAAAAACCATTATGCACTACTATTTAGAATGTACGAACACTACTATTTAGTATGTACTAGTATGGACTGCTATTTAGTTGGCACTACAAATAGCATGCATTAACAAATACACAATATTTTTAAGTACTACAAGAATGCATACTTTCAAGAATGCACAACAAGTAGCATGTACAGCTATTTAATTTGCGCTTAAAATAGTATGCACTACTTTTTTGGTTTTCAACGGATATTTTGCATTACCTTTTGATTAAACCTGTCCTTGTGTATAATGTCAATCGAAAAGACACCAAGGGAGTCTTCATATCATGAGTGCATCCAGAATTACCCAGGGTGACTCTAGGTGCTGAATGACCCCAACGTTGACTCTTAGACCAGAGGGGTGAGCTAGGCTGTCGGATCGGGTTGACTTCAGCACCCCTTATTGCCATGCGGGTCCGGTCTGGTGCTGTTTTCCTTCATTGGGACTGATAGAGCATGAGACGGCCAAGAAACGCTCCACTGAGCCGCAGATGCCTCAGATGGACAAGGTCACCAAAGGGCAGCCGCTCACCAGAGGAACCTTCACCATGCCTACAATCTCCAGAGTCGACATCAGTATTACTTCTCACATCAGGAGGCCAGAAAATGGAGACTTAATCACCTGTTTAGACATCATGCTGAAATAATTGCAGCTTAACTTGGATTTCAATTCATATTTTGTTATTACTAAGAGATAAAAAAAAGGAATATTTTAAGAAGGTTTTGTATTTCTTAAATAACAGAATGTTCTAACAGAGTTCATTTTACAAACAAATCTGAAAGCATATTTGGGAAATTCATATATCATTGAGAAAGGGTTAAATTGGCACCAATTAACTTATGACCCTGAATAAATTACTTTCTGCATTGATCTCGCTGATTAGAAAGCCTTTCATCATAAACCAGACTGCATCCATCATCAGATGGACCTTAGTTATCACCCCATAAACCCACAACAGATTTTAGGCACTAAAAATACATCAATAATTGTGTAAAATAAAATCAGATAGCGCCTTCACAAAGTCGCAATGTCATGCTTGCAGAGCATTGTGGTAGCCCTCGTTTGTTGTGTGGGTTCTCCGTGTTTTTTTTTTTTTTTCCCTTCAAGCTGCTGGTGATGTCCTAATCGAGGGGTAGGAGGCAGATGTCAGTCATGAGGAGGCCTGATAATTAGCAGGGGCCTCCGCTGGCATGCCTGCTCGGGGAGCGTTCTCCTGGGCTTCAGGTGGGCTGCGAATCTCCTCATTTGTCTCCTTCAACCTGTCAGAGAAGAAACTCCAAACACTGTTTTATTACAGCCAAGAAAGTTCCATGTTCACAAAACTAATGGGACAAATTCTGACTCTTCCTGTTTCACAATAAAGAATCCCCCTTAAAAGCAGGTTACTAAAATTAGTCCTCATGTTACCACTTTACAATAAGGTTCAATTTGTTAACATTAGTTAATGTATTAGGTATCATCAACAAATAATTAACAATTCTTTCAATAATAAATACAGTACATTTAAAACAATTCTTGCAAAATCTGTTTAAACCGATATTTTCAGATAGTTTTGTTTGGAGGCAGCAAAAACAAAATGCAATAATTGGCCTTACCTATGATTTAAACAATACTATAAAACAAAACATGTGGTAACATTTTAACTGATTTATTTGTATAAACATCCTACTACCGAAAAAGCTCATTATGTGCATTAACTCATTTGTCATATGATCAACCATTTAATAACTACACTGTAAGCTATGTGTTTGATTCACTAAAAAAGAACCGACTCATTAGAATTATTCATGAGACCAGTTATGCTGTTTGTTTTTTAATCACTAAAAAGAATTGGTGCAAAATAATAATTCATTCAGGGAATCGGACTACACAGGTTGTACTGTATGTAGTTGATTCACCAGAAAGAATCAGTGCATATAAATAATTTATTTGAATGGCCGATTAGATTTGTTGTGCTGCATGTTTTTGATTTACTTAAAAAAAAAGAATTGACTCATTAGAATTATTCGGGAGTTGGAGTAGTTGCGCTGTTTGTTTTTTTTAATCACTAAAAAGAATCAGCACATAAGATTAATTCATTTGTGGAATCGGACTACACAGATTGTGGTGTATGTAGTTGATTCACCAAAAAGAATAGTTGTATATAAATAATTTGTTTGGATGTCAGACTAGATTCATTGCTAGATTCAGAACTGACTCATTAGAGGAATGCTGCGGTCAAACAAGACTTTGAGCACGCAAAAGTTTTACAACGACTGCAACGTTCATAATATGACATATTACTCTGCATTGTTTCTTTTTAAAAACATAATTCAATATATAATACAATACATCCAAAGTGTAAAAATATACAGTCTACTCTGTCTACGCAGTCTAATGCTGCCATCGTGCAGATCGAAAGTTTGCATTCTTTTAATTCACCAGACTTGAACTTACAATGCAATGAAATTCGAATTAGCGTGCATTTCCTGCATTCGCATATGTATGAACGGAAGTCTTAATTTGTTAACGGAATCAGACTACACCAGTTGCGCTTTATGTTTTCAGATTACTGTAATGTAATCTGTTGTCAGTTCTGCGCTACTGATTCAGTTTTGTGCCACCAATGAATATATTGCAGGAAATCCTGATGGAGTATTTTAGTACTGTGTTCAGTCTGCATTGGAACTGTTAACCAAACCTAACGTCATTCGGTATTTTTTTATATAATTGAACCGTCTTGTATTCAGTTCTTGGTTTAGGCTGTAAAGATCATAAAGCTCAAACATTCTCTGATCAGAGAACCTGTGTTCCTCCAGCTTGCTTAAAGCCAATTTTATTTCTGCCAATATATTGTCCATACAGCTGTGCAGTGCTGTTTCTGTATTTGCGGGCTCCCTCTGGCATCGATACGTCTTATAGAGCATTTTCTTTTATCACCCAGCACTTATTTCACCATGGAGAAATACACCTCAGGGGGCAAGTGTGACGTAGTGACACTTACGAGAAATTCCAATAAAGTCAGGGCCCTGAACCAGGACAGTTTTTCACCCATAATGACTGCCTTGGCTCCACAGCCGGGGCCACGGTGCCAAAGGAAATGTGTCTTAGAAGAAGACGACTTAACTTTTTTTATGACGCCAATGTATATCTTTAGCTGTCACCTTTATCTTCTGCTCCTGGTCTTTCTCTAAAAGAGCTACGCTTATGGTGTGTGAGAAACACGAATCTGGAGCAGTGACACAATGTGCTGTTTCTCTGTCTGTTCTTCATTAAACTAAGTGCAATGCTGTGTTAACCTCCATATTACCTCCTTTTTTCAGGACTGAAAACTGTTTTTGCTCCCAATAGCTAACTATCGTACTTAAACGGTTTGAGACAAAAACAATAGAGAAGGATGGTGCTTCAAGCATCGGGCATCTTGGGATTTGGCTCTTCTTTGACACAATGCAATTGAATTTCAGATCGGCATCAACGCTATTTGAATGAGCTTCGTTCTCTCTGAACACTTTGAGGAGACAGCTCCATGAGGCATTGTAATAAACTGTGTGCACTATAGCAGAACGCTACATGAGATATGAGGCGATGATGAATTTGACTGCTATCTATTCTGGCTCTCTAGACAACCCCGAATGAAAGGGACAGGATTTATCAAAGGATAAATAGGACTCTTTTTTTTTTTTTTACCGTGGTCTTTTGGTTTCTTCCTTTTGCAGTGATAATCGTGTCTAATAATGGACCGTAGTTTGGGAAACACTGATGCAATCGGTTGTACAAACAAGAAGTCCTTGGGGTTATTTCCACATTAAAAGCTCATTCAGATGATACTTGACATCACAAGATAAGCATGTTCAGTGAACTGATATAATATCACTACCCTTTATAAAATGTACTATACAACAAAAAGATTTACAAGGACAGATATATGTTCACCCAAAAATGAAATCTGTCTATTTACTCACCCTCATGACATTCCAGAATACCAACATGATTACTTCATGATGAACAAAGCAACATATAAGAGGTTATAACTCTCAAAACAAATCAAAACATTGAAATCATTTCAATTATGACAACTCTTAGAATAGCAGGTTCATATATTTGGTTTTGAGGGACTAGATATATTTGCTACTGCCAACAGATACACAGAAATGCTGCTGTAAACATGTAAAATATGGTGCTGCTGCATGAATAGACAATAAACAAATCCTGTAGCAGAACTAGACAGGTGGTGCTGGAGGAGGTGGAGGGTTTCAGAGAAACTTGCGCTGCAGGGCCAGCTTAACACGAACACTGAACCAGACTATTTAAACATTGAGCAAGCAAGCTCATTGGCTGCAGAATCAGCAGAGGCAAATCAGCTTGTGCCGTGTAGTAAATTGTATTACTGTATTTACATATTTGCATTTAGCAGGTGTTTTTATCCAAAGGGACTTACAAAAGAGAAACAAAGCAAACAATATTTGTAATATACAATGCCAGGACTGCATGTGGCAAATTGAATATAAACAACACAACAGCCTGCGCCATCTAGAGTTTCATGAGAATCCAATTCAAATATGGCAGCACATCAATAACCAAACCTAATTGGTTCTTGCATGGCTACAAGATATCATGACGAGTTGCCATATTTTATTATGTGTTTAGACTGACAAAAAAATAAAAAATGCGAAAAAGTAAAAATATCTTTATTTATTTTCGAGATGCCACTCAATGAATTGTATGCAACTGTTTTATGGTTAGTTCAGAATGCAAAGTATTTTACTGCACAATACAAAAGCATTGCATTCTGAACATAGTAACAGTCAGATATAGTTTTAATTAAGCTGGGATATTCAGAGATTAATCTGTAATAAGAAGGATTGGATATTGATCCCCTAAAACCGCATGACAAGCCGAACATGTTTGGATGAGCAAGGATATTTTTAACCTTTAATCTCTGCATTTTTGTTCACCGTGTTTTAACAGTGGGGAACAAACACAGGTGGTTCATTACCCATCTGAACATCAGGATTAACATTTATGCCATTATTCTAACTAAACATCTCCTGTAGCTGCCATTTCAGGATCGCAAGGGACCAGTACATCATGTGAATCTCTCTCTGACGACTCATGAATAATGAGTAATTATGAGACGCTGATCCACCAGTAGAGCTCCGCAGTGATGTGATTATAGATAAAGGGGGTGACCTTCGCATCCCTGCTCTCTTCTGCCCTCAGTTCAACCTTAATCAACACAGATCAGTTCAATTTACTCTGCTTGCCATCACTTGGAGCTACGTAGGCAGGGACAGCAGACAGGCTGAAGGCGAGTCTGACACCCACAGCTAGTCTCTAGTTTTGTACCGCTGTATAAATGGTGCAAGCGATATCCATAGTGCTTCCAGGGCTATACGATTTCAAAGCACACTGATAGTTTTGTTGAAAACGCTTCGAGCAAAGCATCTCAGGCAAATTTACTTGTGAAGTGTCCACCCCGTAGGAAAGAAAAATGGCAAATGAGATCTTTTTAATATCAATTGTTTCTCCTAGACAATGACATGAAATGGAATGCAACTGGAGACTTGCGTCTCCTGCTTCTTTGATTTTTTTCCTAAGGAAAAAAGCCCTGGCAAACTCAAATGCGTCTCCTCATCTCAACAATGTCCTAAACTATTACTATTTTTTATTTGTCCAAGTAATTTTAAGTGAAAATTATGTTCCCTCAGCTATGAAAAAGCAATCTCTGAGCAATACAGTATGCATCTCCATTACTATATGCAGTGCTGGACAATAAAGTGGGCGACACATCAAATGATAACAGGCAATATTGTTTTAGACATGCAAAAAGCCAGGTTTTGAGCACAGCTTTGAGCCATTGAGAATTTTAAAGGCTACGAACGCACTGCTATTTGTAACAAATACGTTTGCGCTCAAAATTAAAATCTGAGCATTTTTCCTCCTTCCATGTTCTCCTGCAAGTAAACAGATCAGAGCGATGATACGTGTGGCAGACGCGGCATATGAAGGTGCAGAAGCGTTTGAAGCACTGAAGTCTGAAGAGTGCGAGACCCTCCTCCGACATGTGTCTGCACACGCCTGTTTGTGTGTGTTTGTGCGTGATTCCTTCCTTTGTCACAGATAAAGTCATGCCATATGTCTGCTGCCACAGCTGCTGATAAAATACTCACATAACTCGCCTTCCTGAAGCTGTCAGAAGCCTCTGATCTGATATTGCTTTCTTCTCACAATAAAAGCTAAATCTAGCTCATCTGAATTCATGGAAGAGAAGAGGAGAGGCAACAGAAATGAGGTACACAGGGAGCTAGAACAGCGTTCGCTAACACGTGCCACGCTGCTACATTTCTGCGCACGCCTTTTAAAAAGGTCACATGACATGTACCTGGCACTGATAGCCAGCTGGCCTTTTGAAAATGCTTATTACTTAAAACAGATTTGATCTAAGCGCTCTCTAGTCGTCTTAACACGTCGCCTCGAGGCACAGACTCTTTTCTGCTTACAATCCGTGACAAATTAGCTGTGTGGCAGGAAAGCTAATTAAAATAAGCTAAGCATTATGAATCACCTGCGCTGACAGCCAACTGCCAACGGTGACCAATGCTGCCGATTGACGATATTGGCTTTAGTGTGAATCATTGTTACCTTTATCCGTGGATGTTAATGGTGGGATTTAGAAGGTGTGCTCTGAGGCCTCCTGGACGGGCTTAGCGTTTAAAGCCACTCTTTTCAGCCGAGACGTCGGCCGGCTCTTTCAAAGAGTTGAGCTTGAATACTCACCTCTCTTTGCTGGCCGATGCTAGACTTATGAGACAGGAAAAATGCATTAGTGGCAACCCAGAGTGTTTTATTCATACTCTTGAGCGATTTCGGAGGTTGATGGCCAGCTTGCCTTAGGTTTGTAATTTGATAGATGACAACTAGCGATGCAAATCTGAAGTCAATGTTTCAGTGTTTGACTGTTTATATGTATGTGTAGCTGCATAGGTTGCATAGGTTTAAGTGTCTTGGAGATGTTGCCACAGTTCTTCTGGCTTTAGTCTGTCTCACTTTCTTCATGTCATTCCAGACGTATTGGATGATGGTGAAATCAGATCTCTGTGTGGAGCACTGGCTGCTGTCAGACTCCTTGTGCATACAAAAATCTCACTGCATTATGACAATTAATGGCAAAAGGAATGTTTAGAAATTTTAACTGATATTTCCTACTGACACACTACAGCAAAAGATAGAAATAACTGTTAAATACATTCTTTTTTGGTTGGTGAAAATACTAATGGCCTAAGACTTTTGCACAGTAGTGTGTGTGTGTGTATGTATACACACACACACACACACACACAGGTTTGTTTTTGTGAAAAGTGGGGACATCCCATAGGCGTAATGGTTTTTATACTGTACAGACCGTATATTCTATTGCCCTACACCAACCCTACCCCTAAACTTACCCCTTACAGGAAACTTTGTGCTATTTCAGATTTTCAATACACTCCATTCTGTGTGATTTATAAGCGTTTTTTATATATATATATATATATATATATATATATATATAAAAATAATTTTCATATATAATTGCTAATTTAATATATTATATATCCCAAAATAATTAAAGTACATAAGTGTTCTGGCACGGTTTAGGACAGCAGCGGGAAAAAAACCCAATGCTAATAATTTAATAATTAAATGCCATATAATCTTGCATGGATTATGTTTTATTTTACATATTTATTTTGCATTTATTTTACTTTTTTAAATTAATTAATTTATTTAAGCATTTATCACCTGAACAAAAATGCCAATTCATTTTATATTAATCCCAAAAAAGTAGTAAATCGCAAGTATTCTGATAGGATTTAGGACAGCAGGGGGAAAAACAATGCTAATTGCTAATAATAAATTGCAACTAGCCGTATAATGTTAGTGACGTGAGGCCAAGTATGGTGACCCATACTTGGAATTAGTGCTCTGCATTTATCCCATCCAAAGTGCACACACAGCAGTGAACACACACACCGTGAACACACACCCGGAGCAGTGGGCAGCCATTTTTTTGCTGCGGCACCCGGGGAGCAGTTGGGGGTTCGGTGCCTTGCTCAAGGGCACCTCAGTCGTGGTATTGAAGGTGGGTGCGCTGTACATTCACTCCCCCCATCTACAATCCCTGCCGGTACGAGACCATTAGGCCACGACTTCCCCCTTAAATTCATGCATGGTAATGATAACAAAATAAATACTTACTAGCTTTTACAGTGGAGGAGGCTCTCCATTTCTTTTTCTGTTGAAGTCAAAGGCTGCATTTCTGGTGCAAATTAATTTGTTACAAGGCAGAGGCTAGTTAATGTAGCCAAATGCTGGTGTGGACAGGTTGTAACATGCCTTCATCAGATGAATAATCCTGCAAAACTGGAATACAAAACCACAAGTTAACAGAAACAACACAGGCTCACAGACAAAGATAAATATGGCTTGAGTCGACCACAATGTGTTTTTGTGGCAAATTAGTTGCTGCCAGAGGCATGAAACTATTAAAATTCAATTCTGGATGAAAAGCAGCGTTGGTGCAATGACTAAAATAACAGCTGAAAGTAAAATCTTCAGTCATCTCAAAGGAAAAACCAGGGTTTTTGCATTTTCTACAATTACATGTTGAATTTGACTCCTGACTTCCTAAGCAACATGTGTACAGCAAAGCCCAGTCTTGTCTTAATACACATTTTGGATGCTTTTTTAGATATTAGCCCATTTTTTTTAATGGCCTGACCTCAGCTTCTATATGCAGGGTGCCTCTTCACAGCATATCAAGAGTCCTGTTGATGATACATCAAGTTCCCCAGAATGCAATAATTACTGTGACTCCGTTAGAGCGGGGTGACATATCACCAAAGCACAAGATCACATTCATCTAAATGCCTTTCACAACAGGAAATGATTGGTCATTCCTGAAAGGAGACTGGACAAATGCCACAATATCACGGGGAACTCGAGGGAATTACCTCGACGAGAGACTTCCTGCATAAAGACAGATCACTCATATGTGTGCTGCGATTATCATGTTAACATGCTTAGAGAGAAGACTTGAGTATAGCAGGAGAAATGTGATAAAAGCAAAGCTCAGATTTCTACACTTGCCAGATTCCCATGATGCTTTCTCTGCAAGTCTGTCTACAGATGCCAGTGCTTTTCCCCCACTTATGTAACATCTGGTGCTTTAGGATAAAGATATGATTAATTCTGTAGAGACTTTCTCTAGATATAGAGATGGAATAAGATATCTCTGTAGAGATACTGTATGATTAATTTAAGTTTTGTTAACCCAATAAACTTGAATGGATGTCCAATGACAGATTTATTTCATTCATAATCTTTCATCATGGGAGAAATCAATCAAGAGTCGTTTGATTTATATGATGGTATGTATATGCACAGAACTCTATCTTCTTACTGTACAAAGTTATAAAGCCCTTCAGAGCGGGTAAAGTCATTCTGTGACCCTCTTTTCACATGCTTTTCATTTTTAATGCAGAATTTAATCAATCCTCTCTCCCTCTCATCCAGTAAAATTTTATTTTTAGTCATTTTTTATGTGCTTTTGTCAGTTTTATGTTTTTAATGTTTCTGTTTAGTTCTATATTTAAATCTGTTAAGTTTCAGTAATTCTAGTACTTCAACCTCTATTATTTCTATTTTTAACGCATATAAATATAAATATAACATAAATATAATGAATATTATACTATATATAAATATAAATACATGTTACATATATTTCTTAAATATATACATGTATGTGTGTGTATTTATGTATACATATAAATATACACAGAACACATACATATATTATATAAACAAACTTTTATTTTGGATGCGATTAATTAATTTGACAGCCCTATTATAAATTTCAATGTAAAATTCTGGTGTAAATTAAAATAAAATTAAAAATAAATATAAATAAATATAAATATAAAAAGTTCATGTCCATATCAACCACCCATTAATATTTTACAACAGCAGGAGATTTGACTATGATGTTCACGTTGTCCTAAATTAACATTTTAGGGGATCTGTCAATTATTGTTTTATCTCACTATAATTTCTACGACAATAAAAACGAAAAGCGATTTTTCTCACCCATGTCATAATCAGTACAATCATCCTCATGCTAATTAAAATCCACTCAAGCTTCAACAGTGACAGAGAGTA